>NC_132930.1:48246849-48557669 GCF_047675955.1 Chlorocebus sabaeus | reverse complement strand
ACACCTGCTCTAGTTTCGCTGTGGTCCGTGAGGACGCGTCCTAGGCTGCCCTGAGAAGCCCATGTCTGCCCTTCCAGGCCTGGGAAGACCTCTGACCCCACTGACAGTGCTGGGCCCTCAGTCGGGCCTGCCATGCCTACCACTTTCTGTTCTAAGACCGGGCTGCCCAGCTGTGGCCTGGAGGAAACCTGGCAGGTGTCACCAGAGCTTTGGGGAGGGTGGGGCCTTGTCAGGGAAGCCCAGTGGGAGTCATGAAGGAGGGAACACGTGTGGAGCCCTTGTAGGGGGAGGGGCAGCCCTGCAGAGATCTAAGAAAATTCCAGAAAAATGAGCAGCAACCTCCAAGGCCAGACATAGGTGCAGGGGACAAGGGGTCGCAGATGGAGGGGCCTAGGTGAGGCTGCCGGGAAGGGACGATGTGGTTGGTGGAGTGCACAGGCAGGGACCTCACTGGACTTTCCTATCTGCTCGGCATGGACAGGCAGCCCAGGAGAAGGCAGCAGGGACATGCCACCCCCTCTTTCCCCAAGGAAGCTGGGGACAGACGGGTCCCAGGCACTCCATCCTCTGCAGCAGGTCAGGTTGTGATTTACTGGGCGTTGGTGAATAAAATGGAGAGGCTTCTGGGGAGAAATTCCTGGCTCCCACGTGGACTGGCAGAGCTCAACAGGCAGCCACGTGGCTGAGTGTCCAGCAAACATCACATAAGGCTTTGGGTCCTGTAGGTGAGGCTGCCCTGAGCAGCAAGCTCAGTCCAGAAGAGCAGTTCCTCTCCAGGATCCATTTTCTGCGCACTTTTATGTCCAGTGTAGCTGGAGCAGAGCTCGCTGGAATTCCACAGGCAACTAAGAACGGAGAGGGATGCATGCCAGCCAGGGATCCGTTGTCTTCCCCATCAGCACGCCCCATGGCCTCCGTCTGCACAGTGTCCCTCTGCACAACTTGTCAGTGCGTTATCACGACTCTTATTTGGCCCTGGCCTGTCCCACTGTCCTGGCTTGTTCCAAGTGCTTCCTTCTCCAGCTGTGGTTCTGGCTGCAGAGCTGTCTGCTCCCCACGTTGGGCAACTCCAGCCAAGATTCCTACACCCAAATGTGACCGTGTTGCTCACAAAGAAGCCTCAGCTTTGTGTGCACCCAGCTGTGTGCACAGCTTGTCCCAACCCCAGTGGGTGCTGCGTGCCTCTCCCACCTCCAGTCCTTGCCATGATGAGCAGATGACCACCGCCCTCCAGGGTCAGTGTTTGGCTGCTCTTGTGCCTGCCCACCTGCCTCCCTGTGCCTGGGCCTGTCATGTGCCTGCACACAGGAGGGTCTCGTGGCGTTTGCCCTACACGGATGGGCTGTCCTAGGAGCTGCTGGAGAGTCACCTTGGTGGGGATGCCAGAGGCCTGGCACCAGGTTCCCCCTGGCCAGCCTTCATTCCCACACGGGGTATTTTTGTCCATCACGTGGGACAACCTAGGATTGGGGGAAAACTCAGTACACTCTGAAGAAGCGTCAGCATTTTGGATGGACGAATGCTGCTTCATGTGACTCCAGGTCAATGGACTATATTATTCAACTTGGGTATTTATGAGTGCTCCTGTGTACCAGCCACGTGTGAAAGAAAAACTCCAAGTTACCTGACACCAGGACAAACCAGGTAGATCACTGCGTCTGGTTCCTCCTCTTTCTGCTAACTCTCCTGGACCACTGTTCTGATTTCTGGCACAGAGTCGGGGGCGAGCTCATCAGTACCCAGAGCGTCTGGTGTGCAGCCAAAGGCCCCCATTTTATAAGTCGGTGTGTTCCGTATCACACTCAAGACAAGGGCCACCCTATTACTTCACATACCTCAAATACAAAAAGTGCCTGGGAACGTTGATGAGGTGTTAAAGGAAACCACTGGTGTTGTCAGTCATGTACACACAGAAAAAAGTCATTTTTATTTATTTATTTATTTTGAGACAGAGTTTCGCTCTTGTTGCCCAGGCTGGAGTGCAATAGTGCAATCTCAGCTCACTACAACCTCAGCCTCCCGGGTTCAAGTGATTCTCCTGTCTCAGCCTCCCGAGTAGCTGGAATTGTAGAACACCCATCACCACGCCCAGCTAATTTTATGTATTTTTAGTAGAGATGGGGTTTCACTGTGTTGGTCAGGCTGGTCTCAAACTCCTGACCCTCAGGTGATCCACCCGCCTCAGCCTCCCAAAGTGCTGAGATTATAGGCGTGAGCCACTGCACCCTGCCAAAAACAACCAAGAAATTTTTAACAATAAAATGACCAACAAGTAAACTTGAAACAAAAATGGACAAATATCTAAAATATTTTAAAATGTATATATTTTAATTGGCAAATAATCGTATATATTTATTGTTTACAACTTGTTTTAAAATATGTATACATTGTGGAATGGCTAAATCAAGTTAATTAACATGCACTAACTCACATACTTGTTTTTTGGTGTGGTGAGAACACTTAAAATCTACTCTCAGCAATTTTCCAGCACACGGTATATTGTTACTAACTATAGTCATCATGTCCTACTATAGATCCCTAGAACATATTCCTCCAATGTAACTGAAATGTATCCCTTGACCAACATCACTGCCCAGCCCCAGCGCCAGATAAACACCATTCTACCCTCTGCTTCTGTGAGTTCAGCTTTTCTAGATTTCACCTGTAAGTGAGATCATGCAGCATTTGTCTTTCTGTGCCTGGGTTTTTCACATAACGCCCTGGTTCATCCATATTGTCATATATGGCAGCATTGTCTTCCTTTTTAAGGCTGACTGGTGTACTATTACGTATACATACCACATTGTCTACCTAAAATACTTTTAATACAATTGCTGAAAACTGCCACATAACTTGTATAACTGCTATAAGGGCTTGGTTTTCAGCCATAAGATGGGAAGAGAAATAACATCTACCTTGCAGGATGACTGCAAGCTGTAAAGTGCCACAAAGCCCAGGGGAGCCCAGAACCACCACTGCAGGACAGGTCCTCTGGAAGCAGACAGACCTGCCTTGTTACTTTAGCCCTCCAGAGTCCAGTTTAGCCAGTGATGAAATGAGTACGAAAGAACACCTTTCTTGTAGGATTGCAAAATGATACAGAGCATGTCTTCATCCATTCTGTGCTGCTATAACAAACTACTACAGAGTGAGTAATTTATAGTTTACAGACGCTTGTTGGCTTATGGTTCTGGAGGCTGGGCAGTTCAACCTCAAGGGGCTGCATCTGGTGAGGGCCTTCTTGTTGCACCTTCACATCACAGAATAGCAGAAGGGCAAAGAGAGAGAGAAAGAAAAGGGTGCTGAACGCACCCTTTTATAAGAAGCCCACTCCCATTATAACAGCACCAGCCCATTCAGGAGGGCAAAGCTCTTGTGGCTGAATTGCCTCTCAGAGGTTCCTCTCAGATGATCTTAAGATCATCACAATGACAATCAAACTTCAATATGAATTTTGGAGGGGACAATTATTCAAACCAGAGCAGAGAGGGACGGCAAATGTTCTGAAAACAAGCCTAGAAATTGATCTTAGAAATAGTGCAAAAGTAGATTTCCACTTCTGTCTTTACCTGTGATGGTCTAACCCCAAAAGCCTCCCAGAACAGAACTTGTGAACACAAGATAGAGATGACAAACTTTTGATGCACAGCCGAGCTCACAAGGAGGTCAGGGATGTGACAGGAACCAGAGACAAACAGAAGACTGAAAACCAGGTCTTGAAGTGTGATAGCCAAAGGGGAGTAGCCCGGGAGAATGTTGGTCTGGAGCCTCGGGATTTAAGTCTCCACACTCACATGGGAAAGGAGATGAGGCCTCCCTGGACACGTGAATCGGGAACTGGAACAAGGGCACTCAAAGGGCTACACCCTCAGGAGAGATGTGAACAAATGTGCCCACAGAAATAGGATGAAAATAGGAAGAAAATAGGATGGTTCTGTGTTTGCCTGCCTGTTGTGGTTCTGTGAGACAGAAACAGTTTTGTTGAAAATTGATAATCAGGACTCAGAGTCTCATTAGACTTCAGGTATTGAATTTTTCTTTTTTGAGACAGGGTCTAGCTGTGTTGCCCACGCTGGTTTTGAACTCCTGGGCCCAAGTGATCCTCCTACTTTGGCCTCCCAAAGTGCTGGGATTATAGGAATGAGCTACCGTGCCCAGCCTAGGTATCAAATTTTCACAGGTTTCACAGTTCAGGCCTTACCACCCCTGCAGCAAATAACTTGATATAAAACCTGGGCCCAAGCCAGTAAGACCCTTGATGCCCATGACAGAAGCAGGCACAGTGATAGAAGCAAAATCACATAGACATTCTCAATCTAGCCCCCTCCGATTCCTACCCATAAAACCCACTGAAGATGAATTTACAATCATAAAGTACAATACATGCAAAGAAAGAACCACATGAGGGAAGTCAACAGATGTGTGAAAGCAGGAACGGACTCCCCCACCAAAGGTCTTCAGAAGGTGAATCGAGCAAAAAAGAGAACATTAATTAAACATGTTTAACATGGTTAAGAATTACAGTAATAAAAGAAGTAAATGAGGCTGGGCGCGGTGGCTCACGCCTGTAATCCCAGCACTTTGGGAGGCCAAGGTGGGTGGATCACCTGAGGTTGGGAGTTCAAGACCAGCCTGACCAACAAGGAGAAACCCCATCTCCACTAAAAATACAAAATTAGCTGGGCGTGGTGGCGTATGCCTGTAATCCCAGCTACTCGGGAGGCCGAGACAGGAGAATTGCTTGAACCCGGGAGGCGGAGGTTGTGGTGAGCCGAGATTGTGCCATTGTACTCCAGCCTAGGCAACAAGAGCGAAACTCCATCTCAAAAAAAAAAAGTACATGAACAAGAATACGATTGCAAGGGAATGGGGGAAGAATAGGCAGTTTTGAAGAACTAAATGGAATATCTAGAACGGAAAACCATACTTGCTAAAATTAACTCAATGAGTGAGTTAAAAAGCAATTTAGACCCAGCTGAAAGCTGAATTTGTGATATATGCAGAAATTACTTCTGGTGTGAGGCAGAGCATGATGACAGAATGAGGGGATCCCAAACATCTTTGAGAGTTCCATTCTGAATGATTAGAAGAATGAGGAAGCAACAGTATTTAAAAAGATAATGACAAGAAAGTTCTATACTTCATGAAAAATGTGAATCCTAAGATTCAGGAACACTGTGAGACTTGAACTGGGGGAAAAAAAATGAAACTACACTTCTACATTTAGGAGTAAAACTACAGAATACAAAAGACAAGAAAAAAATTTAAAGTGAAAAAGAAAACCACTCAGATTACACCAAAAGCAGTTATCATGAAAGCAGCCTTATCAATTACAATGATAAAAGCCAAGCAATAGTCAAATATCTATTTTTTTAAAGTCTCAAGATAAAATAAGTAGTAACACAGGATTCTATACATAGCATTATTTGTTATCTATTGGGGCATAATAAAATTCCCCAAAACTTTGCAGCTTAAGAAACATTCAGTATCTCACCATTTCCATGAGTCAGGAATCCAGGCATGGCTTGAGTCCTCTGCATATTGGCTTCTCACTAGACTGCAATTAGGACAATGGCACAGCATCTGTGGTCCCATCCGAAGGCCTGCCTGGGGAAGTCTGCATCTGAGCTTACTCTTCATGGGCTGTTGGGCAGAGGGGCCCTAAGCTCCCAGCCATGTAGGCTCTCCCATGGAGCAGCTTCTCTCAACAAAGCACGCCTGACAAGAGGACAACACACAGTCTTCTAGGAAGAAGAAAGCCACAATCTTTTTTTAAAAAAGCAAAGCAGGCCGGGCGCGGTGGCTCACGCCTGTAATCCTAGCACTTTGGGAGGCCGAGGTGGGCGGATCACAAGGTCAGGAGATCAAGACCACGGTGAAACCCTGTCTCTACTAAAAAATACAAAAAATGAGCCGGGCGCAGTGGCGGGCGCCTGTAGTCCCAGCTACTCGGGAGGCTGAGGCAGGAGAATGGCGTGAACCCGGGAGGCGGAGCTTTCAGTGAGCCAGGATCGCGCCACTGCACTCCAGCTTGGGCGACAGAGCGAGACTCCGTCTCAAAAAAAATAAATAAATAAATAAAAATTAAAAAAAAATAAAAAAGCAAAGCAATATTTGTGTAATTGCCACTTGGTTTGAAAAGTGGAACACTGTGTCAAAAACCCCTCCAAAGCCCCACCAGTAACTGCCCTCCTCCTTCTCCCCAGTGCAACGACTGCCTTCACTTCTTTTTTTCAACTTTTAAAGTTTGTGGTAAAATGCATATAACTTAAAATTACAACCTTAATCATTTTAAGTGTACAGTTTGGTGGTGTTAAATACACTTGTGATGTGCAACCATCACCACCATGCATCTGTGTAGAACTCTTCCCATCTTGCAAAACTGAAACTGTCTCCATTAAACAATAATTCCTCATTTCCCTTCCCCTGGCCCTGGTACCCACCATTCTACTTTCTGTTTCTATAATTTTGACTAGTCTAACCACCTCATTTAAGTGGAATTCTGTAGTAGTTGTATTTTTGGCAACTGGCTTATTTCACTTAGCACAGTGTCCTCAAGATTCATCCATGTTGCAGCCTGTGTCAGAATCTCATCCCTTTCTTCGTTTGTTTTGTTTTTTTTTTTTGAGACAGAGTCTCGCTCCGTTGCCCAGGCTGGAGTGCAGTGGCACGATCTCGGCTCACTGCAACCTCTGCCTCCCAGGTTCAACCAGTTCTCTGCCTCAGCCTCCTGAGTAGCTGGGATTACAGGCGGGTGCCACCATGCCCGGCTAATTTTTTGTATTTCTTTTTAGTCGAGATGGGGTGAATCTCATCCCTTTTAAAGGCTAAATAGTACCCCATTGTTTATACCACATTCTGCTTATTCATTTATCCATCAATGGGCACTTGGGTTGTGATATGGTTTGGCTGTGTCCCCACCCAAATCTCATCTTGAATTTTGGTTCCCACAATTCCCACGTGTTATGGGAGGGACCCAGTGGGAAGTAATTGAATCATGAGGGCAGGTCTTTCCCATGCTGTTCTCATGATGGTGGATAAGTCTCATGAGATCTGATGGTTTTACAAAGGGGAGTTTTCCTGCACAAGTTTTCTTCTCTCGTCTGCCGCCATGTGAGATGTGCATTTCACCTTCTGCCATGATTGTGAGGTCTCCCCAGACACGTGGAACTGAGTCCATTAAAACTCTTTTTCCTTGTAAATTACCCAGTCTTGCATATGTCTTTATCAGCAGCATGAAAATGGACTAATACAGGTTGCTTCCATGTTTTAGCTATTGTGAATAATGCTGCTATGAACACGTGCATACAAATATCTCTTTGAGACCCTGCTTTCAATTCTTTGGGGTGTATGTGCAGAAATTCAGTTGCTGGGTAATTCTACTTTTAATTTTTTGAGGAACCACCATACTGTTTTCCATCATGGATGTACCATTTCACATTCCCAGCAATGGTGCAGAAGGGTTCCAGTTTCTCCACATCCTCACCAACACTTATTATTTTCTGGAATTTTTGTGTGTTTTTTGTTTGCTTGTTTGTTTTATTTTTATTTTTTTATTTTTTATTTTTTGTTGTTGAGACGGAGTCTCGCTCTGTCGCCCAGGCTGGAGTGCAGTGGCAGGATCTCGGCTCACTGCAAGCTCTGCCTCCCGAGTTCACGCCATTCTCCTGCCTCGGCCTCCCGAGTAGCTGGGACTACAGACGCTCGCCACCTTGCCCGGCTATTTTTTTGTATTTTTTACTAGAGACGGGGTTTCACCGGGTTAGCCAGGATGGTCTTGATCTCCTGACCTCGTGATCCGCCCGTCTCGGCCTCCCAAAGTGCTGGGATTACAGGCTTGAGCCACCGCGCCCGGCCTTGTTTTATTAATATAGTAACCAACTTAATGGTGTCAGCTGGTATATCATTGCAGTTTTGTTTTGTTATTTTGTTTTTAAGACAGGGTCTCACTCTGTTGCTCATGCTGAAGTATAAGTGGTGCAATCATAGCTTACTGCAGACTTGACCTCCTGGGCTCCAGTGATCCTCCTGCCTCGATCTCCTGAGTAGCTGGAAATACAGGCATACACCACCATGCCTGGCTAATTAAAAAAATTTTTTTTTAGAGACATGACGGGGGTCTATGTTGTGCAGGCTGATCTTGAACTGGGCTCAAGCAATCCCTCAGCCTCTCCAAGTGCTGGGATTACAGGTGTGAGCCATTATACCCTAGCCTCATTGTAGTTTAGATATGCATTTGCCTATTGAATGGCGATGTCATTTTTTATATGCATATTGCCCATATGAGTACTTATTTAGAGAAATGTCTATTCAAGTCATGTGTCTATTTTTGAATCAGCTTGTTGTTTCGTTGTAGAGTTTTAGGAGTTTTCTACATATTAAGGATACTAATTCCTCATCACATATGCAACTTGCAACTATTTTCTCCCATCTAGCAAGCTGCCTGTTTACTCTGTTCACATTGTCTTTTGCCCGTGCTTTTGTTGTCATATCCAAGAAATCATTGCCAAATCCAAAGTTGTATAGCTTTGTCTTATTGTTTTTTAGAGTTTTACAGTTTTAGGTGGTACATTTAGGTCTCTGTAGTTTGTATATGGTGTGAGGCAAAAGGTCCAACTTTATTCTTTTGTAAATTAATGTCCTGTTTTCCCAACACTGCTTGTCAAAAAGACTATTCTTTTCCCCACTGAACAGTCTCAGCACCTTGTCAAAGATTATTTGACCATATATGTGAAGGTTTATTTCTGAACTCTGTGTTCTATTTCATTGACCTATGTGTCTCTCTCTGTGCCAGTGTGGTACTGGCATAAAGACAGACATGTACGTCCAGGGTACCACACTGGCATGAAGACAGACTGTAGATTACTGTATTCTTCATTATAGCTTTGTAGCAAGTTTACCAGATTACTAAATTATTGATTACTGTAGCTTTGTAGTAAGTTTTGAAATCAGGAAGTGTGAGTCCTCTAACCTTCTTTTCTTTCAACATTGCTTTTGCTATTTGGGATCCCTTGAGGTTCTACATGAGTTTTAGGATGGGTTTTTCCATTTCTGAGAAAGAAAGGCTTTGTGGTTTTGATGGGATTAAATTAAATCTATAGATCACTTTGAGTACTATTGACATCTTCCAATCCATGAACATGGGATGTGTTTTCATTTATTTATGTCTTCTTTAATTTCTTACCGCAACTTTTTTGTAGTTGTCAGTACAGAAATCTTTCACCTCCTTGGTTAAGCTAATTCCTAAATATTTTATTTTTTTGCTGCTACTGTAAGTAGAATTGTTTTCATAATTTCCTTTTCAAACTGTTCACTGTTAAGTTAGCATGAACAATGTATTGACTTTGTATCCTGCTACTTAGCTGTTTTCACTTATTAGTTCATTTATTTTTCATGCCTAATTGCTCTGCCTAGCACTTTTAGTACTATGCTGAATAGCAGTGGGGAAACAGGCACCCTTCCTTGTGGGTTTTTTGTATATGACTTTTATTATGTGATGTTGAGGCAGTTTCCTTTTATTCCTAGTTTGTTAAGTGTTTTTCTTTAAATCATAAAATGTGTGGAATTTTGTCAAATGCTGCCTCTGCATCAATTCAGATGGTTATGTGGGGGATTCTTTCTGGAAATGTTGTGTATTGCACTGATCCATTTTCAGTTGAGCCACCTTAGTACTCCAAGAATAAGTCACACTTGGTCGTAGTGTATAATCCTTTCAATATGCTGCTGAATTAGGTTTGCTGGCATTTTGTTGAGAATTTTCACATCTATATTCATCAGGGATGTTAGTTCGGTAGCTGTTTTGTTGTTTGAGACAGGGTCTTGCTCTGTCACCCAGGCTGGAGTGCAGTGACGCAATCTTGGCTTACTGCAACGTATACCTCCTGGCTCAAGCCATTCTCCTACCTCAGTTTCCTGAGTAGCTCGGACTACAGGCACATGCCACCATGCCCAGCTAATTTCTGTATTTTATGTAGAGATGGGGCTTCCCCACATTTCCCAGGCTGGTCTTGAACTCCTGAGCTTCCACCTCAGCCTCCCACAGTGCTGGGGTTATAGGCATGAGCCACTGTGCCTGGCCCTAGTCTGTAGTTTTCTTTTCTTTAAATTTTTTTTTTTTTTTTTAGAGACAGGGTCTTGTTCTGCTGCCTAGGCTGGAGTGCAGTGGTGTGATCATGGCTCATTGCAACCTGGAGTTCCTAGGCTCAAGTGATCTTCCCACCTTAGCCTCCCAAGTAGCTAGGACTACAGGCATTTACCACCACACCAGCCTATTTTATTCTTTTGTAGAGATGGGGGGTCTCAATATGTTGCCCAGGCTGGTCTTAACTCCTGGTTTCAAGTGATCCTCCTGCCTCAGCCTCCCAAAGTACTGGGATTACAGGTGTGATTCACCACGCTCAGCCTAGTTTTCTTTTCTTATAGTGTCTTTGTCTGGCTTTGGCATCAAGATAATGTTGGCCTCATAGAATAGTTAGGAAGTAGACCTTCGCCTTCAGTTTTTCTGAAGCGCCTGAGAAGGACTGGTATTCTTCATCAAATATTTGGAAGAATTTGCCAGTGAAGCCATCAAGTCTAGGGCTTTTCTTTGTCAGATTTTTTATTACTGATTCAATCTCCACATTAGTTATAATTCTGTTAAGACTTTCTATTTATTCCTGATTTATTTGTTTCTCAGTAGATTTTGTGTCTCTAAGAATTTGTTCATTTCACCCATGTTATCCAATTTGTTGGCATACAATTGTTCATAGTATTTTCTTAAAAATTTTTTTTTTTAATTTCTGTAGAGTCAGTAGTAATGTGCCCACTTTCATTTCTGATTTAGTAACTGGAGTTTTCTATTTTCTTAGTCCATCTAGTGAAAGGTTTGTTAATTTTGTTGATCTTTCAAATAACTTTTGATTTTGTTGATTTTTCTCTATAGTTTTTCAATTCTTTATTTCATTTATCACTCTCTAACCTTCAGTATTTCTTTTCTTCTGCTAGCTTTGGGTTTAGTTTATTCTTCTTTTTCCAGCTTCTTAAGTTGTAAAGTTAGGTTGCTGGTTTGAGATCTTGCTAGTGTTTTAGTGTAAGCATTTATAACTATGAATTTCCCCTGTGGCACTGCTTTTGTAGCATCCTGTAAGTGCTGGTCTGCTGCGTTTTCATTTTCATTCTAAGTATTTTCTTATTTCCCTTGTGATTTCTTCTCTGGTTTATTGGTTGTTTAAGAGTGTGTTGTTTAACTTCCAGAAATTTGTGGATTTTACAGTTTTACTTCTGTTACTGATTGCTAATATTATCCTGTTGTGGTTGGAGAAGAGTTTGTATGATACCTACATTTTAAAATCGATTGAGACCTAATTTGTGGCCTAACAGATGGTGTATCCTGGAAAATGACTCATGGTTATTTGAGAAGGATGTGTATGCTGCTGCTGTTCTTGGTAGAATGTCTGGATGTGTGTTAGATCTAGTTGGCTTATTGTGTTGCTTAAATCCTTTATTTCCTTACTTATCTTCTGTATGATTGTCCTATCCATTATTGAGAATAGGGTATTGGAGTCACCAACTATTATTGTAGAACTATGGTAATATATGTCTTTCATACCTGATAGATTTGATAGTTTTATAATTAATCAGGTCATGAAAAACTGAAGAACCCAATTAACAAGCATGATTCTAAAGATATATATACCCCAAATTAAATAATTCATTATTTTCAAGCATATATGGAATGTTTACTAACAAACAATGAACACATTACCAGCCCACAAAACTAAATCTCAAAAGATACCAAAGAATCTATATCACATTGGTCATGTTCTCTGACCAAATGCAATGACAACAGAATAAGAAACAATCACCAAACATTTGAAAATGTAAAACCATAAAACCACATTTGACTAATAGCCCAAAGAATGAATCACAGTGGGAGTTGAAAAGATTTAGAACTAGACAATAAGAAATACTACATATAAAAATTTTTAGCATGCAGCTAAACCCAGGTGCCTTCAGGTCATGAATGGACTGCAGGGTTCAGAGTGGTTGAGAACTTAGCATTAGTGGTCACTTTCTACAAACAAGGAGTCCACACATGAACCTCCTCCCTCTGTGCGTATATCCAGATGGAATCCTTGGAAAGCTTTCTCTTCCTCATGCTCCCCACTTTGCTGTGAGGTCTTTAACATTGTTACTTCTCGTCTCTGCTCCCATTCCCAACTTCTAGGTTTTGCTCAGATAGTTTTCCACTTTTCTCATCAGATTGTTATCAGGCATCTTTTGCAGCACATTGACATCCATCTTCCTAAGAGTCCCATGGAGCATACCTGTCACCAGGAGGGAATGGGGCGTGGGACTCTGGAGCCAGATGCTGGGTTTGACTCTAAAACCTCCACTCACTAGCTGGGTGACTGTGACCAGAAGCTCATCTTCTCTGGGCCTGCTTTTCTTCTCTTGGAAATAGAGATTATGATGGCAAGCACCTTCCTCATGAGTAGTTGGAGATTTAAGAGAATTGACGTGAAAGGGAGATTATGATATGCCTTCCCCAAGGGTGGTTGAGAGGGCCAAGTGGGTTGACGGAAAATGGATGACAACACCTTGTGGTGTTTGCAAGAGAGAAGTGGAATGATGAACCATGGAGATTATGATAATCCATCTCTGTGGATTTGAAGAGCCAGAAGAATATTGATTGGAATTGAGATGACGATATGTCTTCCTCATGGGCAGTTGGGAAAGTAAAATCAGTCATAGAAAATGGAGATTTTGGGCTGGGCGCGGTGGCTCACGCCTGTAATCCCAGCACTTTGGGAGGCCGAGGCGGGCGGATCACGAGGTCAGGAGATCGAGACCATCCTGGCTAACCCGGTAAAACCCCGTCTCTACTGAAAAATACAAAAAACTAGCCGGGCGAGGTGGCGGCACCTGTAGTCCCAACTACTCGGGAGGCTGAGGCAGGAGAATGGTATGAACCCAGGAGGTGGAGCCTGAAGTGAGCTGAGATCGCGCCACTGCACTCCAGCCTGGGCGACAGAGCGAGACTCCGTCTCAAAAAAAAAAAAAAAAAGAAAAAAGAAAATGGAGATTTTGACAATTGATTATCCAGGGAGTCAAGTGGGTTCGTGGAAAATGAGAATATTACAAGAGCTCCCTCACTGTAATGGGAGAATGCAAAATGAGTTGAGGTCATGCTGAGATGATGACAGGCCTCCTCTGTGCGTGTGCCGGTGGAAGTCATGGGTTGATGCATAATTGAAATTTTTTTCCTGTGCATGGTTGGTGGGCTGAACTAGATCAATGGGATGATGAGATTATGACAGTGCTGTCCCCTTGGAAGGTTGGGAGTGAAATGGGTTGATGGAAAATGGAGATTATGACAACATGGGCGTTTGAAATGGGTTGACTGGAGGTGAAAATGAGTACACTCCTTCCTTTTGTGTGATGGAGAAGTTATAGTAGGTTGATGGAACATTGAGACAATGCCGTATCTTTTTTGTGGTTGTTGGTAGGGTCAGGTAGGTTCATGGACCAAGGAGATGGTGACATGCCTTTCTGTGGGTTGCTGGGAGGGTGAAGAGGGTTGACAGAATGTGAGTTGGGAGATTAGTATGATGCCTCCCTTTCGTGTAGTTGGAGGGTAAAGTGAGTTGATGAGGTGATGGGGATTATGACCTATCTTCTGTGGGTGCTAAGATGATGAAGAGGGTTGAGAGAATGTGGAGACTGGACAATGGCCGTAGGTACACAGTTTCTTGGGATTTTCTTTACCTCTTTTCTCATGGTCTCACTTTGGCTGCTGCAGCTCCTAACACTGAATATTCACCCTGCCAGGCCATATGCAAAAAATGATGCCCGATTCCCACCCTTTGCCTTTTTTTGGCTAAAGAGATGCAACTTTCCCAGATATCACCTGGCTCCTACGGCAGACATCTCCTCAGGCCCTATTGGCCAGAACCGTGTCAAATCCCCAACCCCCTGACCCCCAACAGTCCTAGCAAAGGGGAAGGGGAGGCTCATCACAGGCTTCCTTCAGTCCTGGCGCATTCCCCAAGGACAGACTGACTTCCTCAGAGCCCGTCGTATCAGGAGACTGGAACAATTTCCATTTCCATTTATTAGTAGTAGTGTTATTCTGTGCCGAAGAAACAGGCTGCTGCTGGGAATACCAACAACGTTTGGAACAGAAACCGAGGAGGTCGAGGAGTAAACGTCTAGGCACAAAACGGATTGTCTTCTTGGCTGTAGAAATCACAATGACACCAGCATCGCCAGCAAAAGGGGCTGAAGTCTTGGCTGCTGATTGCAGCCATGGGAGCGGACAGACGACAGCACAGGACGCAGGGCAGGTCCTGTTTAGGAGCTAGCAACGTCCACGTTCTCAGGCAGGGAGCCCACTTCCCCATTGCCTGGCCCCTGGGGCAGAACCTTCCTCCTCCTGGAGTTTGGTCTCCTCTGTCCTGGCCCAGGCACTCGAATCCCACCCACGTGACACCTGGTCTTCCTTTTGGTGAGGTCCCCTCTCCTCAGACCCAGGGGTCTGACCTTCAGAAGCTCCAGCAGCGGAGGAAATGGCTGGAGCATAAGGCTCTTAGCCAGGGTCAGGGTCACTTTGGAATCCCCAGGGCAGGGCTTTGTGAGGGGTGGGGCTACAAGCTAGGACCTGCACTAGGAGACTAAGGAGCCCACTCCTCCTCGTGCTGCACCGCACCCTCAGCCCCTGACCCGGGCCACTCACCTGAGCTCTGCTGTCCCCCCCTTCACGTCCACAAACACCTCTACCCTTCCTGGGTGGTATCACGGGCCCCAAGTCCAGGACCCCTGCCCAGCTGCAGACCTGCCATCCAAGGTCTCTGTGTGGACTCTGTGCTCTGCAAAGAGCCCCTGTTGACCCAGAGTGAGGCCCACCTGCTTTCAGACACTGTCCAAGCCCTCCCTGTCCCACCTGACCCATAGCCCAGAGCCTCCAGCCCACTCCCCCTGCAGACCCTGCACTACCTCCTCAGAGACCTGTACAAAGTCCCACGGGCTGGGGCCCTGCTGTGTATCCTAAGTCCCTGGGTCCACCTTGGACTCCCCACTCAGCAAAGGGCAACCGTCGCCGAACATGGAGAGCCCCCTGGACCCCTTCCCACCATCGGAACCTCCATCCCAGGTCTCTGCATTTGACTCGCTGGTCAGCTGAGGGCCACCACCCATCCACAGCTCAGGACCCGGCAGCCTCCTACCCACCCGAGGACTCTAAAGCTATGGTTTCTGAACGGGGCCCCTGGCTCAGCAAAGAGTGGCCTTGACCCACATTTGTCATCCTCTGGAGTCCCACCCATCTGCCCACCTGGCATCCAGCACCACAGTTTCCCCTGCGGTTCCCCGTGTCCTTATCTGCCTGTGGTCAGCACCTCTGACAAGACCAGAGGACCCAGCTGGACGTGGCTGCCGCCTGGTGGATGAGAAAAGCCTCCCAGCAGTCCCCAGGTGCCCACCACGCTGTTCTCCAGCAACGTGAGCACAGACATTGCAGAGCGTGGATGGCGACCTCAGGAGCCATCCATTGCCTCCCAGCATCCCTGACCCTGGCCCTGGCCATACTCTAGCTCTTGGCGGTGCCCCAGCAGGTGGCACGTGGCCCCTCTGGTGCCTCTCACCCACCACAGTACAAACACAATTATAATACAATAAATGGAGGGCCAAGAAACGGGGTCAGAAGACAACAGAAGCCAGATATGTGGAGCCAAAAGTGGAGCATCGTTACCCTGAAACAGAAAGTCTGAGACCCCAGCCCAGGTGGAAACATGTCTTTCTGTGGAGGGCCCAGGTGAGGGTTTACCTGCGAATGAAGAGAGGGCTGTCCCTACGTAAGGTGGGCACAGAAACGTCAGCCACTCAGGGCCTAGTGCTGAGGCCTCACCAGTAGTTGGAGCTCCCTGGAGCTCAGTTCCCCGCAAGACCCATGGCACTGGGGTGCCACCGAGGCCAAGGCTACTGAGCCCGGCTGAGGCCCAGGACCAGCTCTACCTGCTGTCCTGGCAGTGCGTCCTTTGGGCCGCCTCCTTCTCTAGGAGACTAAGGAGCCCACTCCTCCTTGTTCAGTCCTTATTCAGCATGAGCCAGGAATACCTTGCCATGAAGACACTGATCTGAAGTTAGAAGAATTGTCTAAAGGAATGAAACAGCCAGGTAAGATTTCATGAAAAATTGAGGTTTATAAAAGCGGCTTTTATCACAGCCAGGAAAAGCAATGCAAGCCTCTTCAAGAGGTGTCTGAGTAAAGGATTTGTGAGAACGTTTGAAGAAAAAAATCCAAGGTTGAAAGATCTGCCTGTTAACAGGAGCCCCCAGGAGGGACAGGATTTAAGGAACATGCTGGCCACATGGCAAGATGGTCAGCAGAATCGTGAGCAAGTCCAGGAGGACACCCCGGCCCCAGCAGGCTGTGCTGAGCAAAGGGACACCCTTGGTCGAGCTCCACCAGGCTAAGGCGGATATGTAAGACTGGAGAGGGAGGTGGAGGTGAGGCAGTGGTGGGGTTCTGTGAGCTGCAGCTCTCGTCCTGCAAAATCAGAGAGAACTGGAATTCTATCTCCCAGCCGACATCTTCATGATATGCACGAGGCAAGATCCCTGCTCATGCCTATCCCCAGGAGGACATGGAAGTGGAGCGGGGGCAGGCGATGGGCCTGTGTGGATTAGAGGTGGCTTTGAACTTCATGGTGTATGGAGGAGTTTAAACAAACACTTTTGGGGGAATCACAAGCATCCCTAGGTGGTTTTCACATGTGGCGAGCGGTGTCTAAGGTGACTCTCAGAACAGTGTCTCGAGGTGGGTAGGAAACTCCAGGGCTGGATCCACTGCTGAACCGCGAGCTAAAACAGCACAGACTGCTCTCCCTACACGCCTCTCACCCAGCTAGACTCGGGTCCAACTCTGGTGAACTGCGAGCTAACACAGCACAGACTGCCCACCACTGCACTACAGGCCTCTCACCCAGCTAGACTCACATCCAACTCTGGTGAACCACGAGCTAACACAGCACAGACCGCGTGCCACTGCCCTAAATGCTTCTCACCCAGCTAGACTCTCGTCAAACTCCAAGCAGGCTGGTGAGGCAGCACTGCTACAATACAGGGAACAGGAGCCAAGGGGATGGTGAACAAGGACTTCTGTGGACAGGTGCACATCCAGACCATTTGTGGCCTGGGACCCCACAGCTAGTGTCTGGCAATGTTTGGGTTTGGACCTAGAGGTGATGGCTCCAGTCCTGCCCACTTTGTCCCATCCTCTGGGTCCTGTGCCTCCCCTGGGCCTTTGGACTCCTGCTGGGCCCGGCGGCAGGTGCATCACACTGTCGGGTTCCTAAGTGCCACAGTCCTAGGATCAGCAGGTGTGAGCGATGCCAGCGGTATCCCTGGAAAGTAATCCCTGGGGCCAGGTGAGGCAGGAGGAGTGTGGCAGGTGGGGAAGCTGGATAGAGGTGGCCAGGATCAGGGAGCTGTGCTCTGTGGGCCACAGGAAGGGTGGAAGGACTTGGGGGGCAGGGAGAGACTTTGGGTTTGTCTTCATAAGGGTCACTCTGGCTGCTCTCAGAGGGGGATGGAAGGAGCAAGGCAGGGAGACACAGTGGCGCTCATGGTCATGGGGGAAGGGCTGCTTTCCAGCGGTAGAGCTGAGAAGTGGTGAGGAAGCCTGGGTGGCGGGTGGCTTGCACTGACTCTGGGCTGTGGTCCCACCTAAGCTCCAGGGAGGACGGGATTCCCGAGGAGACCTGGGGAACAGCACATACCCATGGAGCCCCCGGTGCAGGTGGATAGCCGATGAGCCTGGGGCCCAGAGGCAGCATTTGCAATCACAGGAGCCAAAAGCAACAGTGGGTAAGCCAAGGAGAGAGGTCAGACGAGCTTGGTCTGGGGCAGAGCGTGCCTTCCAAGGAGGTGAGTGAACCTGAGGGGAACCTGGCAAGAGGAGGGATGAATGGGGTCTGGAGTAGAGACAATGGGGATGGCAGGGCAGAGTTCAGGCAACGCGGACTTGCCTGGGGAGAAGCGGCTTGGAGCCGATGTGGATGGGTGCACATCCAGTGAACCACGGTGTCAGGGCGTGATCACCAGGGT
The DNA here is from genome assembly GCF_047675955.1 of Chlorocebus sabaeus. Taxonomy (NCBI): domain Eukaryota; kingdom Metazoa; phylum Chordata; class Mammalia; order Primates; family Cercopithecidae; genus Chlorocebus; species Chlorocebus sabaeus. The sequence continues at coordinate 48,539,585 of NC_132930.1, read as the reverse complement.
GGGGAATGTGAGGACCAGGAAGAGGGGCTGTTTGAGCAGGAACTTGGGTGCACGGATCTTGGGCGCAGGTCTGAGGAGGGGGGACACAGGCGACCCTTCCACTTCTCACACCAGGATCCTGGGGTGTCGCTTGTGGAGGACAGGGGATGGGATCGTTTCTTCATCCATGCACCTTTTCTGGAATGTTTCCGTTGTTTCCAGCTGTTTTAGCTTTTTGTTATTTCAAAGAACTCTGCAAACATTTATACATAGGTTTTTATGTGAACGTAAGTTTCTGATTCTCTGGAACAAGTGTCCAGTTGTGTGACTGCTGGGTTGTGAAGTAAGTGTATTATGTTTCACTTTTTAAGAACCCATCAGACTGTCTCACCAGCATGACTGGACCAGCTCACCTTCTCACCAGTGACATGTGAGAGCTGCATTCTTGCCAGCATTTGGCGTTGTCACTATTTTTAATGTTATCCGTTTTAGCTGTTCGCATAGGTAGGTAGTGATCTCATTTGGGCTTTCCTTCGCATTTCCCGCGTGACTAGCACCGTTGGATGTCTTTTCATGTGCTTGTTTGCCATCTGTATACAGCTGTCTCTCAGTATCCATGGTGATTGGCTTCAGGGCGCTCCTCAGATACCAAAATCCCTGGATGCTCAAGTCCGTGATGTAAAATGGCACGGCATTTGCACATAACAGAGTATTCTCCCATGTACTTTACCTTAGATTATTTATAATACCGAATGCAAAGTAAATGCGATGTAAATAGTTGTTATGCTGTATTGTTTAGAGAATAATAAGAAAAAAGTCTATACATATTCAATACAAACACAATTTTTTTTTCAAATATTTAGGATCCGTGGTTGGTAGAATCCACAGATGCAGAGCCCGTGGATGCTGAGCGAGGACTGTATTCTCTTTGGTAAAATTCTTCTTGTCTTTTGCCCATTTTCTATTTGGATGGTTTGGCTTTTTTACTGTTGAGTTTTGAGTGTATATATTCTTTTTTTTTTTTTTTTTTTTGAGACGGAGTCTTGCTCTGTCGCCCAGGCTGGAGTGCAGTGGCCAGATCTCGGCTCACTGCAAGCTCCGCCTCCCGGGTTCACGCCATTCTCCTGCCTCAGCCTCCCTAGTAGCTGGGACTACAGGCGCCGCCACCTCGCCCGGCTAGTTTTTTGTATTTTTTAGTAGAGACGGGGTTTCACCGTGTTAGCCAGGATGGTCTCGATCTCCTGACCTCGTGATCCACCCATCTCTGCCTCCCAAAGTGCTGGGATTACAGGCTTGAGCCACCGCGCCCGGCCTTGAGTGTATATATTCTAGACACATGTCCATTATCAGATGTGTGGTTTGCAGATATACTCTCCTAATATGAGACTCGTTTTTTCATCCTCCTACCAGGATTTTTACAGAGCAAATGTTTTTAACTTTGCTAAAGTCCAATTCACCAAACGTTTTATGTTACAGATTGTACTCTCAGGGTCATGTCTAATATCTCTCGGCCAAAGCCTAAGTCCTAAAGATTTTCTCCTATGTCTCCTTCTGAAAGTTTTATAATTTTACATTTAAATCTATGCAATGATCAATTTGAGCTAACTTTTGTTTAAGGAATGATGTTTAAATCAAGGTGTTTTTGTTTTTTGTTTGTTTGGGGTTTTTTGTTTCTTTTGGGTTTTTTTTTTTTTTTTTTTTTTTCATATGGGTGTCCAATTGTGCCAGGACCATTTGCTGAAAAGACTATCCTCTCTCCATTAGATAAAGTTTTCACCTTTGTGAAAAACCAGTTTGCTGTACTAGCGCGGGTCCACTTCTGGGCACTCTATTCTGTAACATTGATCAACGTGTCTTTTCCTCCATGAGTACCACATAACCTTGATTACCATGGTTATATATAGAATAAGTCTTGAAATGGGACATACTGATTTCTCCCATTTTATTTTTATTTTTATTTTTATTTTTGAGGCAGAGTCTTGCTTCTTTGCCAGGCTGGAGTGCTGTGGCGCGATCTCAACTCACTAAAACCGCCACCTCCCGGATTCACCTGACTCAGCCTCCCGAGTAGCTGAGATTACAGGCATGTACCACCACGCCCAGCTAATTTTTTATATTTTTAGTAGAGACGGGGTTTCCTCATGTTGGCCACGATGGTCTCAATCTCCTGACCTCGTGATCTGCCCGCCTTGGCCTCCCAAAGTGCTGGGATTACAGGCCTGAGCCACTGCTCCTGGCCTCTTATTTTTATTTTTAAGAGACAAGGTCTTGCTCTGCCACCCAGGCTGGAGTGCAGTGGCACGATCATAGCTCACCACAGCCTCAAACTCCTGGGCTCAAGTGATCCTCCCATCACAGTCTGCCGAGCACCTATGACTACAGGCACAGACCACCATGCCTGCCTGATTTTTTAAAATGTATTTTTGTAGACACAGAGCCTCACTATGTTGTCTAGGCTGGTCTGAAACTCCTGGCCTTAAGCAATCCTCTCACCTTGGCCTCCCAAAGTGCTGGGATTACAGGCATGAACTATTGGACTTGGCCCATTTTATTCTTTTCCAAAATTGTTTTAGCTATCCTGGTTCCTTTGCATTTCCATACAAACTTTAGAATGAGCTTATCTGTGTGTTTTTTTTCTTTTCTTTTGAGATGAAGTTTCACTCTTGTTGCCCAGGCTGGAGTGCAATGGCACAATGTCGGCTCACTATAACCTCTGCTTCCCGGGTTCAAGCAATTCTTCTACCTCAGTCTCCCAAGTAGCTGGGACTACAGGCGCACACCACCATGCCTGGCTAATTTTTGTATTTTTAGTAGAGACAGAGTTTCACCATGTTGAACAGGCTGGTCTTGAACTCCTGACCTCAAGTGATCTGTCCACCTCAGCCTCCCAAAGTGCTGGGATTACAGGCGTGAGCCACCGCACCTGGCCAACCCTCCCACTTCTATTAAATAAAATGCCTGGGGAGCTTAATTTGGGATAAGCTCCTGCACTTAGGCCCCAGCGGACCAAACTACAACGGGCTACGTGGCACATAATCAAACGGGAACTTTGAAAAGAACCATAGGAGGCCGGGCAGGGCGGCTCACGCCTGTAATCCCAACACTTTGGAAGGCAAAGGCAGGTGGATCACGAGGTCAGGAGATCGAGACCATCCTGGCTAACACGGTGAAACCCTGTCTCTACTAAAAAGATACAAAAAATTAGCCGGGTGTGGTGGCAGGTGCCTGTAGTCCCAGCTACTCAGGAGGCTGAGGCAGGAGAATGGCATGAACCTGGGAGGAGCTTGCAGTGAGCCGAGATCGTGCCACTGCACTCCAGCCTGGGCGACAGAGTGAGACTGTCTCAAAAAAAAAAAAAAAAAAAAAAAGGCCTGGTGTAGTGGGCATGCCTGTAGTCCTAGGTACTGGGGAAGCTGAGGTAGGAGGATCACTTGAGCCCAGGAGTTCAAAGTTATAGTGAACTAAGAGTGCATCACTGCACTCCAGTCTGGGCAACAGAGCAAGACCCTGACTCTAAACACACCTATATACACACACACACACACACACACACACCACCACCACCAATGAAAAACCCTGAATTTACATCCTTCACAATAAAGTGATAGTTTCTGTGACATTTGCACAGAATTCTGAGTAAAGTTGCCTTTTTGATCACATCTGTTAATGTTGACAAGACATAATCTAAAAATCAAGAGGATGAAAATGGAGGGACCACTTCCCTTCTAGTGACCTCCTGGACCACACAAAGCACCAACATCGCAAGGATCCAAGGCATCTCTGGAGAGTTCCACCTCCAAAAGATACCCTGAGAACACTTACGCCCTCCTGGACCACACAAAGCACCAACATCGCAGGGATCTAAGGCATCTCTGGAAAGTTCCATCTCCAGAAGATACCCTGAGAACACTTACACCCTCCTGGACCACACCGAGCACCAACGTTGTAAAGATCCAAGGCATCTCAGGAAAGTTCCATCTCCAGAAGATTCCCTGAGAACACTTAGGCCCTCCCAGACCACACCAAGCACCAATGTCACGAGGATCCAAGGCATCTCTGTAAAGTTCCCTCTCCAGAAGATTCCCTGAGAAGACTTAGGCATGATCTTAAATATTCCTGTTGTTTAAAAGACCTTAACTTCCTCATATTTAAGCTGTTGGGAGTCCCCTGCAATTCCATATAGATTTGAGAATCTACTTTTATTTCTTTGGAGAGGGCTGTTGGAACTTTGATAGGCATTGTGTTAAATCTGTAGATGACTTTGGGTAGTATTGACGTCTTAACAATGTTAAGTCTTCCTATCCACGAATATGGGATGTCTTTCCATTTATTTAGGTGTTCTTTCATTTCTTTTAGCAATCTTTTCCATTTTTCAGCATACGAGTCTTTCACCTCCTTGGTTAGATTTATTCCTGAGTATTTAGTTCTTTTAGATGTTGTTGTAAATGGCATTAATTTCCTGTTTGAATTGTTCAATGCAGATGCACAGAAACAAACGAACTTTGAGTGTTGATCTTGTAACTTTGCTGAATTTATGAGCTATTGTACCTTCTTGTAGGTTCTTTTGGATTTTCTATATGTAGGAGTATGTCATCTTCAAATAGAGATCATTTTACCACTTCCCTTCCATTTGGGTGTTTTATCTTGTCTATAGCACTAGTACAACTTCCATTATGCTGTTGAATAGTAGTGGTGAGAGCAGATATCCATGCCTTGTTCCTGACCTTAGGGGAAAAGCTTTCAGTCTTTCGCAACTGAGTATGAGGTTAGCTGTGTGTGTGTCTGTGTGTGTCTGTGTGTTTTTGTTTTTGAGATGGAGTTTCACTCTTGTTGCCCAGGCTGGAGTGCAATGGGTGCGATCTCGGCTCACCGCAACCTCCACCTCCCGGGTTCGAGCGTTTCTCCAGCTTCAGCCTCCCAAGTAGCTGGGATTACAGGCATGCACCACCACACCTGGCTAATTTTTTGTATTTTTAATAGAGACAGGGTTTCTCCATGTTTGTCAGGCTGGTCTCGAACTTCCGACCTCTGGTGATCCGCCCAACTTGGCCTCCCAAAGTGCTGGGATTACAGGCGTGAGCCACTGCGCCCAGCTAGATTAATGTGTTTTAAGGAATTCGTTCGTTTCTCCTATGTTATCTAATTTGTTGGAATACAATTGTTGACAATATTCTCTAATAATTCTTTTATTTCTATAAGGCCATTTTCACATCTGGTTTCACTTCTAGTTTTTATTTGTGTCTTCTCTTTTTTGCTCTGTCAGTCTACACAAAGGTTTACCAATTGTGTTGTTTTTTTCTAAATTCAACTTTTGGTTTTATTGATTTCCTCTAATTTTTTTTCTTTTTTTGAGATAGGGTCTCTCTCTGCCACCCAGGCTGCAGTGCAGTGGTGCAATACAGCCTCAATCTCCCAGGCTCAAGTGATCCTTCCACCTCAGTCTCCCAAGCAGCTGGGACTATAGGCATATGTCACCATGCCCTGTTTCACCATGTTGGCTAGGCTCGTCTCAAACTCCTGGGCTCAAGCAATCCTCCCACCTTGGCCTCCCAAAGTGCTGGAATTACAGGTATGATCCACACCTGGCTTGTATTTTCTCTATCTCTTCTCTATTATTTTCTTGCTTCTGCTAATTATTTCCTTGCTTCTGCTAGATTTGGGTTTAGTTTGCTCTTCTTTTTCTAGTTCCTTAAGATGCAAGTTAGGTTACTAATTTGAGATCATTCATTCTTGTTTTCTTTTTCTTTTTTAAATTTAAATTTTTATTTTTATTTTACTTTACGTTCTGGGATACATGCGCAGAATGTGTAGGTTTGTTACATAGGTATACCTGTGCCATGGTGGTTTGCTGTACCTATCAATCCGTCATCTAGGTTTTAAGCCCCGTATGCATTAGGTATTTGTCCTGATGCTCTCTCCCCCCTTGCTCCCCACCCCCGACAGGCCCTGCTATGTGATGTTTCCCTCCCCGTGTCCAAGTGTTCTCACTGTTCAACTCCCACTTATGAGTGAGAACACATGGTGTTTGGTTTTCTGTTCCTGTGTTAGTTTGCTGAGAATTGATGGCTTCCAGCTTCATCCGTGTCCCTGTAAAGGACATGAACTCATCCTTTTTTATGGCTGCATAGTATTCCATGGTGTCTATGTGCCACATTTTCTTTCTTTTTTTTTTTTGAGACGGAGTCTCGCTCTGTTGCCCAGGCTGGAGTGCAGTGGTGCGATCTCAGCTCACTGCATGCTCCGCCTTCTGGGTTCACACCATTCTCCTGCCTCAGCTTCCCTAGTAGCTGGGACTACAGGCACCCACCACCATGTCCGATTTTTTTTTGTATTTTTACTAGAGACGGGGTTTCACCATGTTAGCCAGGATGGTCTTGATGATCTGACCTCATGATCCGCCCACCTCGGCCTCCCAAAGTGCTGGGATTACAGGCGTGAGCCACCATGCCCAGCCATGTGCCCCATTTTCTTTATCCAGTCTATCATTGATGGGCATTTGGGTTGGTTCCAAGTCTTTGCACTCTTCTTTTTAACATAGGCATTGATAGCTATCAGTTTCCCTCTGAGTGTTGCTTTTACTGCATTCCCTAAATTTTGGTATATTTTTTCATTTTCATGCATCTCTAAGTACGTTCTCATTTCCCTTGTGATTTCTTCTTTGACCAACTGGTTGTTTAAGACAGTCTTAACTTAATTTCCATAATTTTGTAAATTTTTCAATTTTCCTTCTGGTACTGATTTCTAACCCATACTGTGATGGTCAGAGAGATTCTTTTGTATGATATTGTATTCGTCAGGGTTCTCTTAAGAGGGACATAACTAACAGGACATAGATACATATAAAGGGGAGTTTATTATGTATTAACTTACACAATCACAAGGTCCCACAATAGGCCATCTGGAAGCTGAGGAGAAAGGAGAGCCAGTCCAAGTCCCAAAACTGAAGAATTTGGAGTCTAATGTTCCGAGGGCAGGAAGCATCCAGTACGAAAAAAGATGCAGGATGGGAGGCCAGTCTCGACCTTCCACGTTTCTCTGCCTGCCTGCCTTACATTTGCTGGTAGTTGATTAGATTGTGCCCACCAGATTAAGGGTGAGTCTGCGTTCCCCAGTCCACTGACTCAAATGCTAATATCCTTTGGTAACACCCTCACAGACACACCCAGGATCAACACCCTGCATCCTTCAGTCCAATCAAGTTGACCCTCAGTGTCAACCATCACAGATATCTATCCTTTTTTTATCTACTGAGGCCTAATTTGTGGCTAACATATGGTCTATCCTGGAGCATGTCCTGTGCACACTTGGGTTTTATTGCGGGATGGGAGTTCTGGATGTGTCTATTAGGTTCCATTGGGTTTTGTTGGGTGGAGGTTCTGGATGTGTCTATTAGGTTTCACTGGGTCTTCTTGGTGGGTGGGGGTTCTGGATATGTCTATTGGGCTTCACTAGGTTTTGTTGTTGGGTGGGGTTCTGTACATGTCCATTAGGTTCCATTGGGTTTTGTTGGGCAGCAGTTCTGGATGTGTCTATTAGGTTTCATTGGGTTTTGTTGGGTGGGGGTTCTGGATATATCTATTAGGTTTCACTGGGTTTTGTTGTTGGGCGGGGGTTCTGGATGTGTCTGTTAGGTTTCACTGGGTTTTGTTGGGCCGGGATTCTGGATGTGTCTATTAGGTTTATGTTTTAAAGTCCTCCTTTTCCTTACTTATCTTCTGTTCCATCTATTATTGAGTCAGGTTTTGTAATCTCCAGCTATTATTGTAAAACTGTCTATTTCTCCCTTTGATTCTGTCTAATTTTCCTTCATATTTTGAGGGTCTGTTGTTAGGTGGGCAAATGCTTATAATTACTGTATTTTTGCTGTACTGAACATTGTGTTAATCTATAATGTCCTTTGTCTCTTGGAGGGCACATGTCTCTCGATTTAAAGTCTATTTGGTGTCATGTTGGGATAGCCATCCTGCTCTCCTTCTGAGATTGTTTGCACAGAACATCTTCTTCCCTTCCTTTCTCTTTCAACCTGTTTGTGTCTATGGAACTAACGAGAATCTCTTATAGGAGTGCATGGTTGAATCCTGCTTTTAAATTCATTCTGCCAATCTCTGTATTTGATTTAAAGGAAAGAACAGATAAGGAGGATTTCCTTCGACTGCTGCTGCTTGTTTTCTATGTGCCTGGGAGCCATTTCTTTCCCCATTTCCTCCGTTACTGCAGTGTTCAGCAAATTTTTTTGCAGTGAAAGTTTTGATTCCCTTCTCATTTCCTATTGCATATATTCTATAGCTGTTTTCTTTGTAGTTGCCATTGGGAATTGCATTACATACAAGATCCTGAAGTTCTAACACTCCCATCTGAGTCTGTGCCTGATTAACTCAGAGTATATCAAATCTCCTCTCCTCGCCTGCTCTGGAACCTCTTCTATTGATGTCCCAGATTACATCTTTATACATTTTTTTGCCCAATAACAAAGACTAATCATGATTTTTATGCATTTTTAAAAATCGTGTAGACAATAAAAAATGAAGTTACAAACCAAAAATACAACAGTACTAGCTTTTATAACTACCCTTTAGCAGAAACCTTTATTTCTTCATGTTGCTTCAAGTTACTGTCTAGTGTCTCTTCATTTCAACCTGAAGGACTCCCTGTAGCACTGTTGAAAAAGAAGAAAATTTGGAGTACTCACAGTTCCCAACTTTGAAATTTACAACAATGTTACAGTAATTCAAAGAGCATGGCACTACAGAATGACAGACATATAAACCAATGGAATAAAGAACCCAGGAAAAAGCCCTCACATTGTGGTCAATTGATTTTTGATAAAGGTGCCAAGACCATATAACGGGGAAAGGACAATCTTCACAAAGAACAGCAATGGGGAAACTGGATATATGTGTGCGAAATAATGAAGTTGGACCCTTATCTTACACCATAAAGCAAAATTAACTCAAAATGGATCAAAGGCTGAACTTAAGAGCTACGACTATAAAACTGTTAGAAGAAAACATGGGGGAGAAATCTTCATGATGTTGGATTTGGCAATAAGTGCATGGATATGACTCCAAAAGCACTGGCAGCAACAAAAACATCGAGAAGTTGAACTTCAGAGGAAAAACTTTTTTGCTTTGAAAAGACCCTACCAAGAAAGTGAAAAGACAGACTGCAGAATGGGAGAAAATAGTTACAAATTATCTATTTGACAAGAGGCTAATATTCAGAGTGTAGAGTATCTACAGATCTCTATAACTCAACAAGAAACAAGGAGAAATAAAAAATGGGCAGAGGCCTTTTTTTTTTTTTTGAGACGGAGTCTTGCTCTGTCACTCAGGCTGGCATGCAGCGGTGCAATCTCGGCTCACTGCAATCTCTGCCTCTTGGGTTCAGGTGATTCTCGTGCCTCAGCCTCCCAAGTAGCTGGGACCATAGGTGCGCACCACCATGCCCTACTAATTTTTGTATTTTTAGTGGAGACAAGTTTGGTCAGGGTTGTCTCAAACTCCTGACCTCAAGTGATCTGCCCACCACAGCCTCCCAAAGTGCTGAGATTAGAGGTGTGAGCCACCGCGCCTGGCCCTGACAAAGGACTTGAGTAAACATTTCTCCAGAGATGACAGGTGGGTGATGAGCACATGAAGAGATGCCCAGCACCATCAGTCCTGCAGCACATGCAGACTGAATCCACCCAGAGATGCTGTTTTCTACCAACGACGGTGGCCGTCATCAAGGAAACGGAAAAAGACCAGCATTGGTGAGGACATGGACAGGTTGCAACCCTTGTGTGTGCACTGCTGCTGGGAATGGAAAATGGTGCAGCCACCGTAGGAAATGATTTGGCAGTTCCTCAAATGGCTAAAAATTGAACTTTCTTATGGCCCGGCAATTCCACTGCTGGATATAGATCCAAAAGAATTGAAAGCAGATACCTGTACACGAATATTCAAAGCAGCATTATACACAATAACCAAAAGCTGGAAACACCTAAGAGTTCATCCACAGAGGAATGGACAAACAAAGCTTGGTCACATATACAATGGAATACTATTTAGCCATGAAAAGGAATGCACATGGGACATTCTCCAGGACAGACTACATGCTAAGCACAAACTAAGCCTCAGCACATTACAAAGGATACATATCATACAAAAGAACCCTGTCTGACCGTCACAGTATAAAGTTAGAAATCAGTACCAGAAGAAAAATTGAAAAATGTACACAATTTGTAAAATTTACAAAATCTGATTTTGGGGCATGCTACAATACGGATGGACCTTGAAAACAGTATGCTTAGTGAAATAAGCCAGACCCAGGAGGACAAATGTTATATGATTCCACTTAGATGAAGTACCTAGGACAGGCAACCTGATAAGAGACGGAAACCAGAACTGATGTTACCAGGGGCTGGGGGCAGAGAGGAACGAGGAGTTATTGTTTAATTGATGCATCGTTTATGTTACGAATTATTAATGTTTTGGGTATAGTGGTATCAGCACCTAACATTGTGAATGTAGCTAATGCCACTGAATCATACACTTACAAATGATGAAAATGAGAAATACTATGGTATATATTTTTTACAAGAAAAAACTATCTTTTAAAATTCCTCAATTTTATTTAATGACAAATAACATCTCCTCTAGGCCAGTATCTAGTCTTCCGCTGAGGTGCAACGGCTGGAGAGGAGCCCTGCCCGTGGGGTGGTCCCTCACCTGGGGTGGGCAGTCCCTGGGTGGCCCGGATGCGGTGTGAGCTGCCCCAGGTGGGCAGATGGAGACCCCGTGCCAGCGACAGTCACCCCTCATTTCCACCCCCATCCAGCAACTGTCAGTCTGATCCTGTCCCTATGGATTTGCATTTTCTGGACATTTCCTAGAACTAGAGTCACAGGCTATACACTCTTCTGTGACTGGCTTAGCTCCCTTAGCTGGTGTTTTTGAGGTTCATCCATGTAGTGGCACGTGCTGGTGTTTCACTCCTTTTCATGGCTGCATGATATTCCATCATGTGATGGGCAACGTGTTGTTCATTTATTCAACAGTAGATGGACACCGTTTCCACACTTTCGCTGCTTAACTTTTGGGGGCCTGACAAAGTACCTTCCACAGCAAGTGCATTCTATTTTGCACCTACCAGCAAAGTAGGAGGTTCCCACTTCCCAGACTCCCTGATGCCGGCTGCTTGGATCACGGCTTCCTGGCAGCCACAAAGCCGTGTCTCGTCACGATTCACCTTACCTGGTGACTCATGATGGTGAGCCTCTTTCAGTGACAAATTGGTCATCTGTAAATCTTCTTAGCAGAAATGTGTACTCAGTGCTTTGTCCATTTCTTAATGGGGTTGTCTTTTTGTTGTTGGGTTGTAGACACTCTTTATATATTCTGTATCCAAGTCTCTTATCTAATATGATTTGCAAATATTTTCTCCCATTCTGTAGGTTATCTTTTTGCTTTCTTGGTAATGTCCTTTGGTGCAAAAACATTTTTAGTTTTGATGAAGTACGATCTATTTTTCATTGTGTTGCTTGTACCATCGCTGTCATAGCCAAGGATCCTTTGCCAATTGCGCCCTGCACTTTGCAAGTCATGCTCTGCCCTGGCCTCTGTGTCCTCGCTCCTCCCTGGTCAAGGGCTGCATCCTTGGCTTCTGTGAGCTCTGCCCGTTGGGAGCATCCATGCTGATGTTCAGGGGCTGTACAGCACTGCATTCTTCTTGCCTTCTCTGTTCCATTTAGTGCGGCCACCCCAGCGGGTCTCCAGCTCCTGCAAGGTCAGCCTGGATGGCCCAGCACCATCCCCTCCTCCTCCACCTTGTTGGCCGTCCCCTCTTGTTCCTCACACCCCCGCCAGGGCAGCGACTCAGGAGCTCTGCCGTGTGAAGCATGCTCAGCAGTTCTCCTCATCGTGTCTATGCTAAATCTCTGGCTCCCTGTGTGTCTGAGCCCAACAGACACACCCAGCACAGGAGCTGGCTCTCAGCTGCTCCCAGCTTGCCATGACTGAGCCCTGCCGTCCTGTGGCACCGCCACAGAGACCACAGTGTCCAACCTTCACGTAATTGGCATCCCAGGAGGAGGGGCAAGAGTGAATGGGGCAGGAAAAGATCGTTAAAGAAATCATGGCTGACATAAAAAAGGATGAGTTCATGTCCTCTGTGGGCACATGCATGAAGCTGGAAACCATCATTCTGAGCAAACTATCCTAAGGACAAAAAACCAAACACCGCAGGTTCTCACTCGTAGATGGGAATTGAACAATGAGAACACTTGGACACAGGGCGGGGAATATCACACACCAAGGCTTGTTGTGGGGCGGGGTGAGGGGGAGGGATAGCATTAGGAGATATACCTAATGTAAACGACGAGTTAATGGGTGCAGCACACCAACATGGCACATGTATACATATGTAACAAACCTGCACGTTGTGCAAATGCATCCCAGAACTTAAAGTATAATACTACTAAAAAAAAGGAGGTTGTGGCTGAAACATTTCTCCTTTAATTCAAGAAATAAATCTGCAGATACAGCCGGGCATGGCGGCTCATACCTCTAATCCCAGCACTTTGGGAGGCCAAGGCGGGCAGATCACTTGAGGTCAGGAGTTCAAGACCAGCCTGGCCGACATGGTGAAACCTTGACTCTACTGAAAATACAAAAATTAGCCACGTGTGGTGGTGCAGCCTTGTAATCCCAGCTACTCAGGAGGCTGAGGCAGGAGAACTGCTTTAACCCAGGAGGTGGAGTTTGTAGTGAGCAGAGATTGCACCACTGCACTCCAGCCTTGGCAACAGTGCGAGACTTTGTCTCAAAAAAAAAAAAAAAAAAACCCCAAATTTTGCATATACAGATGGTCAACGGTGAGAGGCATCCCATCTGCACCTGTTCCTGGCACCCCAGCTGCATAGAGCATGGGTAGTGCCCCACAAACACAGAATTCTGAGGGGTCCACAAGGTGTGGGAGGGCAACAAGGTTCCCAGTAAGTACAAGTGAGGGTGTCACATCCAGGACACAGTGAGCAGGGCCCTCAAAGCCCAGAGGAGCCGTGCCTTCTGTTTGAACCAGAACATGCTATAAGCACAGAAGAAACAGGGGAGTTCTATGAAACACATACCCCATCATGTACTTCTTACACATGTGACTTCCTCACATTAGAACTGTGTGTGCTGAACATGGTGGATAGGAGGAAAGATCAGGCAACCCACAGTTCCTTTTCCCTCCAGACACCCCTTACTTGTCAATAAGTTAAAGGTAGAGGGCATTGGCAGACTGTGCACATCAGAAATGAAATCACAGCTGCATTAGCTTTGTGCAGTGCTCCATGAACAAAACAGGTCTGTGCAATCAACCTGGGAAGCACAGGCCTTGTGAATTTGGCGGCGCAGCGTTCGAACTAAAGCGCTTACGTTTGCACTTAAAACTGGCATCAGACAAATGATGAACACTACAGTTCACTTATGTTTGCACTTAAAACTGGCGTTAGGCTGGGTGCGGCAGCTCGCGCCTGTAATCCTAGCACTTTGGGAGGCTGAGGCGGGCAGATCACAGTGTCAGGAGATGGAGACCATCCTGACTAACATGGTGAAACCCCATCTCTACTAAAAATACAAAAAAAATAGCTGGGCATGGTGGTGGGCACCTGTAGTCCCAGCTACTCGGGAGGCTGAGGCAGAAAAATCGCCTGAACCCAGGGGCTGGAGGATGCAGTGAGCCAAGATTGCACCACTGCACTCCAGCCTGGGTGACAGAGCGAGACAGTCTCAAAAATAATGATAAAAATAAAAATAAAAAATAAAACTGGCGTTAGATGACGACGAACACTACAATTTGTGTGAATAACTGCTATTTTTCTTTACCTAGAATGACATTAAATGATGAATTTTAAAAACACCGTGATGAGGCCGGGCGCGGTGGCTCAAGCCTGTAATCCCAGCACTTTGGGAGGCCGAGACGGGCGGATCACGAGGTCAGGAGATCGAGACCATCCTGGCTAACACGGTGAAACCCCGTCTCTACTAAAAAATACAAAAAACTAGCCGGGCAAGGTGGCGGGCGCCTGTAGTCCCAGCTACTCGGGAGGCTGAGGCAGGAGAATGGCGTGAACCCGGGAGGCGGAGCTTGCAGTGAGCTGAGATCCGGCCACTGCACTCCAGCCTGGGCGACAGAGCGAGACTCCGTCTCAAAAAAAAAAAAAAAAAAAAAAAAAAAACACCGTGATGCAGGCCGGGCGCAGTGGCTCACGCCTGTAATCCCAGCACTTTGGGAGGCCGAGGCGGATGGATCACAAGGTCAAGAGATCGAGATCATCCCGGCTGACACGGTGAAACCCCATCTCCACTTAAAAAAAAAAAATTAGCCAGTGTGGTGTCAGGCGCCTGTAGTCCCAGCTACTCAGGAGGCTGAGACAGGAGAATCACTTGAATCTGGGAGGCGGAGCTTGCAGTGAGCCGACGGCGCGCCACTGCACTCCAGCCTAGTGACAGTGAGACTCCAACTTAAAAAATAAATAAATAAAATAAAATAAATGCCATGATGCAGAGGCTGCAGTGAGCCGAGATCCGGCCACTGCACTCCAGCCTTGGCGACAGAGCAAGACTCCGTCTCAAAAAAAAAACCAAAAAGCAAAACAAAAAAACCCACCTGATGGAAACAGTCAACAGAGGGAGGAGATGACCTGTTGAATGGGAGAAAATATCTGCAAGCTATTCATCCCATAGGAGACTAAAATCTAGAGTATATAAGGAATTCAAGCAAAAACAAAAAAATTCCCACTAGAAAGTGACCTGAGGGCACTTTTAGACCCCAAAATACAGATGTCTATTTTGGGAATAAACATCTCAAAAGAAGGTAAGACGAACAGCCAACAGATGTATGAAACAATGCTCAGCACCTCTAAGCATCGGGGAAGGGCAAGTCACCAACGCAACGAGACGTCATCTTACCCCAGCTAGATGGGCTCTTATTAGAGAGACAAAAAATAACAGATGCTGAAGATGCCAAGGAAAGGGAGTTCTCACACACGGTGGGTGGGCATGTACATCAGTGACAGCCGTACCAGTTAACAATGGGAACGGTGGGTGGGCGTGTACATTAGTGATAGTCATATCAGTCAACAGTGGGAACGGTGGGTGGGCGTGTACATTAGTGACGGCCATACCAGTTAACAATGGGAACGGTGGGTGGGCGTGTACATTAGTGATGGCCATACCGGTCAACAGTGGGAACGGTGGGTGGGCGTGTACGTTAGTGACCCCGTACTGGTCAACAGTGGGAACGGTGGGTGGGTGTGTACATTAGTGATGGCTATACCGGTTAACAGTGGGAAGTCCCTCCACCAACAGTGGAATTTCTCAAAAAACTGAAAGAACTACCATCCAACAATTCCACTACTGGGTAGTTACCCAGAGGAAGACCTGTGTCTGTGGAGGGATACAGACCTGTACTCTCCTGTTACTGCAGCACCACTCACAATGGCAAAGACGTGGAATCAGCTGAAGTGACCATCTGCGGATGAATGGGTGAGGGGAATGCAGTGTATACACACGATGGACCACGGATCCGCCACGGAAAGAATGCAATCCTGGCCGGGCGCGGTGGCTCAAGCCTGTAATCCCAGCACTTTGGGAGGCCGAGACGGGCGGATCACGAGGTCAGGAGATCGAGACCATCCTGGCTAACACGGTGAAACCCCGTCTCTACTAAAAAATACAAAAAACTAGCCGGGCGCGGTAGCGGGCGCCTGTAGTCCCAGCTACTCGGGAGGCTGAGGCGGGAGAATGGCGTGAACCCGGGAGGCGGAGTTTGCAGTGAGCTGAGATCTGGCCACTGCACTCCAGCCTGGGCGACAGAGCAAGACTCCGTCTCCAAAAAAAAAAAAAAAAAAAGAATGCAATCCTGTCGTTTACTGCAACGTGGATGGAACGGGAGGTCATTAGGTTAAGTGAAATAATCCAGGGACAGAAAGAGAAACATCACGTGTTCTCACTCACATGTAAAAGCTAAAAAAAAATAATCTCAGGGAGACAGAAAAGAGAATGACCAGGCGGATCACCTGGGGTCAGGAGTTCAAGACCAGCCCAAGAAACATGGAAAAACTTTGTTCCTACTAAAAATACAAAATTAGCCAGGCACGGTGGTGCATGCCTGTAATCCCAGCTACTCGGGAGGCTGAGGCAGGAGAATCGTTTGAACCCGGGAGGCAGAGGTGGCAGTGAGCCGAGATCGCACCACTGCACTCCAGCCTGGGTGACAAGAGCAAAACTCCGTCTCAAAAAAAATTGATTAATTAAATAGATAAATAAATAAAAATGTCTGGTAGTCTGGGGTTCAAGCCCAGACCACCGGTCCCATGTCCACACTCTCGGCACCACTGCGACATGGCCTGCCGTGATCCCTGGCAGGTAGATGTGGCAGAGACATCTCCCGGCAACTCCCAGGTGTTTTCTGTTTGAAAGTAGGTCTCAGAGAAATGTAGGGGCTTCTGTAGAGTCGTCCTAGCCTCCAGTTCCGTGCGTACTGAGACACATGAGAAGCCGTGAGGTTGGTGGATCTGAGCCCTCACACCAGAAGCAGCACCAGGACAGGTGCTTTAGAATGTAGAATTCCCAGTGCTGACCTCTGATCCCTCACACCCCCTCCCCACCCCAGGGCCTCAGCCTCCCGGTAGGCATGTGCTTTGGTGGCATCATTCCAGGAGATCCGGCCTGTATTATGCACTCAGTAAGTTTTAATCAAAAGGATCATTTACACAGATTCCCGTTCTATTTTCACTGAGGCAGGCTGCTTCTACTACGAGTGTCCTCTTTAATCCTGGGTGCTCTGGGGGAAGGTGCCACCATCCACATCTTGCAAATGGAGAAGCCAAAACCCAGGAAGGGAAGACAGGGACCGTTGCCCTCATCCACCACGTGGCTGCGGAGCCTGGAGCTGACGTCAGTGACTATGTCTTTCTGCACACAGTTGGCAGCTTCTGAACTGGACACCAACCTCCTTTAAAATACAGGGCTTTTGGCAAATTCTCTATCGGGCCAAATTAAGAAAATCTTTGAGACAATACTGCTTATTGGAAGTGAAGCTTGTTTGACTGCACTGCTAGGAAGACTCACAGACACCGAGTCCTCAGCTGTGCACACACACCCTGTGATACACGCACTTCACAGAAAACAATGGAAACTTACCCAAGCCATGCGGTTTCGGGAAGGCGTCTGTCTTCCTGTTAGTGCAGACAGGACTAAGGCATGGGACTGGGGCTGACGCTGGCTCGCCCCTTTGTGGAGCTCAGGCAGGGGCACTGAGCAGCAGCACATACTACAGCCTGGGCATCTGGCGTGAAAATCAGACCGACCAGCGACTAGCCCGGAGGGGTGACCCTGTCTGCACCACTTTCTTCTCCCTAGCTCAGCTCCCTCCTGCCTTTGGGGACCCTCACATGCACAGGTGTGGACACCCAGGTTCCAGCTCTGCCCATACCCCTGACAGACAGCTCCTGGCCAGCTGCCCCTCAAGCTTGTGGGTGTGCAACTGGCGTGTGGGCCAACTTCAGGGAACACAGGCAGCGAGGAAGCCCTCATGGGCCCTGGGAGCAAAATCTAGGTCACAGGGCGCTCGGAATCAGAGGTACCTGGCACATGGTCTAGAAAGTGGGGAGCTAAATAGTAGTAAAATTAATAAAATACAAAAATTAGCTGGGTGTGGTAGTGGGCACCTGTAATCCCAGCTACTAAGGAGGCTGAGGTGGGAAAATCGCTTGAACCTGGGAGGTGCAGGTTGCAGTCAGCTGAGATCATGCCACTGCACTCCAGCCTGGGCAACAGAGTGAGACTTCTTTAATGCTTATAGCACATCACAATTAAAAGAACTAGAGAAACAAGAGCAAACAAATTCAAAAGCTAGCAGAAGACAAGAAATAACTAAGATCAGAGCAGAACTGAAGGAGATGAGACACAAAAACCCTTCAAAAAAAATCAATGAATACAGAAGCCAGTTTTCTGAAGAGATCAACAAAACAGAGACTGCTAGCAAGACTAATGAAGAAAAGAGAGAAGAATCAAATAGACAAAATAAAAAATGATAAAGGGGATACCACCACTGGTCCCACAGAAATACAAACTACCATCAATTAATAGTATAAACACGTCTATGCAAATAAACTAGAAAATCTAGAGGAGATGGATAAATTCCTGGACATATACACCCTCCCAAGGCTAAACCAGGAAGAAGTTGAATCTCTGAATAGACCAATAACAGGTTCTGAAATTGAGGCAGTAACTAATAGCCTACCAACCAAGAAAAAGTCCAGGACCAGACGGATTCACAGCTGAATTCTACCAGAGGTACAAAGAGAAGCTGGTACCATTCCTTCTGAAACGATTCCAATCAATAGAAAAAGAGGGAATCCTCCCTAACTCATTTTATGAGGCCAGCATCATCCTGATACCAAAGCCTGGCAGAGACACAACAAAAAAAGAGAATTTTAGGCCAATATCCATGATGAACATTGATGCAAAAATCATCAATAAAATACTGGCAAACTGAATCCAGCAGCACATCAAAAAGCGTATCCACCACGATCAAGTCGGCTTCATCCCTGGGATGCAAGCCTGGTTCAACATATGCAAATCAACAAATGTAATCCATCACCTAAACAGAACCATTACGACAAAAAACACATGATTATCTCAATATATGCAGGAAAGGCCTTCGACAAAATTCAACAGGGTTTCATGCTAAAAACTCTCAATAAACTAGGTATTGATGGAACGTATCTCAAAATAATAAAGAGCTATTTATGACAAACCCACAGCCAATATCATACTGAATGGGCAAAAACTGGAAGCATTCCCTTTGAAAATTGGCACAAGACAAAGATGCCCTCTCTCACCACTCCTATTCAACATAGTATTGGAAGTTCCAGCCAGGGCAATCAGGAAAGAGAAAGAAATAAAGGGTATTCAGTTAGGGAAAGAGGAAGTCAAATTGTCTCTGTTTGCAGATGACATGATTGTATATTTAGAAAACCCCATAGTCTCAGCCCCAAATCTCCTTAAGCTGATATGCAACTTCAGCAAAGTCTCAGGATACAAAATCAATTTGCAAAAATCACAAGCATTCCTATACACCAGACAGCCAAATCATGAGTGAATTCCCATTCACAATTACTACAAAGAGAATAAAATACATAGGGATGTGAAAGACCTCTTCAAGGAGAACTGCAAACCACTGCTTAACGAAATAAAAGAGGACACAAATAAATGGAATAACATGCCATGCTCATGGATAGGAAGAATCAATATCGTGAAAATGGCCATAATGCCCAAGGTAACTTATAGATTCAATGCTATCCTCATCAAACTACCACTGACTTTCTTCACAGAATTGGAAAAAATGACTTTAAATTTCATATGGAACCAAAAAAAAGCCTGCATAGCCAAGACAATCCTAAGCCAAAAGAACGAAGCTGGAGGAATCATGCTACCTGACTTCAAACTATGCTACAAGGGCACAGTAACCAAAACAGCATGATACTGGTACCAAAACAAATATATAGACCAATGGAACAGAACAGAGGCCTCAGAAATAACACCACACATCTGCAACCATCTGATCTTTGACAAACCTGACAAAACAAGCAATGGGAAAAGGATTCCCTATTTAATAAATGGTGCTGGGAAAACTGGTTAGCCGTATGTGGAAAGCTGAAACTGGATCCTTTCCTTACACCTTACACAAAAATTAACTCAAGATGGATTAAAGACTTAAATGTAAGACCTAAAACCATAAAAACCCTAGAAAAAAACGTAGGGAATACCATTCAGGACATAGACATGGGCAAAGACTTCATGACTAAAACACCAAAAGCAATGGCAACAAAAACCAAAATAGACAAACGGGATCTAATTAAACTAAAAAGCATCTGCACAGAAAAAGAAACTTATCATCGGAGTGCTCAGGCAACCTACAGAACGGGAGAAAATTTTTGCAATCTATCCATCTGACAAAGGGCTAATATCCAGAATCTACAAAGAACTTAAATAAATTTACAAGAAAAAAACAACCCCATCAAAAAGCCGGCAAAGGATATGAACAGACACTTCTGAAAAGAAGACATTTATGTACCCAACAGATACATGAAAAAACGCTCATCACTGGTCATCAGAGAAATGCAAATCAAAACCACAATTATATACCATCTCATATCAGTTAAAATGGCGATCATTAAAAAGTCAGGAAACAACAGATGTTGGAGAGGATGTGGAGAAATAGGAACACTTTTTTATTTTTATTTTTTAATTTTTATTTTTTTGAGATGGAGTCTCACTCTGTCGCCCAGGCTGGAGTGCAGTGGCACAATCTCCGCTCACTGCAACCTCCGCCTCCTGGGTTCACGCCATTCTCCTGCCTCAGCCTCTGGAGTAGCTGGGACTACAGGCGCCTGCCACCGCGCCCAGCTAATTTTTTGTATTTTTTTAGCAGATACGGGGTTTCAAGCCAGGATAGTCTCAATCTCCTGACCTCGTGATCCGCCCGCTTTGGCCTCCCAAAGTGCTAGGGATTACAGGCGTGAGCCACCGTGCCTGGCCAGGAACACTTTTACACTGTTGGTAGGGAGTGTAAATTAGTTCAACCATTGTGGATGACAGTGTGGTGATTCAAGGATCTAAAACTAGACATGCCATTTGACCCAGCAATCCCATTACTAGGTATATACCCAAAGGATTATAAATCATGGTACTATAAAGACACATGCATATGTATGTTTCTTGTGGCACTATTCACAATAACAAAGACTTGGAACCAACCGAAATGTCCATCAATAGACTGGATAAAGAAAACATGTCAAGATACACACCATGGAATACTATGCAGCCATAAAAAAGGATGAGTTCATGTCCTTTGCAGGGACATGGACGAAGCTGGTAACCATCATTCTCAGCAAAATATCACAAGGAGAGAAAACTAAACACGGTATCTTCTCACTCATAAGTGGGAGTTGAACAATAAGAACACGTGGACACAGGGAGGGGAACATCACACACTGGGGTCTGTTCAGGAGCTGGGGGAGGGATAGCATTAGGAGAAACACCTAATGTAAATGACGAGTTGATAGGTGCAGCAAATCAACATGGCACATCTATACCTATGTAACAAACCTGCATATTGTACACATGTACCCTAGGACCTAAAGCATAACAATAAAAAAAAACTGAAAAGACAGAGGGCCGGGCATGGTGGCTCACACCTGTAATCCCATCACTTTGGGAGGCCGAGGCAGGCAGATCACGAGGTCAGGAGACTGAGACCATCCTGGTTAACATGGTGAAACCCTGTCTCTACTAAAAATACAAAAAAAAAAAAAAAAAAAAAAATTAACCAAGCGTGGTAGTAGGCTCCTGCAGTCCTAGCTACTGGGGAGGCTGAGGCAAGAGAATGGTGTGAACCTGGGGGTGGAGCTTGCAGTGAGCGAAGATTGTGCCACTGCACTCCAGCCTGGGCAACAGAGCAAGATGCTTGTCTCAAATTAAAAAAAAAAAAAAAGAGAGAGAAAACAAAGCAAAACAAAAAACCTAAATGATCTGAAAGACTCAAGCAAAAAATTTTTTTTTTTTGGAGACGAAGTCTTGCTCTTGTCCCCCACGCTGGAGTAGGATGGCATGATCTAGCCTCACTGCAACCTCTGTCTCCCAGGTTCAAGCAATTCTTCTGCCTCAGCCACCACACCCAGCTAATTTTTGTATTTTCTATTTTGTATTTTCTATTTTAGAGGGTTTCACCATGATGGCTGGTCTGGTCTCAAACTCCTGACCTCAGGTGACCTGCCTGCCTCAGTCTCCCAAAGTGCTGGGATTACAGGTGTGAGCCACCGCGCCCAGCCTCAGAATTCTATTCTTACTGAATGTGTTGTGCAGGGCATCAGGTGACATCACAGCAACCCATGGATAAAAAATCACGTTTTAAACACTTCAGACCTCTTTGCTCATTCATTATAATCAAACGTTAGAGACGACTCTGCCACCCCAAAGGACGCAGTGCTCATGAAAGTGGTAATGCCTGCCCCAACATTGAGAATTAGCTGGACAGGCCACATCATACCTTGTTTTGTTTCGCTTTTTGTTCTTGAGACAGGGTTTAACTCTCATCACTCAGGATGGAGTATGACAGCACGATCTCTGCTCATCGCAACCTTCACTTCCTGGACTCACGCGATTCTCTTGCCTTAGCCTCCCAACCAGCTAGGATTACAGGCACATACTGCCCCTCCCAGGTAATTTTTGGTAGAGATGGGTTTTCACCATGTTGCCCAGGCTGGCCTCAAACTCCTGGGCTCAAGATCTACCCGCCTCATCCTCCCAAGTAGCTGGCATTACATGTGCCCGCCACCACGCCTGGCTAAACTGTTTTTAGTAGAGACAGGGTTTCAACCTGTTACCCAGGATGGTCTCGATCTCCTCACCTTGTGATACACCTGCCTCGGCCTTCCAAAATGCTGGGATTACAGGTGTGAGCCACTGTGCCTGGCCCAGTTTTTGTTTTCTAAATTTCATCAAGGAGCTAAGCATTCTTAGTCTTTTGTGTTGCTATGAACGAATACCTGGGGCCAAGTGATTAAGAAAAAAGATGAATTTGGCTCACAAATCTGATGTCTGCGAAGTTCAGATGAGGCCTCTGCATTTCGTTCAAGCCTCACGTTGCTTTCACTCAAGAAAGAAGGCAGAGGGAAGGATCGTGCGGGGAGATCACATGGTCAGAGAGAAGCCAGAGAAAGAGGTGCCAAGCGCTTTAACACTCAGCTCAGGAAACTCAGAGAACCCATGGGCTATGCTCAGGAAGAACAGCAATGCTTTATGGATGACTTGCACAGTAGCAGGAACCAGGGTGTCTGCCACTGGTGGGTTCTTGGTCTCACTGACTTCAAGAATGAAGCCGCGGACCCTCGCGGTGAGTACTACAGTTTTTAAAGATGGCGTCCTGAGTTTGTTCCTTCAGATGTTCATATGTGTCCGCAGTTTCTTCCTTCTGGTGGGTCTTCTGGTGGGTTTGCGGTCTCGCTGACGCTGACTTCAGGAAAAATGCCACAGACTCTATGCGCCACTGTTACAGCTCTTAAAGGCTACCCGTCTGGAGTTGTTCGTTCCTTCCGGTGGGTTCCTGGTCTCACTGACCTCAGAAATGAAGCTGCATACCTTCCTGGTGAGTGTTTTAACTCTTAAATGCAGCAAGCATCCAAAGAACAAGCAGTTGCAAGAATTACTATAAAAAACAAAAAAACCATGCAAACAAACCTCCCCCAAGGTTTAGCAAACTCAGTACGTCACCACTGCTGGCACCGAGGGCCTGTTTTTATTCCCTATTTGGCCCCACCCACATTCTGCTGATTGGTTCATTTTACAGAGAGCTGATTGGTCCATTTTACAGAGAGCTGATTGGTCCATTTTACAGAGAGCTGATTGGTCTGTTTTGACAGATTGCTGATTGGTGTGTTTACAATCCTTTAGCTAGACACAGAATGCAGACTGGTGCATTTACAATCCTTTAGCTAGACATAAAAGTTCTCCAAGTCGCCACCAGATTAGCTAGACACAGAGCGCTGATTGGTGCATTTAAAAACCTTTAGTTGGACACAGAGTGCTGATTGCTGTGTTTACAAACCTTACAATCCTTTGGCTAGACACAAAAGTTCTCCAAGTCCTCACCAGGTTAGCTAGACACAGAGTGCTGATTGGTGCGTTTACAAACCTCTAGCTAGACACAGAGTGCTGATTGGTGCGTCTACAATACTTTAGTTAGAAAAGTTCTCCAAGTCCCCACTAGAGGCAGAAGCCCAGCTGGCTTCACCTCTCAATGACACTCCCCATGGGACTTTGTGGCATCTAGCCTGGGCACTCCAGCAGCCCAGTGGGAGCTCGTCCCGGATCAAGCCCAGCAGGTGCTGGTCCTCAGAGCCCACGCCCACCCGGAACCCACGCCTGCGGGCGCCTCACGCAGCCCCAGGCTCCCGCCCGCCCCTCTCCCTCCACACCTCCCTGCGAGCAGAAGGAGCCGACTCCAGCCTTGGCCATCCCCAGAGAGGGGCCTCCACAGCACAGTGGCGGACTGAAGGGCTCCTGGAGAGCTTGCGAGGGTTGCTAGCACGTAGTCACCTTTCACCAGGTGCTCCTAAGCTCCACTCTGTGTTCTCCCAGCTGTCTCCCCCAGAAATGCAGCAGGGAACCCCGAGGAGAAATCCACATCATAGTTAATTTGTTGGGCAAATAATTACCTTACTGATGCTGTACATTCTAGGATCCAAGGAGAGAAATTTAAACAAAAGAATTTTACTATTGAGGCCAGGTGCGGAGGCTCATGCCTGTAATCCCAGCCCTTTTGGAGGCGGATGTGGGCGGATCACGAGGTCAGGAGATTGAGAATATTCTGGTTAAGACGGTGAAACCCCGTCTCTACTAAAAATACAAACAATTAGCTGGGCGTGGTGGCGGGCGCTTGTAGTCCCAGCTACCTGGGAGGCTGAGGTGGGAGAGTGGTGTGAACCCGGGGGGTGGAGCTTGCAGTGAGTCGAGATCGCACCACTGCACTCCAGCCTGGGTAACAGATCGAGACTCCATCTCAGAAAAAAAAAAAAGAATTTTACTATCAAATCCCACCTTCTATTTTAAGACAAGGAATGAGAAGCTAGTCTTCCAGGATGTTCGTCTGCCTCGGAATCCCTTCAGGTGGATCAGGGACCCCAGCGTGTGGCTTCCATGATTCTGCTGTGAGAGCAGAATCCTCCCTGCAGCCTGGACCCCCACCTGTAGGAGCCACCCCGGGTGATCCCGGGCCTCGGCGACAGACGCCGACCAGCTCTGTTGTCCTGGGTGATCCGGGGCCTCGGTGACAGATGCCCACCAGCTCTGTTGTCCCAGGTGATCGAGGACCTTGGTGACACACACCTGTCAGCTCTGTTGTCCCAGCCTCAGTGACAGACGCCCACCAGCTCTGTTGTCCCGGGTGGTCCAGGGCTTCGGTGACAGACGCCCGTCAGCTCTGTTGTCCCAGGTGGTCCAGGGCTTCGGTGACAGACGCCCGTCAGCTCTGTTGTCCCGGGTGGTCCAGGGCCTCGGTGGCAGACGCCCGTCAGCTCTGTTGTCCAAGTTACTCTCAGAATAGTGCACAACAGTCCTGTGAGTAACATTATTCCCTCTTCACCTCCCTCCAAGAGGATGAAAGGCGCTTGTTTCAAAGCTGTTGAGTGACAGTGACATCCACGTGGAAGCCGCGGTGGCTACAGCGTTCTTCATGACCAGCACCTCCAAGTGCTTTGCTTTGTGATTAACTGGATCAATACTTCTGTGCTACCAAGAGTTACAAACGCTGGCGGGGGGGGGGGGGGGGTGGGCAAGATGGCCTGCCATTAGCTGTGACAAAGGCAGGCCTGGCATCCGGCTTAACAAAATAGTGATCACAAAGTATGCATTTTTATTGAAGAATAATTTCATGATAACCAAGCAATCTGGAAGCCTCCAAGCATACGATTAAATGACATGCTGAACAAGTCTGGCATTTCGTGATAAACTGCAAAATTAGACTTGGCAGGCGACTAAGGAAGGTCGGGGTGATGGTGTCTGTGACGTGCTTTATAAAGCAGCCACCAGAATGATAAGACAAAGGGAAGGCCCCCTGGGATCTGCCATCGTGCCCAAAGTAATGGCTTGTTAATGCCACTGCCGTGGGCAAGAAATTATTTTGACTAACATCTCTTCTGTTTATATTAAAAATCTCATTTTTAAAATCATTATACCTATCATGAGGAGTTAATACACAAGTCAAATCCATATTTTAACTACTTGAAGATAGACTGTTATGGGTTTAACTACCAATTGGTGTAGTGTCTCTAGTTATGGACAATATTTTACTATAGATCACCAATATTTGTGCACTTAGCATACAATGGGTATCAATTTTTAACTGCCATGTGGATCAGAATGCACTGTCCTTCCAAACATTTGGAAAAAAAAAAATTTCAGTGTTAGTCTTTCTTATTCACCCTGTGGCTCGTCCCCCACAAATCAGGTTTATGGGGTGAATCACCCCCACTGGCATCACCCACTGCTGCCCAGGGAAGGCCCAGATGGGATCTGTGATTTCACTCAGCACCAACCCCTCTAACCAGCTCCCTAACCTGAGGGTCCCTAACCCTAACCTTAACCCTAAAATTTAACCCACAACCCAAACTCTAACCCTAGCCCCTAACCCTCTAAACTGCCCCCCCCCCCCGCCCCGTGCTCACCACTTTGCCCTCTTCATCGACAATGGAGTTGGCCACGGATTCCTGCTGCGCCCCTTATCCGTATGCTGATGAGTACCAGTCAGGGCCTGGGGTAGGGAGGCTTATCCCACAACTTCCTTGAAGGGCTTGAGAACCCAACATCTGTGGCCTGCAGGCCTAGGGAGTGGGTCCGTGCAGGGCAAGTGGAGATCCCAGGGCTGCAGCCACAACAGAGGCAATAAAGATGTCTGGGTGGGACATGCGCTTCAGAGCCCCCTGGAGTCACCAGGAAAAAGAAAAACCCCAGGCCTCCATTCCCCCATTCAAGCCTCCATTCCCCTACTCAAGGCCTCTAATTCCTCCACTCAGGCCTCCATTCCTCCACTCAAGGGCTCTAATTCCCCCACTCAGGCCTCCATTCCCCCACTCAGGTCTCCATTCCCCTACTCAAGGCCCCTAATTCCTACACTCAGGCCTCCATTCCCGCACTCAGGCCTCCATTCCTTCACTCAGGCCTCTATTCCCCCACTGTAGCCTCCATTCCTCCACTCAAACCTCCATTCCTGCACTCAGACCTCCATTCCTCCACTCAGGCCTCCATTCCTCCACTCAGGCCTCCGTTCCCCCACCCAGGCCTCCGTTCCTCCACTGAGGCCTCTGTTCCTCCACTCAGGCCTCCGTTCCCGCACTCAGGCCTCCATTCCTCCACTCAGGCCTCCGTTCCCGCACTCAGGCCTCCATTCCTGCACTCAGGGCCTCCATTCCTCCACTCAGGCCCCCATTCCCCCACTCAAGCTTCCTTTTCCACATTCAGGCCTCCATTCCTCCACTCAAGCCTCCATTCCCGCATTCTGGCCTCCATTCCTTCACTCAGGCCTCCATTCCCGCACTCAGGCCTCCATTCCTCCACTCAGGCCTCCATTCCTGCACTCAGGCCTCCATTCCTGCGCTCAGGTCTCCATTCCTCCACTCAGGGCCTCCATTCCCCCACTCAGGCCTCCATTCCTCCACTCAAGCCTCCATTCCCGCATTCTGGCCTCCATTCCTTCACTCAGGCCTCCATTCCCGCACTCAGGCCTCCATTCCCCTGCTCAAGCCTCCATTCCTCCGCTCAGGCCTCCATTCCCCCACTCAGGCCTCCATTCCCCCACTCAGGCCTCCATTCCTGCACTCAGGCCTCCATTCCCGCACTCAGGCCTCCATTCCTCCACTCAGGCCTCCATTCCTCCACTCAGGTCTCCATTCCTCCACTCAGGGCCTCCATTCCCCCACTCAGGCCTCCATTCCTCCACTCAGGGCCTCCATTCCTCCACTCAGACCTCCATTCCTCCACTCAGGCCTCCATTCGTCCACTCAGGGCCCCCATTCCTCCACTCAGGCCTCCATTCCCGTACTCAGGCCTCCATTCCTCCACTGAAGCTTCCATTCCCCTACTCAGACCTCCATTCCTCCACTCAAGCCTCCATTCCTCCACTCAAGCTACCATTCCTGCACTCAGGCCTCCATTCCCACACTCAGACCTCCATTCCTCCACTCAGACCTCCATTCCTCCACTCAGGGCTTCCATTCCTCCACTCAGGCCTCCATTCCTCCACTCAGGCCTCCGTTCCTCCACTCAGACCTCCATTCCTCCACTCAGACCTCCATTCCTCCACTCAGGCCTCCGTTCCCATACTCAGGCCTCCATTCCCCCACTCAGGCCTCCATTCCTCCACTCAGACCTCCATTCCTCCACTCAGACCTCCATTCCTCCACTCAGGCCTCCGCTCCCGTACTCAGGCCTCCATTCTTCCACTCAGGGCCTCCATTCCCCGACTCAGGCCTCCGTTCCCGTACTCAGGCCTCCATTCCTCCACTCAGGGCTTCCATTCCTCCACTCAGGCCTCCATTCCCGCACTCAGGCCTCCATTCCTCCACTGAAGCTTCCATTCCCCTACTCAGACCTCCATTCCTCCACTCAAGCCTCCATTCCTCCACTCAGGCCTCCATTCCTCCACTCAGACCTCCATTCCTCCACTCAAACCTCCATTCCTCCACTCAAGCTACCATTCCTGCACTCAGGCCTCCATTCCCACACTCAGACCTCCATTCCTCCACTCAGACCTCCATTCCTCCACTCAGGGCTTCCATTCCTCCACTCAGGCCTCCATTCCTCCACTCAGGCCTCCGTTCCTCCACTCAGACCTCCATTCCTCCACTCAGACCTCCATTCCTCCACTCAGGCCTCCGTTCCCATACTCAGGCCTCCATTCCCCCACTCAGGCCTCCATTCCTCCACTCAGACCTCCATTCCTCCACTCAGACCTCCATTCCTCCACTCAGGCCTCCGCTCCCGTACTCAGGCCTCCATTCTTCCACTCAGGGCCTCCATTCCCCCACTCAGGCCTCCGTTCCCGTACTCAGGCCTCCATTCCTCCACTCAGGGCTTCCATTCCTCCACTCAGGCCTCCATTCCCGCACTCAGGCCTCCATTCCTCCACTGAAGCTTCCATTCCCCTACTCAGACCTCCATTCCTCCACTCAAGCCTCCATTCCCCCACTCAGGCCTCCATTCCTCCACTCAGACCTCCATTCCTCCACTCAAGCCTCCATTCCTCCACCCAAGGCTGAGTGCAGTGTAGACGGGTATCTGGTCCATGTGTCTCCTGTGGTCATGACACAGACTGAGAAGCTGAGCCGGCCAGGGCTGAAGAGTGACACCAGGAGATGCTGGGTGCCACGACTCTTGCCCCACAGTGAGGCACGGGTGGGGTCATACGCTCCCGCCCCACAGTGAGACACGGGTGGGGTCATACACTCCCGCCCCATAGTGAGACACGGGTGGGGTCATACGCTCCCGCCTCACCGTGAGGCACGGGTGGGGTCATATGCTCCCGCCTCACAGTGAGACCCGGTAGGGGTCATATGCTCCCCACACAGTGAGACACGGGTGGGGTCATACGCTCCCGCCCCACAGAGAGACACGGTAGGGGTCATATGCTCCCCCACAGTGAGACATATGTGGGGTCATACCCTCCTGCCCCAGAGTGAGACACGGGTGGGGTCATATGCTTCCACCCCACAGTGAGACACGGGTTGGGGGGTCATATGCTCCCAAGCTGCCCAAGAGCTATGAGCTCCGAGGCTGGGGGAAACACGCTTGGGCAGACACAGGTGAAGTGAGAACATCTTTCCCCACCGCAGCCTTCCTCACGGTGGACGCAGCCCTGTGCTGCAGGCTGAGGCGCCCAGCCTTTCCCTGGCCAAAGCCCTTCTTGCATCCTCTTGAGGACTTCACTCCCCCAGACCCCCACACTCAGTGTCCTGCCTCCAAGTTCACATCTGGAGTCCCTGGGACTGGGAATGTGGTGAGCCTGTGGGAGGCGAAGGCCCAGAAAGACAAGATGAAGGGCAAAGCCAGCAGACGCCATCTGTGCAGGCTCCATCTGCAGATGTGGGTGCCCACTCAGGACTGGACGGCCCCGGCTGCGGGACTGGGCGCCCACTCAGGACTGGACGGCCCCGGCTGCGGGACTGGGCGCCCACTCAGGACTGGACGGCCCCGGCTGTGGGACTGGGCGCCCACTCAGGACTGGACGGCCCCGGCTGCGGGACTGGGAGCCCACTCAGGACTGGACGGCCCCGGCTGCGGGACTGGGAGCCCACTCAGGACTGGACGGCCCCGGCTGCGGGACTGGGAGCCCACTCAGGACTGGACGGCCCCGGCTGCGGGACTGGGCGCCCACTCAGGACTGGACGGGAGGGTGGCCGCAGAGGCCAGGGAAGGTGATAGAGGGAGGGTCCAAGACTCCGGAGTGGGCCTCCAGGGGCAACCCCCAGCGCTGCAGCCTCCAGCCCCTCTGCTCTGTGGGAGGCATGGGAGGGCACGGAGAAGCCTGGTGTGTCCGGGCAGTGGCTGGGGCCGGGTCCATCTGGGCTCTCAGACAGCAGTTGGGGGCTGAAGACAGCAGAGGCCAGGTGGTGGTGCTCCCCCGTCCAAGGCAAGTGGGCTGTTGTTTCCACAGGGGGAGGCCAGGTGTCCCCAGGGGTGGCCTGATGTCACGTGGTCCAGTCAAGGGTGCGGTCAGGGGACCAAGGGCAGCACCCCAGGAAGAAGTCCGGTCCCTGAATCCACACCAGTCCCAGACTGGGAACCCAACCACCTTCCCCAAAAACACGTAGGCATCTCTTCTGGGGAGAGGGTCACCGCGTCTGTGGGCGCCTGGGGCCCTGAGCATGGTGGACCCGTTATGGAGAGGGCTTAGGGGGTGTGACAACAGCGGGTCTTGTCCTAGGTCCAGCTCCCAGGGACCACCGAGTGAGGCTGGCCGACCCCTCATGGGCTCCCTGGTCTGTGGGCAAGAGTTGTCCTTGTGGTGGGGAGAGGAACACACGGAAAGTCCCCTCCTGGCCAAGATGGAGCCGGGAGAAACTCGGCACACCCGGGGGACGGACACAAGGTGAGCGCTGCCCGCAAGGAGCCACGGGTTGTGGGGCCCGCTCTGCCCCACACAGCTCCCTGGCGCCTGGTTGCCCACACGGACTCCCAAGAGCAACACGGAGCTTGCTGCAGACACTGCGGAGCAGGGGGCCCGTTGGGGCTGTACAAGCACGTGTAGAGCTTGCTACTGAACAGCACCTGGTGAGCAGCCAGTGACCTCCAGTGCCCTCCTTTTCATCCCTACTGAGAACGAGGCCCAGAGGCAGCTTGTGCTCACATGGGACAGACCACGGTGTGCACCAGGGCAAGGCTATGACTCTCCCACTGTCAGCCAAAACATGGGGGACCTTCTGCCGAGCCCTGTGTCCCCCCACTCTATAGGCTGGGACCCCACAGAGTCCCACGTCCCCCCGCTCTGTAGGCTGGGACCCCACAGAGCCCCGAGACTTATAGCTGGGGTGTGCCTTTCTAGGCTGTATGAGCAAGTACCTCAGGCGGGTTGGCCACAACTCCTGGGGGCCGTCGAAGCCCTCCCTGTTCCTCGGTTCCTTGGCCTTAGGAAGCACCGCCCCAACCTCGTCTTCACTCTCGCAGAGCCTCTCCTTGCCTGTCTGTCTCCAGATTCCCGCTGTGTAAGGACACAGGGGTGCTGGAGTGAGACCCGCCTTCAAGACGGAGGAGTCTGAACTTAGTTGCCTGCAGGAACCCTTTTTCCAAAGAAGGTCACATCCTGGGATACCAGGAGTTAGGATCTGGACATATTCTGGGAGGAGATGACTTAGCCCACGCCAGGACAGTGCAGGATGGCGTCGGGGACCTTGGTCGGACCAGCCTCAGGGAACGAGAATTAGCCCCATGGAGATACAGGTACTGCCGCCCCAGGGAAGTTTGTGGGGTCCACTGGGGAAAAGGAATCCCTTCACGATAAAGGGTGAAGCTGCATCCTGCCCTCCCACCCCCAGGAGGGAAGTGTGGTGTTTCGGGCCTGGCAGCGGCAGCACTTTCCACGTGGGCACCATCCCACACAGCCACCGTGTGGCTCCAAGAGGGACCAGGGCTGGACAGGCTCTGCAGGCAGGGCTGGGGGCTGCAGTCCTGCTGAATGAGCGGGAGGCCCAAGCAGCCTCCACGATTCCATAGGTGGAAAGAATGTCAGCCTGGGCAACATGGTGAGACCCTGACTCTACAAAAACTACAACAGTTAGCCAGGGGCAGTGGCGTGCACCTGTGGTCCCAGCTACTCGGGAGGCTGAAGCGGGAGGATCCCTTCAGCCTTGCAGGCAGGGTTCCGTCTTTTCTCCTAAAAGGACACTTGTCATTCAGTTTAGGGCCCCCCTGTAAATCCAGGAGGATCTCGTCACGAGATCCTTAACGTGATTACATCTGGAAAGACCCTGTTTCCAAATAAGCCACATTGGCCGGCTCTGGGGTCAGCATGTGGATGTGTATTTTTGGGGCCACCGTTCTGCCTGCTAGGCATTGTTGAGTGTACTTTCTTTCACCCACAAGTATATTTTGGATGGTTTTTCATGCTAATACATGTAGCTCTACTACCTGTTTTTTATTTTGCAAGGTCTGGCTATACCGCTCCTGCCAGGGTTGCACTGTGCCCGGCCAAAAAAGTGAACCTCAACTACTATATCCAACAATTTGCAAAATTAATTCAAGGCAGCCGGGCGCGGTGGCTCAAGCCTGTAATCCCAGCACTTTGGGAGGCCGAGATGGGCGGATCACGAGGTCAGGAGATCGAGACTATCCTGGCTAACACGGTGAAACCCCATCTCTACTAAAAAAATACAAAAAACTAGCCGGGCGACGTGGCGGACGCCTGTAGTCCCAGCTACTCTGGAGGCTGAGGCAGGAGAATGGCGTAAACCCGGGAGGCGGAGCTTGCAGTGAGCTGAGATCCGGCCACTGCACTACAGCCTGGGCAGCAGAGCGAGACTCCGTCTCAAAAAAAAAAAAAAAAAAAAAATTAATTCAAGGCGAACCATAGACATCAGTGTACAACATAAGGTTATTGAACTTCCAGAAGGAAAGCATTGTATAATGCTGGGGTAGTCAAACAGTTCCTAGATAAGAAACAAAAAGCATGATCCCTAAAAGAAAAAACTAGACTTCATTAAAATTAACACCTGCTCATTGAAAGACAAATTAAGTAAATAACAAAGGTAAGTTATAGACTGGGGGAAAATATCACAACACATATATAGACACGTGCTGCGTAACAGCGTTTTGGTCAACAGTGGACTGCGTATGTGATGGTGGCCCCGTAAAAGTCAAATGGAGCTGAAAAGTTCCTATCACCTTCAGGCATTGTAGCTGCCCTAATGTCACAGCACAATGCATCATTCACACGTGTGTGGTGGTCCTTTGGGAGGTGTCCAGAAGGCCCTGTTATCATAACATGTGACAGCTTCATACGCATTACTGTCCCTGAAGACCTGCCAGTGGGACAAGAAGGGGAGGTGGAAGGCAGAGATATTGGTGATCCTGAACCTGTGTAGGCTGAGGCTAATGTGTATGTTTGTGTCTTAGTTTGTTTTTTTGTTTATTTTGTTTTGTTTTGAGACAGAGTCTCACTCTGTCACCCAGGCTGGAGTGCAGTGGTGCGATCTTAGCTCACTACAGCCTCCGCCTCCTGGGTTCAAGTGATTCTCCTGCCTCAGCCTCCTGAGTAGCTGGGACTACAGGTGTGCACCGCCACGCCTGGCTAATTTTTGTATTTTTAGTAGAGACAGGGTTTCACCATGTTGGCCAGGCTGGTCTTGAATTCCTGACCTCAGGTGATCTGCCCACCTTGGCCTCCCAAGGCGCTGGGATTACAGGTGTGAGCCACCATGCCCGGCCTTGTGTCTTCGTTTTTAAGAAAAGTTGAGAAAGTGAAAAATAACATAAGAACATTTTAAAATAGAAATAAAGGCTTTCGGAATAAGGATAAAAAGAAAAGAAATAATTTTGTATAGTTGTACAATGTCTTTGTATTTTAAGCTGTTATGAAAGAGCTAAAAAGTGTTTAAAAATCAAAAAGTCTATAAAGTAAAAATGTTACAGTAAGACAAAGTTAATTATTATTGAAGAAAGGAAAAAAATGTGTATAAATGTAGTGCAGCCTAAGTGTGCAGTGTCTATAGGGTCTATGACAGTGTGCGGTCATGGGCTAGGCCTTCACAGTCACTCTTCACTCACCAGCTTACCCAGAGCAGCTTCCAGTCCTGCGAACCCCAGTCATGGTGAAGAAGCTACACAGGTGTGCGATTTCGTACTTTCACACCCTATTTTAACTGTACTTTTTCTATGTTTAGATACACAAACACTTCATTGTGCTACAGCAGCCGAGAGGATTCGGCGCAGGGATGCACTGAGCGGGTTCGTGCCTCGGAATGATGGGCTCTACCTGCAGCCGGGAGTGCGGTGGGCCGTGGCTTCCAGGTTTGTGTGGGTGCACTCTGTGATGTCACACAATGACAAAATCATGAAATGATGCATTTTCTGGGACACATCCCCATCATTAAGCCACATGTGGCTACAGCTCACAAAAGATACGTGTATAGAATATCTGAAGAACTCAACTCTACTCATCAACGATACAAAGACAAATGATGCAATTTAAACATAAGCAAAAAAATAATCCCAGCAGTTTGGGAGGTCAAGGTAGGAGGATAACTTGAGGCCAGGAGTTTGAGCCCAGCCTAGCCAGCATAGCAAGACCCTGTCTCTACAAAGAAAGAAAGAAAGAAAGAAAGAAAGAAAGAAAGAAAGAAAGAAAGAAAGAAAGAAAGAAAGAAAAATGCTGAGAATGAAGAATGAAGGTGCATGCCTGTGATCCCAGCTACTCAGGAGGCTGAGGTGGAAGGACCACTTGGGCCATCCCAAGACAGCAGGACCAAGCCCCCTTGCTCCTCCTGCTCAGCCATTCACGTGAGCAGGAGGAGGATGGAGACCTTGATGGCCCCCTGCACTCAGTGGACCCTGAATCTATTTTCTCTTCTTTATGAGTTTCTTAACAACATTTTCTCTTCCATAGCTTACTTTTTTATATAAGAGTACAGTTTGCAATACACATAACAAACAAAATATGTATTAATCAGCTGTTTGTGTTATTGATAAGGCTTTCAGGTATTAATTAATCAACTGTTTATGTTATTGATAAGACTTCCAGGTATTAATCAATCAACTGTTTATGTTATCAATAAGGCTTCCAGTCAACAGTAGGCTATTTGTAGTTAGGTTCTGGAGAGTCAAGTGTCACACATGGATTTTCCATGGTTGGGGGGGGGTCAGCAACCCTAACTCCCAAGTTGTTCAAGGGTCAGTTGTGTGTTCTTTTGTGAAACATCTGTTCATCTTTTTTTTTTTTTTTTTGAGACAGGGTCTCACTCTGTTGCCCAGGCTGGAGTGCAGTGGTGTAACTATGGCTCACTGCAGCCTCAACCTTCTGGGCTCGAGTGATCCTCCTGCCTCAGCCTTCTAAGTAGCTGGGATCACAGGCATGCACCTTCATTCTCAGATTTTTTTTTTTTTTTTTTTTTTGTAGAGACAGGGTCTTGCTATGTATTTACACTCATATAATTTTGTTCTGCCTTTTAAATTTTTCTTACCTTTTAATTTCCAACTTTATTATTTTTGTTTCCACAGGCTTTTCTTGTTGCTGTCGTCCCTTTAAATTTTCTGAATAGCATGTATAGGTCATTCTTTCTTTCTTCTTTTTGTAATTAATACAGCACTTAAAAACTAGGAACTTCTCTGTGAGCACGGCAGTAACATTAGCCCATTAGTTCTGATATACGTAGTTTGATTATTACTGATTTCTAGAAATTCTGCAAGCTCCATTTCTTAGCATCTCTTTGACACTAGAAAGAGGGATTTTCCATTTCTGGGTGGAAAATCTCTATTTTATTATAGTGTGGGTGTTTTGTGATCTAGAATTTCACCTGTAGTGTTTCCACTGTTTGCAATGTATTGACACTTTCATTGTGACCTACTACATGGACAATTTTAGTGACTATTTTGTGGGCACCCTCTTTATCTGCAGAGGTTCATTGCTTAGAATTAGGAAAACAGTGGATTAATTCCACTAATACGACCCCCAAATAAGAAGACAACTTTTGGTTTTTGAGACAGGGTGTCCCTCTGCAGCCTCAGCTGGGGAGCCATGGCGCGATCATGGCTCACTGCAGCCTCAACCTCCTGGGCTTAAGCAAGCCTCCTGCCTTGGCTCTCGAGTAGCTGGGACGCCACCATGCCCAGCCTTGCAGAAAACCTTTTTCAATGACTCAGCGGCCTCGTGTCAGACAGTCTAGCTCTCACAATCGTCCCTGTCTCTCCTCCCCAGGAAATCCACACTGGCGATATTGAGGGAGGGGGTTCCGTATGCAAATCCCCACACCGGAGCCCAGGTGTCCTTGCAGGTGGGCTTCACCTGACGAGAGGGTGGGAAGGGGCCTCACGCGTGCACACACTTACACACGCACACGTTTCTGATTTCTTCAGCCATGGTCACAGAAACACACGGAGCAGGCGGGCAGCACCTCTCACTCCAGCTCCTCTTGCCCCCCCGCCCCCGCCCCATCAGGCGTCTACAGGAAGACAGGTCCTTCTTCTCCAAGGTGCTTAACTCTGTCCCGTCCCAGGTAAAGGTTTTCAAGTGTAATTTTAGGGCTCATACCACCTTTTGGAAGGAAATTCTACAATCTTGACCCAACAGAAGCCACCTCAAGCACTCACCCTGGCTGGGCCCCACCCGGGAGCAGAGAGGCCACCGTCCAGCACCAGCAGGTGTCCGGCCTCCTCCTCCAGGGAGCCAGGAGGCCTTTACTGGAGATATTTACAAACAGATGTTGTGAAAATAACAATTGTGTGACTTGAGTCGATTCCACCCCTACGGCTAACCATAGGAACTAATTGTAGTTTGTATTACTAAATAATTTTAAGGGAAAATCAAATGCTATTTTCTTACCAACAAAACAGTCAGCGCTTGGGCCCAGGAGTTTGAGACCAGCCTGGGCAACGTGGCGAAACCCTGTCTCTACAAAAAACTTTAAAAATTTTCTAGGCATGGTGGCATATGCCTGTAGTCCCAGCTACTCAGGAGGCTGAAGTGAGAGGATTGGTTGAGCCCAAGAGGTAGAGGCTACAGTGAGCTGTGATCGTGCCACTGCACTACAGCCTGGGTGACAGAGCAAGACTCTGTCTCAAAAAAAACAAAACACAACACAACAAAAAAATCAACAAAACAGTGAACTGCGTAAAATCTTCTCACCTGATGTGAGGTACGTTTCATTCATTTAAGAATTAAGTTTTTCAGCAGGTGTTAACCACCTCCTAAGAGATGTGTATCAAAATAATGACAAGGGCAACTCCACCTCAGAAAACTGATCTGGTCGGGCAAGAGGAAGTGCTGTGTTGTGCAGCTCGGGGCAGAGTCACCCCCTCGACCTCGAGGGGGTTACCTTTAAGTAGCAGAGCCCTGCAGTCCATCAGTGGAGATAAGAAGGGCCCCAGGATGTGGACCCCTGCAGCATGTGGTGTGAGTTGGTTATGACAGTGTGTCCCTGAGCCAGAGGTCAGGTCCTCCCACATGGTGGCCATGCAGGAGGCGCCCAGCACCATTTCTCTCTGGGCTGCTCTTCTCTGGGCGCTCCTGGCCCACCCACACAAGGGAACCACGTGTACCCCACAGCTCACCCCTAGTATAGCTGATTAGTCCGGATGGACAGCCAACCCACACTGGGCAAGACTTTGGAGCCTAAGATTTTGGAAGTTTGAACCAAGAGACACATAACATGTTAGCTGTTGAACGCTATACTACAACAGAAAGTATATTTGGTCCTGGTCCCTGGTTCTGGTCACTGAGTGTCTACAACCCTTATGATTTCCTGAGTGTGGGAGCGTCTTCTCTCTTCATAAGGAGCCCCTTCCCACCATACCTGAGTTTATGTTAATGAGGTGACTCTGGGTGGGGCCTCCAGATATCACTAGAAAGACCCAGAGATTAGTTGGCAGGAATTCTCAGCCCCTCTCCCACTCGACCTCCACCTCTGGGGATAAGGGGGGCTGGAGACTGAGATATGAAAATGTGTGAATAATGAAATTCAGGAGAGCCTCCTGGCTGGTGGATGCCCTGAAGTGCTGAGCGGTTGACACGCAGAGAGGGCTCGGGAGCTCCTCGCCCCACCGTGCCCGATGCACTCCTGTTAGCTGTTCCTGAGCTGTGTCCTTCATAATAAGCTGGGAAGCATTAAGTGTTTCCTGAGCTCTGTGAGTCACTCTAGCAAATTACTGAACCTGAGGAAGGGTTTGTGGGAGCCCCAAATGTGTCATTTGCCTTGTGGGTGGCCTGGGCACCCCATGTGCAGCCATCACCTGGAGTGGGGACAGCCCTGTGGAACAGAGTCCTTGGCCTGTGGGGTCTGTGCTGACTCTGCGAGTGAGTGTGAATGGGGTTGGACTGTAGCATACCCAGTTGGTGTCAGAGTCTGACAATGGGACAATTTCAAGTTACGTAAACCAAAAATAAAATTCTAAGCTCCCCCAACTGACTGAATGGAACCCCCCACCCCCACCCTCAGCCAAGGGGGTTTCAAAGAAACCTGAAAAATTAGTTCAGGCCACCATGGTGACGCAGGACTTTTCTTGGTCACTTGTTAGCCAGAGACTGCCGGCCAGTGACACCCTTGCCCAGGCCTTGCTCAGGCCCAGGCTTGCCATGGGAGATACCCCATTCCCTTGGCCTGTCAGGTCATGCCAGGCCCGTGCTCCGCCTGGATCCTGCAGCTGCTGCAAATGCACACTCAGCCACCAGCGGGAATGGGTGTGTGAGCGAGTGAGCGTGCGGTCCAGCCAATGGTTCCAAGTGTCAGTACAGAAGCAGGCTCCATGCAGGGCTTGTGGCTGGACCAGGCATGTTACAAGCCACTCCCATGGTGGACTCTGGCATCTAGATGAGGGGAACACAGTGGCGCCCAGGTAGGGGTGCCGTGATCCTAAAGCCCTAGAGGGGGTGTTACAGAGTGCTAATGAGTTCTTTTAGTTTGCATCCTGATGGACTTCGGCGTGTCAACAGCTCTGTCAGCTCCTTGCCCTGCATTGGCCCACAGCTCCAGGGCTGGCTGAGCCCCGCTGCTGCTTCCGTCACATGGCGTGGCTGCCCTCCACTGGCGAAGGGCAAAGGGTCACAGTGTTACAGCCTTCTCTGTACTTACGTTTGGTGCATCCTGAGCTCTTGTCCCATGTCCAAGAAGAATGATGATATATTGACAATTGAAGGGTGAGGAGGATGGAGAAGAATTTTATTGAGTGACAAAGCAGCTCTCAGTGGAGCAGGGATGTGGGGGTGGTCCACCACCAAAAGTTGGGTGGTTTCTCTCTCCATGTGGCTGGGTTTGGGTTTTTTATGGGCTCAGAATGGGGAGCGCACACTGACTGATTTGTGAGTATGCAAAAATGGCTAAAACAAAGACATCATTCAAAGGTGGGGACAACAATGTAAAAAACCAATTGTGGCCAGGCACGGGTGGCTCACGCCTGTAATCCCAGCACTTTGGGAGGCTGAGGTGGGCGGATCACAAGTTCAGGAGATTAAGACCATCCTGGCTAACACGGTGAAACCCCGTCTCTACTAAAAATACAAAAAAAATTGGCCAGGCATGGTGGCGGGCACCTGTAGTCCCAGCTACTAGGGAGGCTGAGGCAGGAGAATGGCGTGAACCTGGGAGGCGGAGCTTGCAGTGAGCCAAGATCATACCACTGCACTTCAGCCTGGGTGACAGAGCAAGATTCCGTCTAAAAGAAACAAAAACCAAACAAACAAAAAACCCATTAGGGAAGGGTAGGTATATGTAAAATAGGTGGTGGGTGGGGACCAATCAGAGGAAAGATTGCCAAGCAGGAAGACAGGTTCCCAATCCAGTCCATGGATTTACCTGGGACTTGTAGGTAGGCTTTAAACTGTCTTCAGCTTGAAGGTTGCATTTCACTGGGTAACTGCTCTGCCTTCTGCCACTATTAATGGGAAGGGAGGGTCGGACATGCCTCAGTATCCCCTCCTCCCTTTGGAGTTCAGGCACAAAACTTACCAGCATCAACATTAAAACAGAGATCTTTTTTTTTTTTTTTTTTTTTTGTGAGACAGAGTCTCGCACTTTCGCCCAGGTTGGAGTGCAGTGGTGCAATCTCAGCTCACTGCAAGCTCTGCCTCCTGGGTTCATGCCATTCTCCTGCCTCAGCCTCCTGAGTAGCTGGGACTACAGGTGCCCACCACCACACCTGGCTAACTTTTTGTATTTTTAGTAGAGACAGGGTTTCACCGTGTTAGCCAGGACAGTCTTGATCTCCTGACCTCATGATCCACCTGCCTCAGCCTCCCAAAGTGCTGGGATTACAGGTGTGAGCCACGGTGCCCAGCCAAGTCTAGCAGCTTTTAAAGATCTAGACAGGAAACATTTGCCATCTATTGCCTCTAATGGTGGCCACCTATGAGACTTCATCTACGTAATAAGAACCTTGGTCTTCACAACCCCTTTTAATCCAGATGCTCCTTTCTCTTGATTCCAGATCTTTAGATAAGAACTCTTTCAACCAATTGCCAATCAGAAAATCTTTGAATCCACCTGTGACCTGGAAGACCCTGCCCTGTTTTGAGTTGTCCTGCCTTTTCAGACCAAACCAACGGAAATCTCACATGTATTGATTGATGCCTGTATCTCCCTAAAACATATACAATCAAGCTGTAACTCAACCGCCTTGGGCATGTGTTCTGAGGACCTCTTGAGGCTGTGTCTCCGGTCATGATCCTTAACCTTGGCGAAATAAACTTCTAAACTGATTGAGATCTGTCTCAGACACGTTTTGGTTTACAAAAGGACCCACGAATTCAAATACAGTTTTATCTTCCAATACAAGAAAACCTAGAATGAATGACCCAAAGGTTGTAGAGGGTCAAACAACCTCTCCAATGTGCAAACTTCTGCCTTATCATTCCTAAGTATTTATGATTGTAGATGGTACTAGGATGGGATTATTTTACCATGGAAATGAAACCTGTGTCCTTTGGGTTAATCTTGAATCCCTGGTGAAGTGAACGCAAAGTCTCTAAAGAGGATGGCAGTCCCTCCAACTGCTGCAGTGCTCCCATGTGTTACTGGGACCATCCCAGAGAGTGGCAGACACCATGTGAACTGTGAAGAGATGCAAAGAGTACAGACTGCATGCTTCCATCTACAGGAAGGTCAGGAATGCTGTTATGGGGAGCAGGGTTAGAATGATGGGGATATAGCCTGAGAAGGGGCAGGGGAGCTTTCTGTGCCATGGGAAATGTCCTAAATCTCAACCAGAACATGGTTAGATAAAAGTGCAAATATGGGTGAAAATTCATTAAAGTTGTATAGTCAAGATTTGTGCACTTCACTGTAAAACTTACTTCAAATATCTAAAAGACTGGAGTCTGCAGCCACACACTTAAGGAATAACACTTTCCTTAGTCCCAACTCCTGTTTAAGTAACACAGAGGAAGACTCCACAGTGCGGGTGGGATGTCTTGCATTCCGGCTGTAACACGGAGCAGCCTCCAAGTGGAGGTTCTCGCTTCATCGCTGTCACCTTAGATGTTTTTCCTTTGTTTAAACACCAAATATTTTTAAAATTGTTTAGAAATGAGTTACATGAAACACAAGGTGGTTTAATTGGGACGTCATTTCCTAAGTAATAAAACCTAATTTCAGTTTTATTTTGGAAAGGAGGGAGGCGGGTGGTGTTTGAAACGCTGAGAATGTGAAATGGCTGAAATGAAGGCAGGGCACGACCCGGATGCCAGCGCTGCCCACCCTGCAAGAAGGGGGCAGAGAGGCCACAAGCCTCTCATGCTTCGGGAGTTTCTGTCCATAAGTCAGTTTTAGGTATTGGGCCTTTCCTCTTCCAATGGGAAGTCGGAGGTTCCACATCAGGATTCCAGCAGCTGTAAATCGGTGAAAATGAGGCCAAAGAAATATAGTTGGCTACAGGCGTATGTGGCCAAGCGTTTTGTCGGCGTTGGCCTTGGTACCGCAGGCACGAGGGACCCACAGGAGACCACCCCGCGATAGCCCCGAGTAACTGGACGGACGCCAAGTCCCCCAACCCGCTCGGCCCCAGCTCCACCCGCCCGGGCCGCTCTCCGCACCCCACCGGCCCGCCCCGGGCCCAGGAGCACCCCCAGCCCCGGGATCTGCGGCCTGAACCTGGCAGCGAATTCAAGGAGGAACCCGCCAGCCGGGGCTATCGTTGATTGGCTGAGCGGGAGGAAACCCGGCAGTGATTGGTTCGCGCCTTCTTCCGCCTCCGGCCGACTGGGCGGATACGATTGGTGCAGGCGCATCGGCCCGCCCCCGCCCCCTCCGGCCGGCGCGCGCGGCGTCGTTTCCCGGCGTGCAGCGCGCTTGCGCGTCCCCCGCCCGGTAATGTTTTGGCCGCTTCAAGATGGCGGTGCAGGAGTCGGCGGCTCAGTTGTCCATGACCCTGAAGGTCCAGGAGTACCCGACCCTCAAGGTGGGCGCCTGCGCCGCGCAGGCCGAGGGCAGCGATGGCGCCTGCAGCCCGTGCCCATGGGCCGCGAGGGGCCGCCCCGGGAGGGCCAGCGGCGAGGGCGGCGGGAGCTGGGCGCGGCCTGACGGGGCCGTGCGGGCTCCTCGGGGGCGCCCGGTCCGCGCCGGGCAGGTGTGTCGGGGGCGGCGGCTTTGGCCCTGCCCAGCGCCCGACTGTGGCCCCTCTGCTTGAAGAGCTGCGTGAGCCGAGCCAGCGACGACTCTGGCAGCGCGAAGGCTGGCGAATTTGGGGCTGGGGTGGAAGCCGGAGTTTGCGGGGCGTGGGATCTCTGGCGCCCAGGCAGACGGAATGCGCGGCGTGCCCGGCCGGTGCCCGGCCGCCCTCCCGGGAGCCCAGGGCTGGGAGGTGCTGGGTGCGCCGGTCGCTAGGTAGGAGCTGCAGGGAGAAACCTCACGGCCTGATGGCACCCAGCGACCTTTTTGATGGGCGTCACCAAACCTGAAATACAGCTCTTGCCGTCCGGCTGCCGGTTGCGTGACCTTGGGTGGTCACCTAGCCACGTCGCACTTCTTAGAATGAAATTTGTGCTCCTAGTAGAAGAAGCCGATACTTGCTCTTTACCTAGTTAGTAGAGGATTTCATATGAAGCACCTGGGAAGGAATTCCTTAAAAGATTAAGGTCATAGCTTTCTCAGAGCTGCGGCTGAGCTTTGTGGTTCTGTGTTGCCT
Organism: Chlorocebus sabaeus; assembly: GCF_047675955.1. Lineage (NCBI taxonomy): Eukaryota > Metazoa > Chordata > Mammalia > Primates > Cercopithecidae > Chlorocebus > Chlorocebus sabaeus. Next base: position 48,496,701 of record NC_132930.1, on the reverse strand, counting down.
TCCTGGGAAGCTGCGTAGCTTTTCTCTCCTCCCAGGGCGCCCTAGTGTTCCTGTTCGTCTCAGGACGGACGGTGTGGCGACAGGTGTGGAGGATGCAATGTGGCCACGTTGCTATGCGTTCCCCCAGCCCCAGGGCCATTCAGCAAAGGGCTGAAGAGCACAGGCTGTGAGCCATCCTGCTGGGGTGTGAATCGGGCTCCTCTGTGTTCATCTTTACTGGGAGACATTAGGGCCCACTTAGTGATAGTTTATTCTTGTCGGATTTAAGCAATGGTAGCGCCTGTGTCACATCAGGGTGAAATGAGTGACTACGTATTGTTTCAAGCAGTGCCTGGCATTCATTAAAAGGTCCCTGCTACAGTTAGCGCTGCTGAAGCCAGCTGTACCCTGGTGTAGCTGGTCTTCATAGGAAAGCAGAGGCAAGCTTCTCCTCCTCTTCATTATCTAGCGGTTTATTTCATATTTTTAAAAAGAAACGGGATTTCACTGTTGCCTAGGGTGGTTTTGAATTCCAGGGCTCAAGCGATCCTCCTGCCTTGACCTCCCAAAGTGCTGGGCTGACAGGTGTGAGCCACGCGCCCGACCCACTAGTGGTTTCGCAGTGGGGTTTCATGGTGCTTGCGATGCGTGTCCAGCACTTCATTTGATCCAGGAAGGGAGGGCAATGTTGTTGACGTTACCAAAAGTCTAGCCTCTTGCTAGATTCCTCCAAGGCGTAGGTGGTTGGTTTTTAACACTCAGCGACATTGGTGGATCTCTGTTGGTTTAGAGATGGAGACCCTGCAGCTGAGAGAGGTATATACCAGGACGTTGTGCTGCTGTTGGTAGGGGGCCTTAACCACTGACCACTTTGTCTCACACAGTGCACCTCAAGGCCCGTCATTTCAGCTAACACACAAGAAGGCTTGAAGATCAGAACCGCAGTGGTTTGTCACTTTTGGTACTGGCTGGTGAATATGGGAAACACCAGATAGGAAAGGTTTCCAGAAATCCTTTCATTGTGTATTGAAGGAACTAGGAAGGAAGATGGAAGGTCTCCAGAAAGGATTCTTCTTCATGTCTTCTGCTGTTTTGTAATTGTGAATGTAATTTGCATTCCAGAGTGATTGCATAGCTTCTGATTAAAATAGTCATGCAGATAGTCATACAGGTGAAGAAATCTAGTGTCGTAATTCCTCTGTTGACACTTGTGTCACTACTGAGTTAAAACTTTTTCTCGTAGAAGTTTTCAGGAGTGATTTTTAGTGGATAATGGAGGTGTTTTGCTGGGGAACTAGGGATCCTTGATTTTGGAAGCATTTATTAGTATAGAATTAAACAGAACATGCTGAGCTCACAGCTCAAGGGCTGCACTCTTCAGTCTCCAGGAGGGGCCAGTGTGGATGTCAGAGAAGGGGCCGAGGGCTGTGGGACTGGGGTTGTGGAAGGTGTGGGGTGTATGTCGTGCTTCTCCAGTTTGAGAGCACATCCTCCTGCAGGGTGGTAGGAGCTGGCGTGCTCTGGACTGGATCGTCACCTGGTAAGAGTTAAACTGCTTTCCTGCCAAGTGAGCCCTCCACAGACTCACAGAGGATTCCTTCCTCTTCAGAGGGCTTGGTAGCCCTAGGTGGGTTTCAGCAGTAACACCTGGGATGTCTGCTTCCTCACAGCATCAGGGCGGCTGGGGCTGGTGGGGCTCCTGGGTGCCTGGCAGGTACTTATTTTTCTGTTTTCCTGGTGAAGTGGGAAGAGAATGGAACAGATGTGAATTGCTGAAGTCAACACGCACTGACCTTGGGAACCTCTTTCGTCACCAGCTTCTTTTTCCACCAAAGGGGTGGACTGGCCTGTGAACATTTGGGCTGGATGAGCCTTTGTTGGGGCAGGGGGAGCGTGGGAGACTGTGCAGTATAGGACGTTTAGCAGCATCCGTGGTGTCTGCCTGCCAGATGCCAAGAGCATGCCCCTAAAATGTCTCCAGACATTGCTAGATGTGCCCTGGGGGCATGCACACACCCACGAGAATTGCTGGGCTGGATCCTGCTTTAAGGGACTTATTTCTTCCTCTTACCAAATGGAGGTGTGGCTCAGGAGGACTCACCCTTGCATCCTAGCTGTGGCTTTGTCTTTTTTGCTGTCAAATGCTGTGAATGCCGTCTGGTGTAGGGTGGTGGGTAATGCCTTGTAGGGGAGGGGAAAGATGCATAACTCACCATCTTTTTTTTTTTTTTTTCTTTTTTGAGATGGAGTCTCGCTCTGTCGCCCAGGCTGGAGCGCAGTGGTGCAATCTCGGCTCACTGCAACCTCTGCCTCCCAGATTCAAGCAGTTCTCCTTCCTCAGCCTCCCGAGTAGCTGGGATTACAAGCACCTGCCACCATGCCCAGCTAATTTTTTGCATTTTTTAGTAGAGACACAGTTCCGCCATGTTGTCCAACTGGTCTTGAACTCCTGACCTCAGGAATTCACCATCTTTCAATTCAACATGCATAGGTCAACATTTTGAATTGGAAGCCCTTGTTTTCATTATTTTGTAAAAGGTTTTTTTTTTCCCCCCGATTATAAAAGTAATTTGATGAGTTCGGTGCGGTGGTGTGCGCCTGTAGTCCCAGCTAATTGGGAGGCTGAGGCGAGAGGATCACTTGAGCCAGGAAATCCAGGCTGTGGTGAACTGAGATTGCGCCTCTGCCCTCCAGCCTGGGCGACAGAGTGAGACCCTGTCTCAAATAATAAATAAAAGTAATTTGTTTTTTCTTCAAGTTACCCTGCTGCACAGAGATAACTTCATTAACATTTTGGTGTATTTACCCCTACTGTTTTCCTTCAGATAGCTGAAGAAAAATAATAATTTAGGGAATTCACATGGGTGTCTGCACGGCCCAGGGCAGGAAGCAGCGTTCATTACCTGGAGACACTGGTCTGGACCTGGCTCCTCTCTGTGAGCCCCACCCGGACCCACCGCTCCTCTCCTGGAGCCCCAGCAGGGGTTTGCAGCTCCAGTGAGTCCTCTCACACCCCAGGTGGTGATGCTGTCCTCTCCCCAGAGGATAGGCTGAGAAACACCGGGCCTGTGGGTGTATTCTCAGGTGTCTGAATTCTCTACAGGAAGGTTCGCATGTTCTGCCTTTGGTTTGATGACACTCTGGTTGCCCAGGCACCGCCCTGATGCCTCACAGTCAGGGTTTGTGCCTGTGGTAGGGAGTTTAGGTGCCAGCTGTGTGCCTGAATTTGTAACTTCTCCTGCACCTTTTGCAGTTTTCTTAACTCCATCTTGGCTGGATTTGGAAGGATCATGTGTTCTCAAGTGTGAGAAACACAGGCAAGCACGAAGTGTTTGACTCAAGAGACACACACATTGGGTTAGACCCTGGTGATGCTGTGTCTGAGGAGTCTTAGGCCAGGTCTCCACCTCTTCTGTGGCCGGCTTTTTTATGTACTTTATCTGTAGCAAAGTCACATAACCCTCCAGAATTCTCCCAGTCTCTATAGCACAGTGGAAATTCCTTCTGCCCAGAAGAGCCGTGACCTGTCCTTTGTGGCTCCCGGCTACACTCGCCTCGCCTCTCCCACCCACCGTTCACTGGTGGTTTGGCCCTGGGCCGGCTTCCGCGGCCTCCGCGCTGGCACAGGTCTTGCCTCCCGGGCCTGGGCCTTTCCAGCTAGATGGGCAAGGCTGAGATGAGGATGTAGACTTGAAATCACTGCTAGCTGGGGGGGTGGTTTTGTTTTTGTTTTTTTAAATATTATTTTTTAAACACATTTCAAGTCAAGAAAGGGCTTTTTAATGCCTGATTCACCGTAATGGCTGGGCTAGGTTGGAGGCAGTACTGATGTGAGGCCTGGAGCGACCCTGGGACCTGAGCAAGGCACCGCCGCCGGGCTGCAAAGCAGGGCTGCTGGTGCACTAGCTTCTCGCATGCCCTCCTCCGCAGCATTGATCTGAGAGCCTCCATCGGCCGGGGACGGTCAGGCCCGGTATGGTCAGGCCCTGCACGGTCAGGCCCTGGGCTACCATGACGGGGAGACAGGTAAGTTCCCTGTCTACACTGGTGGGAGGGAGGCGTCAGCACAAGTACACACAGACATTTCAGATCCTTTCAAGACACTGATGAGATTGAGGTGAATGTTGGACAGTGGCAGGAGGTGGGGGCAGGGGTGCGAGGGTGAGCCTCCTCCGGTGAATACGATATTGTGAGCTGGTTGGCAGAGCTAAGTTTTGGGGTGAGGCTCTGTGGACCGTGTTGACGTCCTGACTCTCACCCCAGTAAGCACACAGCACCATTGGGGTGTTGTGGCTGGGGGTGTCCCAGAGCCGTGCAGAGAGGGTCTCACAGCGAGACTGAGTGCTGGGCAGTGACTCGGTCTGTGGGTACAGGGGTCGGCAGAATGGGAGGCAAGCCCAAGGAGACACATTGGCACCAGAATGAAGAGAGGGCCGGCGCCTGTAGCATGTGACTGCCCCGCCTGCAGAGAGGCTGTGCGGCGAGCCCCACCCTCCGGGGGCTTCAGGCAGAGTGGGGATGTCTGGGTGCTGACCTAGGCATCGCAAAGCACACTTCCTGCCAGGGTAACTGCTGATGATTTTTAGGTCTGTTATTTCAGAATCGTTATAGCGAGGGGCCATTATTTTGAAAACCTGAACAAAAGAATTATTCACTGTGTTAATACCACATGTAGTGACTGTGGAGCTGAATGTGACTGAGCAGAAGGAAGCACCTGCTGTGCTGATGGCTGTGGACCTGGGTCCGGGACCCTGAGTGCTGCCCCACTCGAGGGAGGGGCCCAGAGCAGTCTCCTTCCTCTCCTCCCAGGCCAGCCTTTCATACCCGACCCTCAGACTTGCCACCTACTTTATGCTCACCGATGCCTGTCACGCAGACCCTGCCTGACCTGCACCTGCTTTCACACCCGTGGTGGATGAGCCCCCTCAACCGCACCTGTACCCCCCTCACCTGCACCTGTACCCCCCTCACCCGCACCTGTACCCCCCTCACCCGCACCTGTACCCCCTCACCTGCACCTGTACCCCCCTCAACCGTACCTGTACCCCCCTCACCCACACCTGTACCCCCCTCACCTGCACCTGTACCCCCCTCACCCACGCCTGTACCCCCCTCACCTGTGCCTGTACCCCCCTCACCTGTGCCTGTACCCCCCTCACCCGCGCCTGTACCCCCATCACCGCTCTTGTACCCCCCCACCCGCTCCTATACCCCCTTCATCTGCGCCTGTACCCCCCTCACCTGCTCCTGTACTGCCCTCACCCACGTGTATACCCCGGTACCCGTGCCGGTACCCCCCATCACCCGCACCTGTACCCCTCTCTCCCGCGCCTGTACCCCTCACCCGCACCTGTGCCCCCCCACCCACGCCTGTACCGCCCCCACCCGCGTGTGTACCCCCCACCAGCGCCTGTGCCCCCCTCACCCGTGCCTGTGCCCCCTCACCCACTCCTGTGCCCCCATCACCCACTCCTGTGCCCCCCTCACCTGCACCTGTGCGCCCCTCACCCGCGCCTGTGCCCGCCTTACCCATGCCTTTGCCCCATCACTTGTGTCTGCGCTGCCTTCACCTGCACCTTTGCCCCCTCACCTGCATCTGCACCACCCTCACCTGCACTGCCTTCACCTGCATCCCCTCACCAGCGCCTGTGCCACCCTCACCTGCGCCACCCTCACCTGCGCCTGCACTCCCCTCACTCGCGTCTGTGCCCCCCTCACCAGCACCTGTACCTCTCTCACCTGCGCCCCCTCACCCACGTCTACACTGCCCTCACCTGTGCTGCTCTCACCTGTGCCCCCTCACCCATGCCTGTGCCCCCTCACCCACTCCTCCCTCACCTGCGTCTGCACCACCCTCATCTGTGACCCCTCACCCGCGCCTGTGCCCCCCCACCCACGTCTGTGCCGCCCTCACCCGCGCCTTTGCCCTCCCACCTGCGCCGTTCCTCACCTGCACCCCCGTCACCCATGCCTGTGCCGTTCCTCACCCATGCCTGTGCTCCCCTCACCTGTGCTGCGTCCCCTCCCCCCTGTCTGTGCTGTGCCCTTGCTTCGAGGCTGCTCCTGCACTTGGCTCTCCCTCTCCTGTTGGTCGGTTTTCCCATTGGCTGTGCGGCTCCCTGGTGTGCAGATGGCTCTTGAGTCTTCTTCTTGTGAACCAAACCCCTTCCTTGCCCCATGTCCTCCTCCAGCTGTGACTCCCTTTCTCTGCCCCTTCCTCATGTCTCTCTTCCTGTTTTACCTCAATCAGGTTTTTGCCCCCCAACATTCCACCCAAATGCTCCTCTTGAGGACAGGATGATGCTCCTGAAAGTGGTCAGTCCACAGCGAACCCCACTGCCTTGAGACACTCCCTTCACTTGTTTCCTGTGACACCATCCTCTGGGCTCTCCCCACCCTTCGCTGCATGTCCTCACATGCCTGCACTGTCTTCTCTAGTCTTGGGGGCTTTTTGTTCTTTTATGTCACCAGCCAGCCCTCCAGAGGTCGTGTGGCTTCACAGACGGTCTCCATGCTCCTGTCCCCACACTGCTGCCCTCCCCAGGCCTCCCCCTGAGGCCATCTCGGGTAGTCACCTCCCGGAGCGCTCTTCGCATGTCTGGGAGGCAGTTCACAAAGATACGATTCCAGGCGCAAAACGAAATGCTGCATCTTGGCCTTGGAGCCCCAGAGAAGCCCCAGACCTGCCTTACTAAGCCAGCCTTCCCAAGTCAGTTGACAGTGATGTTCCCCTGGCACTTGTTCAGTGACAGCCCAGAACTTGGAGGTTTTCTCCATTTCTGTTTCTCACGTTTATCCTTGAGTCCACGATGGCTGCTGGGGCTGCGACCTTCGCAACCAGGAGGAGGGTTGGGGGAACAGTGCCGCCCTGCGTGGCCAGCTCCCTGCATGGGCCCTTAGCAGAGATCTTCTCGAGTGTTTACCTTCAGCTCATTACCCAAAGCGTAGGGCTGGCCATTTCTAGCTTAGAAGGAGCCTGAAAAAATACATACGTGTGTGTGTGCGTGTGTGTATATGTGTGCGTGTGTGCGTGTATGTGTGTGCGCGTGTGGGTGTGCATGTATGTGTGTGCGTGTGTACGCGCGTGTGTGTGGGTGTGCATGTATGTGTGCGCGCGTTTGTGCGTGTATGCGTGTGCGTGCGCGCATGCGTGTATATGTGCACGTGTGTGGGTATGTGTGCGCGTGTGTGCATGTGTGTGTGCGTGTGTGTATGTGTGTGCGTGTGTGTGTATGGAGAGAGTGCGCCTGAGTGTGGGCTCATTGCTGCCCTAAATAAAATTGGGATGTGGTTCCTTTTGCCCTTTGTCCCTTGCCTGCCTGGTTTCCTTTGCAGCACTCGTCACAGTCTGACGTGGTCGCCTGCATCTGTCTGTGCTTTGGTTGGGCGTCTACTTTAGCGCGTCTGCTCTGTGAGGGCAGGGGCTGGCCTTTGTCGTCGTTCACTTCACACGCATGAGTGCCTGGCACAGGAGTCACAGTCAATGGCTGTTGGCCCAACCAATTTCTACCCCGTCTGTCTGGGAAATTTCTAAACTTTGCTTCTCACTTTTTGTCCACTTGCCGCGTTCCAGAGTACGTCTTGGTCTCACAGCCTGTGCCCTCATCTGGGTGTGGTCAGCCTCTTGCATTTCCTTTCTGCCTCCCCTCCACCCCTTGCCATGTAGCCCCAGCCCCTGCCCTTCTCTCCTTCCCATTGTTCTAGAACATTCCAGCATGGAAACCCTGCTGTGAAAGGCCCCTGCATTGGCCACAGAAGCTGCACCTAACTCTGAGGAACCTGGTTGCTGGCCTGGAGTGGGTGCCGAGTACTGCCTGGCAGCATGGCCATGCCTCTAGAGGCATTTTAGCACCCTGTACCCCAGGTACTGTTCCATATGCCAGCTGTTCTCCATGAGCCCCCCGCGCCTGCCCCCATCCTTGTGCTGTGCTTGTGGCTTGGCCCTGTCTTTTCCCTGCCCACTTGCGCTCACTGTCTCCTTCCCATTACTGGGAATATGTCATCTGTGCTCCACCCAAGGCCAACGTTTGTTCATGCGCCAGACCCCCTGCCCCGTCCCTGTGACCTGAAGAGGCACACACCGTCTTCTGGTTAACTGTCGGCGGAACCCACGGGTCCCCTCTCTCTGAGCCGGCCCTGCCTTGGGGTCTCTGGAATTGCTTCTCATCTGGTTTTGCCCCCATCGCAGTGCTATAGCCGGGGCACCAGGTAACCTCAAGACACTGCTGAGACCCATGCTGGATTCTTGCTGCCCATCTCGACCTCTTATGGGGCTAGAAGACAGCTCACCCCCTCGGGCTCCTAGAGCACCATCCTCGCGTTTCCCTGGGCTCAGTCCTTGGCCTTGGGTGTTGCTGTGAGTGCTGCTGTCTTGGTGCTCTCACAGGGTCTAGTGGACTCTTAGGACCCTCTGTGTATACTGATGACTCCCAGGCAGGTATCTTCGCAGCCCCAGAGCCCTGTGTCCAGTAGCCCGTAAAACATACCCACTTGGCAAGGCACCTTGGCATTAAAATTATTATTTTTAGAGATGGGGTCTCACTCTGGCACCCAGACTGGAGTGCAGTGACATCATCACAGCTTACTGCAGCCTCGACCTCCTGGGCTCAGACGATCTTCCTGCCTCAGCCTCCTGGGTAACTGGCACCACAGACGCCTACCTCCATGCCTGGCTAATTTTTTTATTTGTAGAGATAGGTTCTCGCTCCATTATCTAGGCTGGTCTCCATCTCCTGGTCTCAAGCAGTCCTCCCTCCTGGGCCTCCCAAAGTGTTGGAATAACAGGTGTGAGCCACCACGCCCAGCTCCTTGGCATATTTAGATCTGAGCTTTTCATCTTAACACCTGTTGCCCAAACCAATTCTACCAGTCTCCCTTCCCTTGGTCAGGCCAGAACCTTCAGGTTGGCCTTGACGCCTCTGTTGTTGCAGCTCATGCCCAGCCCGTCATCCCCTTCACCTTGGCGTCAGGACATGCCCAGGCCCAGCTGCTGCTGCTCTTCCCTTCTCTGCCCCTGTGGCTCAAGTCGCATCTCTCTCCGGAATACTGAATAGCCTTCTGGCTGGTCCTACTCTGCCCATGCCCACCCCAGCTGCCCCAGCGCCGGATCCTGTCATCCTTTTGTTCTAGGAGTTTCCTGTCTTGGGGATGAAGGCCAGGGTTGTTACAGTGGCTCCCAGGCCCTTTGCCCTGTAGGGCACTGGGCCAGTGGCCTTTCTGCTGCCGCTCAGCCAGGCCAGCATGCTGAGCCCAGGGTTTTAGTGCCACCCTCCTCTGTCTGGAGCACTCCTCCCACAGATGTCTGTGGGCCCATGTCCTCACCTTCAATCTTTGCCGATGTCTGTGGTCCCATGTCCTCACCTCCTTTAGTCTTTGCTGACGTCTGTGGGCCCATGTCCTCACCTCCTTCAATCTTTGCTGATGTGGGGGCCCATGTCCTCACCTCCTTCAGTCTTTGCCAATGTGGGGGCCCATGTCCTCACCTCCTTCAATCTTCGCCGATGTCCGTGGTCCCATATCCTCACCTCCTTCAATCTTTGCCGATGTCCGTAGTCCCATGTCCTCACCTCCTTCAATTTTTGCCAGTGTCCGTGGGCCCATATCCTCACTTCCTTCAATCTTTGCCGATGTCCGTAGTCCCATGTCCTCACCTCCTTCAATCTTTGCCGGTGTCCGTGGGCCCATGTCCTCACCTCCTTCAGTCTTTGCTGATGTCCGTAGTCCCATGTCCTGACCTCCTTCAATCTTTGCCAGTGTCCGTGGGCCCATGTCCTCATCTCCTTCAGTCTTTGTTGAGCTGTCACCTTGTGAAGCTTCTCTGACCCCACTGTTGAAACCGCAGCCCCAGCATCTCCCACGTCCGCCCTTTTTCCTCCTGAGTCATGACTGCCGTCTCACATATGGTATTTACCTGTTTCTGACCACTGGGATTATAAGCTCTTTTGGAGGATAGAGAAGAAATCAATTTTCCAATTAACAAATGAGCAAAATAATATTAAATATTATTTTGGCAATTCTGTCTAAAGCAGTAAGAATTGAAATAGAAGTAAATGTGATCATTGAGAAAGTCAGCACAATAACAGGGCACACAGTAAGTGCACGAAACCCAATCGCTGTTCTCTATACCACCGCCAGCCAGTTAGAACACATCCCATTCGCCATAACCCAAAGCAGCAGAAACAGACAATCCAACAGTGTCCTTAGCAGGCAGCCTGACTGCCACGGTGCTATTTCAGTAAAGGCCTGAAGGAAGATTGGCACTAGCAGAGGATGCCGTGTTTCTGCATGAGACCGTAATGATATCATGTTGCTTCTTTTGTGTTTGATGAAACATTTCTTATTTATAATGAAAGGGACACCAAGAAGGGCTGGGCCCTGCCAGACACAACAGCCAGGTGTGTAACTGCCAAAGTCGTGACTTTGTGGCAGAACAGCTGGCTTCCTTTGAAATATTTTATGGAAAGGTGAGGAAGGAAGCTCTGCTAATGTCGTGTATATGAACTGACATTCCTACCCACTTGTGGTCTGTGTGTCGTTTGGTTAGAGAGTGACCCAGGAATGAGGGCACTGGACTGCATGGGGCATGGCCCTGGCTCTTCCACGCTGCTGGCTTCTGAGTCTGGTGCTGCGTTGTGTGCCGCTGTCGGTCGCATACCCCTTCTAGGATGGATCAGTGGCTTAAAAAGGTTCCTGCAAGGAAGCAGCTGGCTAAGGCTGAGCCTAACTGGGAGTGCGGAGCTCAGGGCCAACAGTGCTCTTCCCACTGTGAACTTTGTAGGGTGCAATGTCAATCTGGTCACATCCCCTCAGAAGTTGACTGGAAGTGTCGTTTTTTTCAAGAAGCCTCTTGGGGGATTCGAAGCATTTTTGTCCCTTGTGAACCTCCCTCAGGGTATGTGCTGTGCTTGGGGAGATTAGCTCAGGATGGCAGGAAGCCACCGTGATTACATGCCCTGCACCAGAACATGAGACTGGGCCCTCCAGGATGGAGGGGGATGCAAACTGCCACCCAGGGCTTAATCCAGCACTTCTGGCCCTGTGATGAGCTTCGTAATCACTATTTAGAAACCTCTTATGGTTAATTGCAAAAGACAAAGAGCCTCATGCCATTGGGGAAATTCTTCCTTCCTGTGTTGGTGAAAACATGATGATGACACACTAAAATGCGTTTCTTTTTGTCAGCAAATTCTGTCAGAGAAGCACGGCAAAGGCTGGAGAAGGTTTGAGGAAGCACATCCTGAAGCTGATGGCACAGTGTGGGGGCAGCGGGCAAGCAGGTGCAGACGTTTCACGCATGTCTCCACTCACGCTGCTTGCCACATTCTGTTTCAGTGACGAAATCAGGGAGGATTACTTCTGTGAGTCACCGAAGGGGAAGACGTACTGGAGAAAACGTAATTTAACATTCGCTAAGTTGAGAAATCCTGTGATTGTAAAAAGCTGTAATGCAACAAATTACTTAGGAAAAATTGGGGAGATGTGATAAATAAAAGTTTAATTATTTGGTATAACCAGATAAGATAGAACCAGAATTTAAAAGCAAATACCAAGCCAGGCACAGTGGCTTATGCCTGTAATCCCAGCACTTTGGGAGGCTGAGGCAGGAGGATCACTTGAGCCAGGAGCTCAAGGCTGCAGTGAGCTATGATTGTGTCACTGGGCTCCAGCCCGAACAGCGGCGTGAGACCCTGTATGAATGAAAGAATAAGTAAGTGAATAAGTAAATAAAAACAAATAAGCATTGGACAAAGGACACAGACAAAATGTGTAGAAGGAAAAATATATTAGGTTGAACCATATATAGTTGTTATTTTTGTAAGTTAAAAGTGATGACTGAATAGACCTATAACAGGTGGTTACTACAAAAAACCTCACAAAGAAAAGCCCAGGACCAGATGGTTTCACTGATGAATTCTGTTAAACATTAAAGAAGAATTTACACCAACTCTTCCTAAAAACAGTTAAGGAGGGAGTACATCCCAACTCCTTCTGTGAGGCCAGTATCACCTTGATATAACCTTGAACCAGACAAATACATCACAAAGCCACAGACCATCGTTCCGGTTGAAAGAAATAGATGCCATAATCTTTAACAAAATCTTAGCAAACTGCATCTGGTAACATATAGAAAGGATTATGTGTCAGGACTAAGTAGGATTTCCCCCAGAAATGCAAGGTTGGTTCAATGCATGAAAATCAATGTCATGTATCATATTAATAGAATGAAGGACAACAACCACCTAATCATCTCAATAGATGCAACAAAAGCACTTTACAAAATCCAACACCTTTTCATCATACAAACACTCCTATGCTGAAAAAAACTGGGAATAGAAAGGAACTTCCTCAATCTGATAAAGGGCATCTGTGGAAAACCCACAGCTAACATCTTGCTTCATGCCAAACATTAACACTTTCCTCCTAAGAACAGCAACAAGATGAAAGATGTCAGTTCCCATTTACATTTGGCATCATCCTGAGGGCTCTAACTAGGACAGTTAGGCAAGGAAAATAAATAAAAGACATTCAGACTGGAAAAGAAAATGTAAAGTTATAGTTGCAGATGACATGATCTTCTATATGGAATTCCTAAGGAATACGCTTGGGAACTGGTAGTATTAATAAACTAGTTCGTCAAGATTGCACAATACAAGATAAGTAAAAATATGTTATATTTCTTTACCTTGGAAATGATCAAAAAGGAAATTAAAATGTTATTTACAACAGCACCAAAATAATAAGATACTTAGAAATAGGACTTACTGTTATTAAGACAGCAATACTCCCCTAGTTGACCTACAGATTCAGTAGATTTTTGTGTCAAAATCTCAGCTGGCCTTTTTGTGGACATTGACAGCTGTTTTGAAAATTCATGTGGAAATGCGAGGAGCCATCTTTGAGAAAGCAGTTGTGAGGCCTGTGCTTCCTGACTTCAGCGCTTTCTATGGAGCTGTGGTGATGAAGACTGCACGGTGCTGGCAGAGGGGTCGATGCACATCAGCGGAGTGGAATCAGAGTCCAGATGTGAACCCGTGCATTCATGGGAATTGGTTTTTAGCGAGGCTGCCAAGATAGGAAAGAATAGTGTTTTTAACAAGTGATGCTGAGATAATTAGATCTCCACAAGCAAAAAATGAAGTTGGACTTCAACCTCACACACCGTATGAAAAAATTAAAATGGGTCAGACTTACATGTAAGACCTAAAATTATAAAGCTCTTAAAGATGTAAATTTTCCTGACGTGGAATTAGGCAGTGGTTTATTAGCTACAATGCCTAAAACACACACACACATGCACACGCATAAAATAGGTAAATTGGACGATTAAAATGGGAAGGTTGTGTTTCAAAGGACACTGTTGAGGAAGTTTTGCAGACTACCGCTGTGTGCTGAGTGTCTGAGTCCCTCCAGCTCCGTGTGCTTAGACCCTAACCTGCCATGGGGTGGTTTTTGGAGGTACGGCCTTTGGGAGGTAATTGGGTTTGAAGGTGGTCACGAGGATAGAGACCCAGTGCTGAGATGAGTGTCCTCAGGAAGACAGACAGAACAGGGCGCTCTCAGCATGCACATACGTGGGAAGGACCACGTGAGGACATCACCAGGAAGAGGGTCCTCACCAGGAACCCCACCATGCTGGCACCTTGAGGTCAGACATGCAGCCCTCACAACTATGAGAAATCAGTGTTTGCTGTTTCACTCGCCCAGTCTGTGATATTTGTTACAGCAGCCTGAGCTGACTAAGACAGCTGCTCAGAACGGGGAGAAAATCTTTGCCAGTCATATATCTGTTAAGGGTTTAGTATTCAGAATAGGTTAGGAACTCTTCTAGTTCATTAATACAAAGGCAAAAGAAAACTTTTTTTTTTTTTTTTTTTTTCTGAGGCAGAGTCTCGCTCTGTCGCCCAGGCTGGAGTGCGGTGGCACCATCTCGGCTCACTGCAAGCTCCGCCTCCCGGGTTCACCCCATTCTCCAGCTTCAGCCTCCCGAGTAGCTGGGACTACAGGTGCCCGCCACCACACCTGGCTAATTTTTTTTGTATTTTTAGTAGAGATGGGGTTTCACGATGTTAGCCAGGATGGTCTTGATCTCCTGACCTCGTGATCTCCCTGCCCCGGCCTCCCAAAGTGCTAGGATCACAGGCGTGAGCCACTGTGCCTGGCCAAGAAAACATTTTTTGAATGAGCACACAATTTTAGCAAACTTCTGCAAAGATACACAAATGGCCACTAAGCACATCATTAATCCTTAGGGAAATACAAACTAAAACCACAGTGAGGTGTTGCTTCATACCCCACCAGAAGGGCTGTAGGAAAATCAATGGCGAGTTGTTGGGTGTGAATGTGGGGAATTGAAATCCTCATATGTAGCCACCTCGGAAAACAACCTGCCCGTTCTTCAGGTGACACACAGAGTTACCATAGGACCTGGCAGTTCCTCTCCTCAGCTTATCCCCAAGAGCAGTAGAAACTCTTAAGAATGTCATCCTTGGGCCGGGTGTGGTGCCTCATGCCTGTAATCCCAGCACTTTGGGAGGCCGGGGCAGGTGGATCATGAGGTCAGGAGATTGAGACCATCCTGGCCAACATGGTGAAACACCATCTCTACTAAAAATACAAAAGAAAAAATTAGCCGGGCGTGGTGGCAGGCGCCTGTAGTCCCAGCTACTCGGGAGGCTGAGGCAGGAGGATCGCTTAAACCTGGGAGGCGGAGGTTGTAGTGAGCTGAGATCGTGCTACTGCACTCCAGCCTGGGCAACAGTGAGACTCCGTCTCAAAAAAAAAAAAAAAAAAAAAAAAACAAAAACAAAGAATACCATCTCCTTCTCGATAGCAGCCAAAAGTCCATCACTTGTGAATTCCTAAACAAATAGGTATATGAATAGCCTGGAAGACCGCCATGAAGAGGAATGGTGTCGCTGCATGCCACATCACAGGTGAACTTGGTAAACGTGCTAAGTGAGAAAAGCCAGATACGAAAGTCCACATCCCGTGAGATTCCATTTATATGGAATCGGTTGGTGGTTGATTGCCTGGGTCTGAGGGGACTACAGTGGGTTCCTTTTTTGGAGCGATGAAAATCTTCTGGAAGTAAAGAGTGATTTGTACAACCTTGTGCTTATTCTAAAAACTACTAAATTGTACACATTAAAAGGGTGAATTGTATGACCTGTGAATTCTATCAGTAAAAATTGGTAAAATTAAAAATGACATTGGGATTTTTTGTATGATTCAGCTTAATAGACAACTGAAGAGCATGCTTGCACCATGCTGGCAGGGCAGGGGGGTCCGATGAGGGGGGGTTCCAGCAGGTCAGGGGGGTCCATGGTGTGTAGCTCTGCACACAGGAGTGGGGAGTTTTTAGTCTGGGTCCATAGAAGTAGAGTACCTGGGTCAAAAGTTGAGGCCCAGGTTCTGTCGCTCCCGTCAAACCCCACACACCCTCCTCCCCTGTTGGTAGTGTGGCTCCAGTTTCTTTAACCTCACCGGCATGTTTTCTGGGAGCCCCACGTGGCTGTCGAGTACTTGAGATGTTGTTGGTCCAAATCGTCGTGTGCTCTCAATGTAAAACACACTCTGGCTTTGCAAGATTTAGTACCAAGAGGGTAACGAATGTAAAATGTCTAATGATTATTTATTATTGTTTTATTTTGTATATTTTTTGTAGAGACAGGGATGTCTATGTTGCCCAGGCTGGTCTCCAACTCCTGGCCTCAAGCAGTCCTCCCACCTTGGCCTCCCAAAGCACAGGGATTCCAGATATGAGTCACCGTGCTTGGCCCTGAAATTGTTTACTTACTTATTTATTTGAGACAGAGTCTCGCACTGTGGCCCAGGCTGGAGTGCAGTGGCATGGTCTCCGCTTACTGCAAGCTCCGCCTCCCGGGTTTATGCCATTCTCCTGTCTCAGCCTCCCGAGTAGCTGGGACTACAGGCGCCCGCCACCTCGCCCGGCTAGTTTTTTGTGTGTTTTTAGTAGAGACGGGTTCATCATGTTGGCCAGGATGGTCTCGTTCTCCTGACCTCATGATCCGCCTGCGTCGGCCTCCCAAAGTGCTGGGATTACAGGCGTGAGCCACCACGCCTGGCCCCTGATAATTATTTATGTTGTTTAAATGAACGTATTTGGGATGAATTGGGTTAAATAAAATATATTAAAATACATTTCATGTGTTTCTTTGTACTATGGCTACTAGAAAATATGAAACTATACAAATGTGGCTCACGTTGTACTCTATTGAATGGTACTGCTTTGTGGCTTTATCCTTTTTTTAATCTGCTTCGGTTTCTGAGAGATGTTTTAAAAACAAAAAACTTGTACTGATGTTTCTGTCTTTCCGTAGCCGTCCAGATTTATGATGATTGCTAATACTGTGGACTTCTCTTCACTGTCTGATTTTGCTTTCTGTTTCCTATAGTTTTGTCTTTGGTTTTTTATTTCTTTTGGTGGATCGATAAGGTTTTCTTTGTTCCAGTTAATTTCCTCTTGTGGTTTGTCCAGTTCACAGCCGTACTCCAATTGTGGCAAATCAAAAAGGTCTCCACACATTGCCAGATGTCCTCTGGGGAGCACATTGTCCCTGTGGAGAGCCGCTGCACTAGGTGAGCCCGGCCCTGGTTAGGGTGCCTTGTGAGTGAGTCACGTGTGCTGCTGTGCCCAGCTGCTTCCAGGCGGCACGGCCCTCCCTCTGATTGCTGGAGGACTCTTCTTTGTGGGCACACCACGGTTTGTTTACCCATCCTGGTCAATGGACGTTTGGAACTGTGGTGAACAAGCATTCCTGCACCTGTATGTGGATATTCTATGTCCATTTTTCTTGGGAGTGGAATGACTGAGTCATCTGGTCGGTGTCTTTACCTTTTAAAGAACTAAGCGCTTTTTCCAGAAGGATCATTAGAACGGCGGCCAGCAAGAGTCCAGGTATCCCGGCTCCACAGCATGTGGTGGCGGTCTCTTGACTTGGAACTGTTCTTCTGGGTGCCAGAGTTCTCCAGAGAAACAGAGCCAGTGGCGCCCGTGTGTGTGGGTGTGTGCGCGTGCGTGCGTGGGTGTGTGCTCACGTGTGTGGTGCGTGCGTGTGCGTGTGGGTGCGTGCGCACGTGTGTGGGTGCGTGCGTTGTGTGGTGTGTGCGCGTGCGTGGGTGCGTGTATGTGGGTGCGCACGTGTGGTGCATGCGTGTGCGTGTGGGTGCGTGCGCACGTGTGTGGGTGCGTGCGTTGTGTGGTGTGTGCGCGTGCGTGGGTGCGTGCATGTGGGTGTGTGCGCATGTGTGTGGTGCGTGCATGTGCGTGTGGGTGCGTGCGCACGTGTGTGGGTGCGTGCGTTGTGTGGTGTGTGCGCGTGCATGGGTGCGTGCGTGTGGGTGTGTGTGCACACGTGTGGGTGCGTGCGTGTGGGTGTGGGTGTGTGCGCACGTGTGTGGGTGCGTGCGTGTGGGTGTGGGGGTGTGCGCGGGGGTGTGCGCACGTGTGTGGGTGCGTGCGTGTGGGTGCGTGTGCATGTGGGTGTGTGCGCACATGTGTGGGTGCGTGTGCGTGCGTGTGGGGGGTGTGTGTGTGGGGGGGGTGCGTGTGTGTGCACATGCGTGCACGTAAGGAGATGTATCACAAAGAATTGGCTGGTGCAGTTATTGAGGCTAAGTCCCAAGCTGGAGACCCTGGAGAGCTGAAATGTAGTTCCAGTCTGAGTCTCAAGGTCTGAGGACCAAGAAGGCCGACGGTAACAGTTTTAACCCGGAAGCTGTCAGGCGGGCGGGAGATTCAGGAAGAGCCAGGGTTTTAGACCAAGTGCAAAGGCCAGAAAAGACCATGCCCCGCCCACAGGAGGAGTTCCTTCTTACCCAGCCTTGCCCTTCCCTTCAGGTCCTCAGCAGATTGGGCAGGCCCCTCCCCAATGGGAAGGCTGTGGGCTTTCCTCAGTCTACCCATTGACACATTAATCCCATCCTAGAATGCTCTCACAGACACACCCAGAATAATACTTGGCCAAATATTTGTTGGGGAACCTGGCAGCGTCAAATGGACCCGTAAAATTCATCATCATGCCTTCCGCCGTGGTCTAATTTGCATTTCCCGGACAGCTCATGATGTTGCATGTCTTCCTAGAGATTACCTGCCCTTCATAGAACTTTTTTGTGATGTTCCTGTTCAAACCTTTTCCCCATTAAAAAAATGAGATTGCTAACTGGGTGAGGTGGCGGGTGCCTGTAGTCCTAGCTACTCGGGAGGCTGAGGCAGGACAATCGCTTGAACCCGGGAGGCAGAGGTTGCAGTGAGCCGAGATTGCGTCATTGCACTCCAGCCTGGGTGATGGAGTGAGACTCTGTCTCAAAAAAAAAAACACACAAACGGGTCGGGGGGTTGCTTGTCCTAATACTGAGGCTGCAGGAGTTGGCCGTATTCCAGATGGAAGCTCTTTGTCAGGTGTGCTATGAAGGCCTTCTCCCAGTCTATGGCTCATGTTCTTATTTTCTACATTGTTTTCTGAAGAGGAGAAGTTTTAGTTTTGATAAGGTTCAGAGGATGGATTTTTCTTTTACAGTTGGTGCATTTTATATCCTCCTAAGAAGCCGTTGCTTGTCTCAAGGATGCGAAGATTTTCTCCCATGTTTCCTTCTAAGGAGTTTCACAGTTTGAGCTTTTATGTTTAGGTCCGTGGTCTATACGGAAGCACTTGTCATGGGGATGTGAGGTTTGGGTTGAGGGCCATCCCTTCCTTGTCCTGGCTGTTGCAGAGACTGTCCTTCCCCTCAGTAGCCTTGGCCCCTTGGCTGGATGTAAATGGGCCCTGCCTGTGGGTCCTTTTCTGGGTTCCCCACCTGCATTGACCACTGTATCCATTCCTAGACCAGTGCTGTAGTGGCTTGATCACTCTAGCTTTATAAGAAGTCTTGCAATCAGGTGCCATTTATCAAAATTCATTAGAATTTTTTTAACATTTTAAAATTTAAGACATTATTAATGTTACATATATATAAAATTTGCCATCAACCGTTTTATACAGCAACCACTTTATCCATTTATAGCACAGACACTGTACCATAAGCACACAGTACCGTCATACCATCTGTATCACTAGGACCCTCTCATCTTGCAAACTGGAAACTCCATAGCCATTGAACAAAACTGCCTCCTCCCCACCCCAGCCCCTGGCATCCACCATTCTGCTTTCTGTGTCTAAGAGTCGGACTGTGTGAGATACCTCACACAAGCAGAGTCATGCAGATTCGTCTTTTCATGATTGACTTTTTTCACTCAGCAGAAGGTCCTCAAGATTCATCCATGTTACAGCGTGTGAGAGGACTGCCTTCTTTTAAAAGGCTGAATACTATTCCACTGTGTGTTGTGTTAGTTTTCCCCAGGGAGACAGAACTCATACTGGATATTGATAGATGAGGGGATTTGTTGGGGAATCAGCTCATGTGATTACAGAGGCTGAGTCCCCCAGCAGAGTTGCACCCTGGAGACCCTGGGAAGCTGGTGCATGGCTCAGTCCAGAGCCAAAGGCCTGAGAACCCTGGGGGATGCTGGTGCAAGTCCCAATGTCCAAAGGCCAGAGACCCTGGAGTTCTGATGCCAAAGGGCAGGGTCCCAGCTCCAGGAGGGAGAGGAAATTGCTTATCCTCTTCCTTTCTCGTTCTGTCTGGGCCCCAGCGGGCTGGGTGGTGCCACTCACCTGGAGGGCATCTTCCCACTCATCCACCAGTCTCCTCTGGAAAACCCGCACCGGCACACCCAGAAGTAATGCTTCATGGGTTCTCTAGGTATCCCTAATCCAATCAAGTTGATGCCTGAAATGAACTGTTACATGTGCAGATACAGTCATGTGCCACTTACATGGAAAAGCTCTGAGAAGTGCATCATTAGGCGACTTCACCGTGCGAACATCGCAGAACGGACTAATTCACAGGAGCCCAGACGGTGTGGCTGCTGCATGCTCGCACCGTGGTACAGCCTGTGTGTACACGTGGTACAACCCTCCTGGGCTGCAAACCTGTTCAGCGTGTCACTGTGCTGAATACCACAGGCGGCTGTTCCACGGCGGTGGTTTGCATCATACATGTGGAAACACAGAAAAGGTGCAGTGAGAATGCAGTGTCCTAATCTTAATGCGACTACCATCACCTGTACGGTCTGTTGTTGACCAAAATGTCATTATGTGGCGTGTGACTGCCACGTTTTCTTCCTTCATTCCCCTGGTGATGGACATTTGGGTTGCTTCTGCCTCGTGGCTGCCATGAACACAGCTGTGCAGATACCTCCTGGGACCCTGCCTTCAGTTCTCGTGGCCTGCTGGGGACTCAGGAGCCTAGTGCCTAACGTTCTGAGGAATTGCCTGGCTGCTCTCCACACTGCGCTGGGCACATTCCCTGGCCCTGCACGCGGGTCCCGCTGCTCCGCTTCCTGCCATGGCGTAGCTTTCGTGTTCAGCGATCGCCGTCCTAGCAGGCACAAGGTGATGCCTCCCGTTTGCACTTGCGTCTGCCAAGTGGTTGGTGGTGTGGAGCATCTTGTCATGTACCGCTTGGCCATTGGTTTATCTTCTCTGTAGAAGTGTCTTAAGTCCTTCACCCATTTTAAAATTGAAGATTTCATTTTGTTGTGGAGTTGTAGGAGTTTTTAAAAGTGCATTCGGGATAGTAGCTTCATATGCAGATCCTGGATTGTAGCTATTTTTTCCCATTTTTTACTCTCTTGGTTTTTCCTGCGCTGCAATGTTTAAGTTTGATGTAGTCCCATTTGTCTCTTTCTGTTGCCTGTGCTATTAGGAATCTATTTTTAGTGCTTTGCCCCTTTTCACAGTTCTTCTTGTGATACAGTCTGTTAGGTTGCCTGTCCTCATTTGGGCGAGCTATATTTTCTGCTGGCCCCTCTCTGCAGTGCTGTTTCTTGTGTCTTACAATCTGCTGGCCCCTCTCTGCAGTGCTGTATCTTGTGTCTTACATTGTCTTTCTCCATGGATTTGTTATGTTTGGTCACTAAGCAATATTTCTGAGAAGTTTTTCTCCCAGAAAAGTTTGTGTGTGTTCAGCTTTCAGCCCTTGCATATCTGAAAGCAACTTCAGTTTGTCCTCATTCTTGAGTGATAATTTGGCTCGAGTTAGAGTCTTCAGCATTTCTGAAATTCCACTCACTCGGTCACCAAATGCCCTTTAAGGAGCCTGTGAAGGGGGTGTTGCTAACCAGCCGGCCCAGGCCAGTGTAGGGGAGTTTTTAGGGCCGGGAGTCACGTGCTGGGTCCCCCGGAAGAGGAGGCGCTGCTTTCCGGGGCTGGCTTGGCGTCTCTGGGGGGCGTGGTCAGCAGCTGCCCCGCAGGAGGGAGAGGGTCTGCGGTGCTCATCCGCTGAACGCAGATTGGGTAGCCCCAGGCCAGCGCTAGAGGAGCAGCAGGAGGAGGAGCGGAGGCAGGGAGGTGGGAGGAGCGTGCGCAGAGGCGTGGGAGGCCTGAGGAGTAAGCGGCTGGACGTGGACCCTGAGAGCCACTGGCAGGGAGGTGGGGGTCTTCCCAGTTGGGAAGACACCGTGGCCCCGGTGAGCCCCTCCTGGGCCTCCTTCATGCTCGCGTCCTGCGTAACCATAGCGAGTTTTGGGCAGGGCCTCTTTGCCTTGCCCTGGGAGTTCCTGTCTGTAGCACATCAGCTGCCCGGAGCTGCCCTGTGCCTGAGCAGCGTAAGCACCGCGGTGAGGCGGATGGCCCGCCAGCGATCGGACAGGTCGGAAAGGCCCCGTTCCCGCGAAGAACTTGAATGCAGCTGAGGGATATCCAGAGAGGCCTTGCTTTCCTGGTGGCGGTCTGGAATGTGCTGGTGTGTGGATGCTGTGTGGGTTCCTCCGTGCAAGCGAGGATGGTTGTGCCTCTTTGTCTGTCCGTCTAATGGCAAAGACTTTCTGTCCTGCTCGTGTGAGACCCCGGCAGAGCAGAGCGAAGACTGAGTGTGCTTTGCGTCCTTTAGAAATTCCAGCTCGTGGCAGGACACGCTCAGATAGGGTCTCCAGTGGGAGAGTCGCGCGGCGCGGGTGGGTGTCTGGCTGTGGTGTCAGAGCCTCGGGGGCCTTTGGGGCCTTCCCCAGTGGGTCTCGTTGAGCTTGCTTGCACTGGTCAGGTATTTATGGAGAGCTGAAGTGCTGTCTGCTGTGACTTCCCATCACTGGATGTAGAGCACAAAAAAAGAATTTTTCCCAACTTTCCTAAGCGGTCCCGAATCCTTGGCAGAAATCTTGAAGGTGGGCAGTGTGGGTGATGGGACCCCAGGCCGTGTGGCACCAGCAAGCTTGGTTCCGGATGCCACACACGGTGCCTGGCTTCGAGTCCATCTCGTGTTGTCACTGCTTTGTGAGTTGGTTAATCGTGTTGTACCTTGACAGCTTCCCTGCCTGCCTTCTCAACATCCTAAGACTCATTTGCTCACCAGTAAGTGTGAGTCCTGCTCGGTAGCAGATGGTGATGCTGGCTGCCATTTACATGCCCTCCTGTGTGGCTGTCTGGTGTGAACGAGAGTGTGTGCACACTGTCACCTGTGGTGGGTCCACATCGGCCCTGGGGGATGTCTGAGTGGAGGGCAGCTGGGGCCAGGCTGAGTGGGGAGTGGCAGCCGAGGGGAATGGCTCAGAGCTGGCCTTGCCACCCTCCTCCTGCTCCTGCTTTCGGGGGGAAAGTCTGGGGAAGAGCCCTGCTGTGTGACTCCTTCCTTGACGGAGGCCAGCCCAGTCTCTGTTGCCCTGGCTGTGTCAGTCCTGGGAAGCCCAAGTGCTGATCTGCGTCCTGGTCTCCCTCACTGCAGCCCTGCCTTCCTCACGTGACCTCACGGCTAAGCACAGTGGCTGATTCGAGGTCGAGGCCCGCCCAGGGCTGGGGGAGCAGGCAGTGCCCGAGAGTCTGTCCCCCGTGGTTGGGCACGGCTGGAGATGAGGCAGAGGTGGAGCGCTTGTTCCAGCACAGCTGCGACGGCAGAGTTGGGCCCACTGCTCCCGGGCAGCAGCATGGCCATGTTGCTGACACACTGTGCGGTGAGCTGCTGGCTGCCAGCACAGCTAGGACCACGACCACGGGCAGTGTTTCCTGCCAGAGCCCGGCCATGGCGGCTGGGGAGCGCTGGGGCGTGATTCTGTCATTCATGCTGCTTTCAAACCGTAGAGCACAGGGAATGGGCAGAGAAGAACTCGGCAGCACTTCTCTCCAGAGGGACAGAAGACTAACGATGACGTTAAGATTATTTTCCATAGGGAATGGATGATTTTTATGAGTGGGGAAGGCAAATGCTCTCGTGCAGGAGGGTGTGAGTTGTGCGCCGTGGCTTCAGCTGCGTGTTTGAGGCTTGCTGTGCCCAACCCCAACCCGTGTGGAGCCCACGCCCCGTGCACCCTTGTCCCTGCCCGGCCCGGCCTCGTGCGGTGGCGCCTGCAGCCGCACCAGCCTAGCTGATCACCGGCCAATCCTGTGTTTTACCATCTGATGGCCTCACGCCCCGGTCACTGCTCTCCTATTTGGAAATTTCTTTGACTGTTCATTATTCTAGATGAACTTTGGGTTTATTTTGCCTACATACACTTACAACGTTTTTGGCAAAAATTGCGGTTGCTTCTCATCCAGGGATGTGGAGTGGCTCTCCGCTCACCAGGGCTTTTGTGGGTCTTGGTTGAGGTTTAGAGTAGATCCTTTGAGACCAAGAACCTCCTGAGACTTCTGCCTCTACAAGTGCCATGAGGAGACGTGGTGTGTCCTGGGTGTGTGGCTGGTGGGGCTCACACCAGGGGAGCGGTTCCTCACCATCCTCCTTCCTGTCTAGGTGCCCTACGAGACGCTGAACAAACGCTTTCGCGCCGCTCAGAAGAACATTGACCGGGAGACGAGCCACGTCACCATGGTGGTGGCCGAGCTGGAGAAGACACTGAGCGGCTGCCCTGCCGTGGACTCCGTGGTCAGCCTGCTGGACGGCGTGGTGGAGAAGCTCAGCGTCCTCAAGAGGAAGGTTGGTCCCGCCCGGCGGTCCCTCTTTGGCCGGGGGCATGGACACCCCTTTTGTCTTGAAACTGAGGCCTAAGACAGGCAAGCTGCTATGGTGGGAATGTGGGAGGTGTGGTTGGGGGCCCTCTTCCCTGCTGCTTGCCTTCTGGGGCCACTGTCGGCTGAGCAGGCCAGCTTGCTGTTCCTGTAGGGACCGTGTTGTCTCGTTCCAGGAGTGTCCAGAGCCCAGGCCACAGGGAGGCCAGGATGTACAGCAGGTTGATTGATTTTTTTTTTTTTTTTTTTTTTGAGATAGAGTCTCGCTCTGTCACTCAGGCTGGAGTTCAGTGGTGCGATCTCGGCTCACTGCAGCCTCCACGTCCTGGGTTCATGCGATTCTCCTGCCTCAGCCTCACGGGTAGCTGGGATTACAGGTGCGTGCCACCATGCCTGGCTAATTTTTGTATTTTTAGTAGAGATGGGGTTTCACCATGTTAGCCAGGCTGGTCTTGAACTCCTGGTCTCAGGTGATTCACCTGCCTTGGCCTCCCAAAGCTGGGATTACAGGCATGAACCACTGCACCCAACCTGATTGATTATTTTTAGATGGAATTTCACCTCCAAGGAGAGTGTGGAGTTCCTTGTCACTGGGATTGGTGGACGGGGCATTGGGACTAATCTGGCCCACTGAAGACACCCAGAAAGTGGGATAAGATATCTTGAAACATCGCACTAAAAATACCCAATAGAATATGAAATAGAAAGGAATCACCAGGCCAGAACCGACGGGCAGGGAGTCAGAGGTGAGCGGCAAGAGACTGCTGTTGCCCCCAGAGTGTTGGCCAGGCCAGATGGAGGTAAGGACCGATGACTCAGGCCGAGGAAAGTGGGGCCCAGTGGAGAGAAGCTGGGACCCCACAGTATTACACTCAGGGTGGGGTGTACCGGAAGTGGACTGGCATTGACACAGTGTTGCAGCCTAGGTTCAGAGGACTGGGGTGATCGGAGACCCTTAGCCTTCACTCCAGTGAGGTGGTCCCGGTTGGAGTCTGGTGGTGCCTTCCAGCTCCGGGTAGAGTCAATTCAGAGTCTTTCATGGGGAGAATACCTTCAATATGGGCATAAGATGATTCTTAGGTTCTTAGTTTTCAAGTCCAACGTGCAGCACGGAGACAGCCTGGGTGACAGTGAGACCCTGTCTCGACACCACGGTGGGTTGGAGACCCAGCAGACAGTAGACAGAGGGCTGCACGGACTGCAGGGGTGGGGGCTGCCAGGTGCCACACCTCACTGTGCTTAAAGAAGAGAAATAGGCTGGGCGTGGTGGCTCACACCTGGAAAGCACTGGAAAGCTGAGGCAGCAGAATCACTTGAGCCCAGGAGTTTGAGACCAGCCTGGGCAACATAGGGAGACCCCATCTCCACAAAACATAAAAAAACGGCCAAGGGTACTGGTGTCCTCCTGTAGCCCCAGCGGTTACTCAGGAGGCTGAGGCTGAAGGATTGCTTGAACCCAGGAGGTCAAGGCTGCAGTGAGCCATGATCGTGCCATTGCACGCTCTAGCTGGGCGACAGTGAGACCCTGCCTCAAAAGAGTTTGAAAATCTCTGCAGGGAACAGAAAGTATAAAAAGTGATTTAAGGCTGGACACCGTGGCTCACTTTGGAAGGGTGAGGCAGGTAGATTGCTTGAGCCCAGGAGTTTGACACCAGCCCGGGCAACATGGCGAAACCCCATCTGTACAAAAAATATTAGCCAGGCGTGGTGGCACACACCTGTAGTCTCAGCTACTTGGGAGGCTGAGGCAGGAGAATCGCTTGAGCCCAGGAGGTCGAGGCTGCAGCGAGCAGAGATTGTGTCACTGTACTCCAGCCTGGGCAGCAGAGCGAGACACTGTCTTAAAAAAAAAAAAAAAAAAAAAAAGTGATTGGCCAGGCACAGTGGCTGGTACCTGTAATCCCAGCTCTTTGGGAGGCCAAGGCAGGTGGATCACCTGAGGTCAGGAGTTCAAGACCAGCCTGGCCAACATGGCGAAACCCCGTCTCTATTAAAATACAGAAAAATTAGCTAGGCATGGTGTGCGCCTGTGGTCCCAGCTACTCAGGAGACTGAGGTGGGAGAATCGCTTGAACCCAGGAGCTGGAGGTTGCAGTGAGCTGAGATCGCACCACTACACTTCAGCCTGCACAGAGACTCTGTCTCTAAAAAAAAAAAAAAAAAAAAAAAAGAGAGATTTAGAGTTTAAAAGGAATTAAAACTTCAATAAATGGGAAATACAATAACAAAAGTGAAAAACTCAACGTTTGCCTGTAACAGTTTAACAGTTAACAGTTAGACAAAGCTAAAGATGGAATTAGTGAACTGGAGGGTGGGTCTGAAGTAATGATCTAGAATGGAACACAGAGATTGAAAAATCAAAGTTGCTGCGAGAGTAAAGCACAGAATAGTGCAGAAACCTGTGGTGCGTTTCACCAGAGCCCACGAGTGGGTGGGGACAGAGATGGTGCCGGGAGAGTGACCAAGGTTTCAGAACTGATGAGTACCACCAGGTCAGAATCCTACACAGGGTAAGTGAAAATAAACCGACACGGTGGAATCGAAGAAAACAGTCAAAGAAATATTTGAAAATCAACTAAGGGCAAAAGACAGCAGGACAGCTGATTTCTGCACAGCAGTTGGAAGCCAAGATTCGTAGAATGTGCTGAAGGAAGCCAGCCCGAGTCCTGGATCTGTCCAGTAGTCTGTCGCCGTGCGTGCTGTTAAATTGTAATGAAGAATTCAGTTCCTCAGTTGCACCACTGCCCTTCAGTGTGTGGCAGCCACGTGGGCTGGTGGCAGCTGTGTTGGGCAGCGCAGGCCTGGAACGTTTCTATCTGGCTTGATTCATTTTTAACAAAATTGACTTTAAGAAAAAAGTATTGCGCAAGATTTTTTAAAGTCACCTTATAACGATAAACAGTTTAACCAGAAAGGCATAGCAAATTTAAAGTTGCATGCATCTGGTAACATGGCTTCAGGGTACGTTAATATAAAGGCAGAACTAACAGAGAGAAGCTGCAGATCCAGGCGGTGGGTTTTTCACTGCCTCTGTCTGCAGCTCTTGGGCCAGGCACAGCTGCCTGGCGGACTTGGTAGAGCATGGTTTTTCCCTGTCCCGCGATCCCCACCTTTCTCCTTATGAGTGTTGTGGGTTGGAGCAGCCTGGCCTCCCTTGGCGCTGGGCTGCAGGGTGTTCCTGTCCTGACCGGGTCTCTGTTGTGTGTGGCTCAGGCGGTGGAGTCCATCCAGGCCGAGGACGAGAGCGCCAAGCTGTGCAAGCGCCGGATCGAGCACCTCAAAGAGCACAGCAGCGACCAGCCCGCGGCGGCCAGCGTGTGGAAGAGGAAGCGCATGGACCGCATGATGGTGGAGCACCTGCTGCGCTGCGGCTACTACAACACGGCCGTCAAGCTGGCACGCCAGAGCGGCATCGAGGTGGGTGCCCATGTGCGTGTGTTCCCCTCCCCGTGTGTGTCCCCCTTCCCCCCATGTGCATGTCCCCACCCCCGTGTGTGTGTTCCCCTCCCTCCAGTGTGTGCGTCTTCCTCCACCCACCCCCGTGGGCGTATGTCCCCCCTCCCTCCAGTGTGTGTGTGTCCCCCTTCTCCCGTGTACGTGTGTTCTCCTCCCCCCGTGTGCATGTCCCCCTCCCCCCGTGTGCATGTCCCCCCCTCCAGTGTGCGTGTCCCCCCCCATGTGCGTGTGTTCCCCTCCCCCCATGTGCGTGTCCCCGTCCCCGCCATGTGCGTGTCCCCCCTCCATGTGCATGTTTCTCCCCGGCCCCGTGTGTGTCTGCCCTGTGGTGAGGGCCTCCTCCCTAGCTGAGAGGCCCTGACCCTTTGTGGAAACGCAGCTGGGGCTTCGCCTTCTGAAGTGTGTCTAAGTGGCTCTCCGGGTTCTTCTCATTTCCCTGTGGCGTCTCCACACATCCTGCTTAGGATTTTCCCGCCCGATACCTGCACCCTGGGTTTCGCACTGGCACATGCTCCCTTGCTGCCTTGTGAGAGCTTTGCCTTTATCTCAGGCGGGGTGCGTTTTCCGTGTTTTCTGCGGCACCCTGTTTGGCTGTAGAAGCATGTGACACCCTTGCCCTCCACGGGTACAGCTGAGCAGACACCGGGCGGTGCTGCCCTCTGCCCTCGGCTGCCTTGATAGACTCTTCTGCACCTTTGGGCCAGGTTAACTGGGGCAGCCCCTCTGCCATCAGGCTTTGTCCGCTGCCATGGCGGCCCATGGCAGTTGGAGCCTCCTAGACCAGCACTTGGGCTCATTGCCCTTGCCCCTGTCCAGATCCCACTGTGGGTGCACGGCCTCACCTGACTCAGGTTAAGGTGGCATCCGTGTTCCATTTGACTAAGATGACAACGCTTGAGAACCTCTCAGGCAGCATTTGTGCGAGAGGAGCGTGCCCCATGGCTTGCCCCGAGCCCAGCCTCCCCGTGCCCAGCCATGCACCTGGCCCCACAGGCCTCCCTCCCATGCCACTCCCTGCCATGGCTCCTTAGCCCACATCCTCCCTGCTTCTGCCTAACCAGGGGTCTTCTCTTTCCATGGCTTAAATCCCACCCACGTGTGTGTGGCTCCCACCTGGGGCATGATGGACCTCAGCCCTGACCACATTCAACCCCAGCACAAGGCTCCCTTCCCGGCCTTGGAGGCGGCCTCACATTTTGCAGTCCAAGGCCTCAGGTGCCCGTGGGGCCACACTCACACCCCCATGTGGCCATCTGCAGGCCCTGCTGGCTCACAGCCTCCCCCACACTCCCATCCCACTCCTGCCCAGCTCCCCTGCCCTGCGGCACTCCAGACTCACCCCCAGGCCCACCCGGCCCCCACACTCCAGACTCACCTGCAGACCCACCCCGGCCCCCACACTCCAGACTCACCTGCACGTCCACCCCGACCCCACACTCCAGACTCACCTGCATGTCCACCCCGACCCCACACTCCAGACTCACCTGCAGACCCACCCCGGCCCCCATACTCCAGACTCAGCTGCAGACCCACCCTGGCCCCCACACTCCAGACTCATCCGCAGGCCTCACACTCCAGACTCACCTGCAGACCCACCCCGGCCCCACACTCCAGACTCATCCGCAGGCCTCACACTCCAGACTCACCTGCAGACCCACCCCGACCCCACACTCCAGACTCACCTGCAGACCCACCCCGACCCCACACTCCAGACTCACCTGCACGTCCACCCCGACCCCCACACTCCAGACTCACCTGCAGACCCACCCCGGCCCCACACTCCAGACTCACCTGCAGACCCACCCCGACCCCACACTCCAGACTCACCTGCACGTCCACCCCGACCCCCACACTCCAGACTCACCTGCAGACCCACCCCGACCCCACACTCCAGACTCACCTGCAGACCCACCCCGGCCCCACACTCCAGACTCACCTGCAGACCCACCCCGGCCCCCACACTCCAGACTCACCTGCAGAGCCACCCCGACCCCACACTCCAGACTCACCTGCAGACCCACCCCGACCCCACACTCCAGACTCACCTGCAGACCCACCCCGACCCCACACTCCAGACTCACCTGCAGAGCCACCCCGACCCCACACTCCAGACTCACCTGCAGACCCACCCCGACCCCACACTCCAGACTCACCTGCAGACCCACCCCGACCCCACACTCCAGACTCACCTGCAGACCCACCCCGGCCCCACACTCGGGACTCACTCACAGGCCCCACATTCCGGACTCACCCAGAGACCCACCTGGCCCCCCTCTCACTGGCTCCAGTCCTCCGCATTTGTCCCGAGCCTGGTTCAGCTTCTCTCAGATGCTGCCCTGGGTGGAGCGGCCTTCACCTGCCTTCCCATCCGTGCCTTCTCCCCACTGCTGCATGGCCTCCCTGCTCGTGTGTGTGCAGTGTCCATCCTGTCCTCCAGGAGGGGAGTGGCGAGCAGCTGCCCAGTGGGCAGGGTGAGCGAGTGAGTCCTCGTGTCCTGGAGGCGCTCACCTGCCCAGACCCGCGCAACGCTGTCGCTCTTGGCACCCCTGGGGTGTGGCGTCTCGGTTCACAAATGTGAATGTGACGTGTCACAGCTGTGCCGTGAGTGGATCTGCCAAGTGGCAAAGTGCACTGGTCCTCTGCGGTGGCCAGGGCTGGTGCCCCCAGCTGCCCTGCGGTCTTGTCAAGTGTCTGAGGTCTCCAGATCATAACTTGCAGCTGCTCCAGTGTGCACCCAGCATTCTTGTCGCTGGACGAGGTTGTCTGTGTTGCCTCTGCCGCGCTGCCTACTGGGCTCCTGTGGCCCCCATCTGGTGCCATGTTTCCTCCACCTGGGTGTCAGGGAAGGGCATTCTCACCTGCACCTGCCAAGGCTCACGTGACTGACAGTGGGGCCAGCACATGTCACTCCGGTGCCCCCGTCCCACATGCCTGTCCCACCCACCTGCCTCCCTGGCCCCGTGTGCCCGGCTTCCCCCAGTGCCCAGGCCCTCGCTTTGTGCTGCCCACATGTCCTGGCTGCTTGGGGTGGCCCCTCGGTGTGTTCACAGATAACCTGGCTCTCCTCTCCTAAACATCCAGCACACTGTCCTTGGAACCTGTGGGGTGTGGCCAAGCACATCTGGCGGTGCCTGCTGAAGCATAAGCTGTGGGTGCCCCTGGCCCCAGGGAACGTGTGCTGTGTTGGGGGAGAGAGGCATGAGGTGAAAGAAGGGGGTCCTGTGGTGGGCACGGGCCGCATGTTCCACAGGGCTGCGTAGAGCAGGGTGGATATGGGAGAGCTGATGATTCTAAGGCCGGCTGGAGTAGGTCTCAGCAGGATGAGACAGGCTAGACTCGAGGTGTTGGGGCGCCCTAAGCGTGTCTGTCCCAAAGAGGGCCTGGAGCTGCTGTATGGAAGAAGGCGGGCATGTGTGGAGCCCACGAGGACTGGGTTGCGGGGGAGTAGTTATTCCTGCTGAGATGCTCCCAAGGACATTGAGCTGAGGAATCGCTTTTGACCACAGGCGACCACAGCACTAGGAGGCCCCGGGGAAGGTGCTGCTGTGGCTGAGGGAGAACTGCCAGGCTGTGGAAATTAAACCCCTGCTGCACTGGTCAGACCTGGACTTCCTGTAGGGGGCGCCATGGAATTCCCACACGGGACCCCTGGTTTCATACCTGTGCACCAAAATTCCTGTGCACCAAAATTGGAGACATAACAAACTTAGGAAAAGACCCTCATGCTCTGGATTGGAGGAAGGTCCCAGACGAGACAGGATAGGAAACTGCTGCCCAGGGAAGGCCGCCCAGGAACAGGACGGGAAGGCTGCCGCCCAGGGAAGGCCGCCCAAGAGAGCCCCAGGCCGCCTTGAGCCCAGGAGTTTGAGACCAGCCTGGGCAACAAAGTGAGAAGCCTTCTCTACAAAATTTTTTTCAAATCAGCTGGGAGTGGTGGCGGGCACCTGGCGTCCCAGCCACTCTGGAGGCTGCAGTGCGAGGATCACTTGAGCCCAGGAGGTGGAGGCTGCAGTGAGCCAAGATAATAAAAAAGTAACTGGGCGTGATAGTGTGTGCCTACAGTCACAGCTACGCAGGAGGCTGAGGTGGCATGGTCGCTTGAGCCCAGGAACTGGAGGCAGCAGTGAGCCATGATCTCACTATGCATTCCATCCAGTCTGGACAAGAGAGCGAGACCCCATCACCAAAAAAAAATTTTTTAAGTTGCAAAACAGAGCAGGACTTTGTGGGAGACCCAACATCCGCCTGCTGTGAAGGGGCTTCAGCAAAGAGAAATCATCAAAGCAAACGTGCAAGAAAACACTATGAAGGGGCTTCAGCAAAGAGAAATCATCAAAGCAAACGTGCAAGAAAACAATATGAAGGGGTTTCAGAAAAGAGAAATCATCAAAGAAAAGATGCAAGAAAATAACGCTATGAGGGGTTTCAGAAAAGGGAAATCATCAAAGAAAAGATGCAAGAAAACAATGCTATGAGGGATTTCAGAAAAGGGAAATCATCAAAGAAAAGATGCAAGAAAACAACGCTATGAGGGGTTTCAGAAAAGGGAAATCATCAAAGAAAAGATGCAAGAAAACAATGCTATGAGGGATTTCAGAAAAGGGAAATCATCAAAGAAAAGATGCAAGAAAACAACGCTATGAGGGGTTTCAGAAAAGGGAAATCATCAAAGAAAACTGCGCGTCTGTGAGGCCGGTGTCCAGACATGGAGCTGTGGGACCCAAGGGGTGATCTGTGGCCTCGCGCTAGGCCGCTGGGTCTTGGGCCGTGTGCGGGCGGAGGTGCTGCCCTTGGTCCCCCTGGGGAAGGTCGGGAGCCATCGATGCTGAGGACCACGTGCACGCTCACCCCCAGCCTCGCGGTGCCTGGTGGAGTCCCGGGCTGGCTGCTGTCCTGCCTCGGCCGGTGACCATGGGTTCCACTGCTGGGCACTGAGCACCCACCCCCTGTGCCCGGCCACTCGCAGAGCCTCGATGCTAAGCCTGGGTTACTTTGGGTTTCTTTTTTTTTTATGTATAAATCATTGGTTGTAACTACCGTGATACTAGCCATTGTGTGTTTATGTATTATTTACCATGTTGTTATTCACTTACTGTTGAGTTTGAAATGAGGGGGCTGCTCAGGGAAGGGCTGTGGATGTGCTGGGGGGCTGTGGGGAGTGGAGATGAGGCCGCCTGGCACGTGTCCTGGCCCCACCTGGCAGGTGACCTGGCCCCGCCTGCGTGTGTGTCTCTGCAGCTCCTCTCCATGGGACAGGCGAGGCCAGCCTGGCTCCCTTGCCTGGCTGTGGCTGCTGTCCACGTGAGCGTCTGACCTTTTGGTTCTTGGGGGCTATTTTGTTCCTCAGATCTCAGAGCAGCCCTGAGTCCATGAGTACAGACTCACAGTGTGGACTGGAGATGCATCTCGAGTGGTGGCTGGTGCTGGGCCCTGCCTCATGGAGGCCGAGGTGCGGGAGGGTGGCGTGGGGGCCTTGAGCCAGCACATTCTGACCAGGAGCTGCTTCCTTCCTCTAAGGACCTAGTGAATATTGAGATGTTCCTGACGGCCAAAGAGGTGGAGGAATCCCTGGAGAGGCGTGAGACGGCCACCTGCCTGGCCTGGTGCCACGACAACAAGTCCCGGCTGCGGAAGATGAAGGTGCACAGACTCCCAGGTTGGGGTGGGGGGGTCAGGGCCGAGGCCGCGCCACCCGCCCTGCAGCCAGCACCCCCTCGCCTGGTGGTTCACAGTAGTTTGGTTTTGGTTTGTAAGGTGGGGGTTGGGTTTGGGAGTTTTTTTGGTGGTTGTGTTACACTTTTAGGCTAAAATCTGGAAAAGTGCGCCTCATTTGGCATTGCAGTTTACATACACCTGGCATGAGGCTCGGAGGGATCGGTTACGGGAGGCTGACCACGTGCACATAGCATGTTTGGGGCTCTGGGCTCGGAGCCTGGAGACACATCAGTCCTGCTCCGTGGGCTCCCTGCAGTCAGTTACAGACGCAGAAAAGCTGGTCGGAAAGCCATTCTCCATCTGTGAGGCTGCAGAGCTCTGGGCTGTGATATTGTTCACGAATACCCACTTTTCTTTTCTTTTTTTTGAGACGGAATCTTGCTTTGTCGCCAGGCTGGAGTGCAGTGGCGCAATCTTGGCTCACTGCAATGTCTGCCTCCGTCTTTAAGCGATTCTCTTGCCTCGGCCTCCTGAGTAGCTGGGATTACAGGCGCGTGCCACCATGCCCAGCTAATTCTTGTATTTTTAGTAGACATGGGATTTCCCCACGTTGGCCAGGATGGTCTCAATCTCCTGACTTTGTGATCCACCTGCCTCAACCTCCCAAAGTACTGGGATTACAGGTGTGAGCCACTGTGCCCGGCCAAGTACCCACTTTTCTAGAGACCAAAAGAGGCTTAAAAAATGGACTGTTAAACGACAGAATTTAAACCTGCTTATTAAAAGGCATTGTTACCCTAGGGGCTTGCAGAAATGTTTTATATTAACACCTCTGCCTCCACTAGCAAAACTCTTCTGTTTTCTAAACTGAGCGCTGCTTTAACCCCACCCTGGCTGAGTTTGGCAGGGTGCACACAGTTACCAGCCAGGAGTGACACACTGCCACTCAGGGCCACCAAAACAAGCACGAAGCAAAGACGGGGTGAAAAAGCGGAGCGGCCAGTGGCTCCCCTTAAGAGAGTGAGGATGTTGGTGTGGAAACCCTGAAAGGAAAGCCAGAATTGGTATGTAACCCACGGCCCCACCACACAGTGCCAGCCCCACACTCCCTCCCAGAGAGCCGGCACACGCCTCACGGTGGGAACTCTGCCGGGGCCGTTTCATGCGGACGTCAGAGGGAAGATAGGTTCTTGGTGCTGCCAGGATATTTCTGCAAGCCCTGGTTACCTACCAGACAGTGTTGCTGGAGGGTGTTGGGGGCTTGCTGCAGGCACACGACCTGTCTGAAGCTGCTGTGGGGACAGGCAGGGCCAGGAGTTGGGGCCCTGAATGCGTGCCTGGGGGACGAGTGTGCCTGGTGTTGGATAAAGTTGAGATTGGTGTTGGATGATTTGAGATTGGGTGCCTGGCGGATGAGTGTGTCTGGTGTTGGATGAAATTGAGATTGGATGCCTGGTGGATGAGCGTGCCTGGTGTTGGATGAGTTGAGATTGGATGAGTGTGCCTGGTGTTGGATGAGTTGAGATTAGATGAGCATGCCTGGTGTTGGATGAGTTGAGATTGGATGAATGTGCCTGGTGTTGGATGAGTTGAGATTGGTTGAGCGTGCCTGGTGTTGGATGAAGTTGAGACTGGATGGGGCCTGAATCCATGTTTGGATGCTGTCCAGAAATGAACCCTGAAGACTCCAAATGACGCGAAAACATGCCCGGTATGAGATGCAACTGAGCCAGGCGGGGTACATGGCTGTCTGTGCAGTCTGCTCACATGTGCACACACGCCAGAGAGTATGTGGGGAGACAGGGAGGAGCCAGACGGTGCTCTCAAGGGTCCCTTGGACCAGCCATGAGAGCCTCGATGGGAAAAGAAACTTGAGGCCCAAGTTTGACCTGGCTGGGAAATGAATTTCACAGGCCTGGGTGGGCGAGTGGCCCTGAAGACCCAGTGATTTGTGTGCCGCACGTCTGTGCGAAAGCCACACAGAGCCATCAGTGTGGGCGCCTGTCTCAGGGTGGGCACAGCCTTGGCGCTCCATGCTGTGTGGGACAGCGTAGACTCGGTGTTTTAGATTTGGGTCTGAATACCGAAGTTTCACGACATAGACACACTTACGTGTTAGTGGACCAATTGAAAGTAACCTACTAGAGCAAAAGGTGTCATTGAAAAGCAGGTTTGAGGTGTCCACTGTGTGAAGCGGTAACCTAGAGTGGGCGCAGAGTCCTGGTCTTCTAGAGCACCCCCTCGGCAGCTGCTTCCTGCCTTTAGACGGAGCCCCAGCACTTGCCTGCTTTGGACACGGCAGCCATCAGGTGGCCCCTGGGAGGCAGGTGGGGCCCTGGTGGGGAGCCTCTGTCTGTCTTTTCCCACTGGCCCTCCCCTTACTCTCCGGCCGGGCTGGCTCTGAAGGGAGTGGAGTGCTGACCAAAGTCTGCCTACTGATTAGTGGGGTGGGGACTGGGGACCCTGCAGTGACCTCGTGCCTCTGGGCTGGTTTGTACCAAGCCTGGCATTCCCCACCCAGAGCCTGTGCCACTGCTGGGGTCAGAGACAGTCCTCCTGCCCCAGTTTGGAGCAAGCCTGTGAGTTCTGTGTACAGCCTGTTGACCTGTCTGTCTAGGGACACAGGGCGGTGAGGGGCTGAGGGCACAGGGCAGGGACCTGAGCCCCTCTGAGCCCCACCCTGGAAGGCAGGTGGCTCTCGGCGCCTTGGCTGGCCCCCCGGGGTCTGGGCAGCCCCTCCCCACGCCCATGCGGAGCCACTGCTGTGGGTGCTCTGTGTGTCAGGGCAGCAAGGCTGGCAGGCAGGGTGGGCTGGAGCACAGGTGGCCCCTCAGAAAGCTCAGTGGGACAAGCTCTGGGAAATGGAAGTGATGAGCTTCGACTTAAATACAGTGATCCGGGGTGGATTCATTTGCCACGTAGAGTTTCTGTTCGTGCCATCCTGAGATCCAGACCACGTGAACTCAGAGTGACAAATGTGGCCCCAGCCCAAGACTTGCTCCGTGGTGCCCCCGCCTATATCCTGTTTGCGGGGTGAAGCCCCGAGAATGTCCTCAAACCACACGGAAGATCTTATGGTTTAGACGGACATGGCCCTTCTGTAGCATCCGCGTCTCGTCTTGGATGACTTTGGTCAATGTTGCCGCTGCTCCCACCCCAGCCACAAGTCTCGGCCCACATTGGCCTGAGGTTGCTGAGATTTCAGAGTGAGGGTTGGGCTTCCGTGGGTTTCCCTTAGCTGCACGTGAGAGACTCAGAGGCAGACGCATGTGGGACTTGGTCCTGCAGGAGCTTCCGCCCCAGCCCCCACCGCAGGCATGCTGCTGTCAGCCAGCAGCCCCGACCCGGCCTCTCTCCGTCTTCCACACGTCCTGGAACCACCCTCCCTTCACGGGAGCCGTCCCTTGGCCTCGCAGCCACCCAGGACCTCAGTGTCCCCTGGGCCAGGCCTCCGTTCCATGTGCCACCTGCCTGGGGCCTCGGCGCTGGCCCTGGCTTCTGCCGGCCGTGTTCTCACCTGGTGTCTGTGCGGTCGCCTGCCCATAACCTTGGCACAGGCGCTCCCTGCCCTGCTGCCCTGGGTCCTGCCTGCTCCAAGCTTGCTTCTCTGCCTCATGCTCCTGTGAGGCACCACCCAGCACCCCCATGTGTGGTCACTGTCTCCTCCCCACCCTGGGCCTCAGTGCCTCAGGACAGGACTTGCCCACGTTCTCCCAGAACAGCCCCAGGCTCAAGCCAGCACCCAGTCTACACTCGGGACAGATGGGTCCAGAGGCCCGGTGGGGGTGTAAAGGAGGAAGCAGGGGCATCAGGGCAGGACCCAGGAAGCTGCTTTGTCCTTGCAGAAGGGTTGGTGCCTTTGGTCCAGCGGCCGCACCTGCTGTTCTGCCCTCTCAGCGTCTCCCAGGCCCGCGCTCCCGGGAGCACCCTGAGTGCCCCAGCCTTCGAGTTGAAATGCTGGGCGGCTGCACGCCCCATCGCAGCTGCAGGAGCAGGGGCAGGACTCACGTTCAGAACCCGTGCTCCCCGAAAAGTCAGCCGCAGCTGCAGGAGCAGGGGCAGGACTCACGTTCAGAATCCGTGCTCCCCGGAAAGTCAGCCGCAGCTGCAGGAGCAGGGGCGGGACTCACATTCAGAACCCGTGCTCCCCGAAAAGTCAGCCGCAGCTGCAGGAGCAGGGGCAGGACTCACGTTCAGAATCCGTGCTCCCCGGAAAGTCAGCCGCAGCTGCAGGAGCAGGGGCGGGACTCACATTCAGAACCCGTGCTCCCCGGAAAGTCAGCTGCAGGAGCAGGGACGGGACTCACGTTCAGAACCTGTGCTCCCCGGAAAGTCAGCCACAGGTTGAAGTGGCAGCTTCAGCCTTAGCCCTGCCTTCCTGGTGCCTGTGAGAGAGGGTATCAGGGCTTTGGTTGTGGGGTCTGCTGGTGGACGTGTGGGTGCGGCACCCGGGCTCTGTGGGATGTGCTGTCTAAGCCTCGTCTTGTCTTTGCCTTCAGAGCTGCCTGGAGTTCAGCCTCAGAATCCAGGAGTTCATTGAACTCATCCGGCAGAATAAGAGACTGGACGCCGTGAGGTAGGCATCGCGGTCGTGCGGCAAATCGAGGGAGGGCAGGATGTTCGGCTGTGGCCCCTGCCAGCCCTTCCCGTCATGGTCTGGGTCCTGGGACGTCCCCTGGGTCTTGAGTCTGACCCCTGCCCTCTCAGGTGGCTGCTTCTCCCACTGTTCCTGAATGGGACTTGGGGAGTGAGGCCTGGAGCCTGACAGGGCCTCCACCAAAGTGTGGCCCCAGGTGGGCACCCAGACCCCCATGGCTGCCAGGGGAACCAGTTTGATGTCCCGACCATCTGCGTAAAACATGACTCCGGGTAGCCCCTTTCCACGCAGGAAAGTGCCGCCAGCCTCTGTAGTTTGGGCGTGTCTCTGATGTGTGGCCCTCAGGTAGCTCCACGTGCCCTGAGCTTGGGAATGTCCCTCAGGGTCATTGGGGAGTGTTGACAGCATGTGGCGAGGGCACTTCTGGGTTCCCTGGCCTGTCTCCAACACAAGGGTGCTGTGCAGTGGGTTGAGGCCAGCGGCGCCTGGCGGTCAGGCCTGAGGAGGGGATGCTGGCTGTCACGGTGGCTCAGCCCAGTTAGGGTGCACGGCATCTGCAAAGCAAGAGAGGCTGTCCGCTGACTTCCCACTGGCTCTCCAGAGCGGGCATCATCAGGCAGCAGTGGGTGCCTGGCCTGGGCGGTGTCGGCCAGTCGTGCTCACCCCGTCTCAGGGCAGGGCTGCTCCTTGAGTGCTGGGTCATCTCACTCACATCTGTGGAGGTTCCTGAGCAGCCAAGCCTCGCAGTAACGCTTGAGTTGCTGTGTGGGGCGGGCCCAAAGCTCCCGGGCGAGTGCCCAGCAGGTGTGTGTTTGCCAGGAGGGACCACCTGTCTGTGCCCACAGAAACCCGGCCGCGACTCCATATCCACCTGCAGCGGGCTGGGTGGCCGAGTGTTCCACAGAGGGCTGATTCGGAGAAGTGGGCATCTCGTGATGAGGTGCTGAGGGTGGTCCCCACGACGCACGGCAGAACCGCGGCGAGTCCCTGCCCGTGTGGGCCCTGGAGAGGCCCGGGGTCCTGCTCTGGCTCCTGATGCCAACCTGGATGCATGGTGGCAGATCAGGCCTCATCTTCGTGCACAAGTGAGCCAGGCCCTGCGGCAGGGGAGCTCACTGCCCTTCTGTGCCTGAGAGGGCTAAAGCGGGGGGTCTCAGGACCCAGCCCAATGGAGAGCGGCGTGTGAGCGTTCCGGGGACACGGCCAGGGGCGCCCTGTCAGGAGGAGGGGCTCCTGCTCTGCTCTGGCCTCCTCCATGCAGCCTCGGTGCCTGTGTCTCTGGCCTTTGTCCGGCCGCAGCCTGCTTCCATCCCGAGTCAGCCTCCGTCTCCTTGAGGGCCCCGGCCACTGTCAGCCCAGGAGTCTGAGAACAAAACATGTCCACCCTGGAGTCCCTCCCTGCAGCCCCTCCTGTCACAGGTGTCTTCATCTGGGTGGCAGCTGGCTCCGCGAAGGGTCTGTTTGCCTGTGTTACCCCCGCTCCGCATAGAAGGTCTATTTGCTGGTGTTTTCCCCGCTCTGGGTGGGGTCTCTTTGCCTGTGTTCCCCCCGCTCTGAGTGGGGTCTGTTTGCCTGTGTCCCCCCCCCAATCTGGGTAGGGTCTGTTTGCGTGTGTCCCCGCACTCTGGGTGGGGTCTGTTTGCCTGTGCCCCCCCCGCTCTGGGTGGGGTCTGTTTGCCTGTGTTTGCCTCACTCTGGGTAGCATCTGCCCTGGAGACTCGCAGGGCCTGCGCGTCATGTCTGGAGCCGAGCTCAGAGCTGTGCCCTCTGCGGCCTCGTCTGTTGCAGAGGAGCAGGCAGGTCCCAGGAAGTGCGTGTCCTTCCTCCCCCACGCAGACGTGTGCTGCCCTGAAGCCTCCGCTCCCAGTGGGGCAGGCGTGGCAAACAACGCCCCAGTGCTCGGGGGCAGGCGCTGTGTGAGCTACGTCCTCTGCTGGGGCCGTCTTGGGAGTGGGTCTCCAGGTGCCAGGGCCTGGTCAGGGAAGTCTGGCCTCACCCGTCTGGGGTTTGATTGATAGTGAGATAAGATGCGTAAACCAGGTCACGCAAATGAGATCTCATAGATGTCAACCACAGAGATTAAATTCCCTCTTCAACAGCTCTGGGAGGAGGTGAGATGCCTGTTGAATGAAACAGCCCTGGTGGGCCATGTTCTGGGCATGTCCTGGCGTAGGACGAAGGGTGACTTGTCTCCAGAGATGGAATGAGGGGGTTGGGTGGGGCTCTTCATGGACTCAGACAGGCCCCCCCACACACTCCAAGAGGGAGATGCACGGGCACTGGAATCTCGGATGGCCGTCCCCAGCCCCTGTACACACACCCTGCGGGGTCGACCGTGTGGCCTCACCCCCGACTCCCAGTCCCTGCATATGTCCTGCGGGGTTGGCTGTGTGGACTCCCCAGGCTGGGTCCCAAGCCTGGGCACCCCCCGCTCCCTGCTGCCCCAGGCTTCCCTGGTGGTGCCTCCACCACATGGTCACCGTGCCATCCATCAGGGGGCTGCGGGGGCACCACCTGCACTAACTCCAGTCACTGCCTCTTCTGCGAGGCCACTGTGAGCACCTGGCACCTCCTCAGCCCCGTGTTCCTGGGCACATGCCTTGTTCTGGACAG
This sequence comes from Chlorocebus sabaeus, assembly GCF_047675955.1. Classification (NCBI taxonomy): domain Eukaryota; kingdom Metazoa; phylum Chordata; class Mammalia; order Primates; family Cercopithecidae; genus Chlorocebus; species Chlorocebus sabaeus. The sequence goes on along the minus strand of NC_132930.1, from coordinate 48,456,402 downwards.
CACAGGGCTGGCTCACACGTGGGACTTGAGGTTCTGTGCATTGCGGTCGCTTTGGGGGAGGGGCCCTGAGGGCTGAGGACGTGGGGTGCACAGGGGCCCATGTGAGGGTCAGGACATGGGGGTGCAGGTCCTCAGGACAGCCAGAGGGACGGTGACCCTGTGTGTGTGGGGGGGGGCCATGGAAATGGGGGCCCTTGGGGTGAGCAGGTGCCCTCTGATCAGCTCAAAAGGGACCTGTCGTGTTCTGCTTTGGTTTCTTGGTTGTCCAGCCGCAGACTGGAGTGGGGTTCTGGCCTGGAGCGGGCCTGTGTGCATCCCACAGAGTTGGCTCAGGAAATATTGTGGCTGCATGTGGTGTGTGGCAGGCTCAGGGCTGAGAGGGCTGGGCCGGATCTGCAGGGAGTCCAGCCTGTGGGCTGAGGGAGGCTGTTCTTTGGAAGGTTGTGCTGGGCGTCACTGCCGAACAGCAAGGACTGCAGTCGAGAAGACTACACGTTCTTGGTCCATTGGGGCCACGGGGGCCACAGAGGCAAGCATCCAGGGGCAGTGGGAGTCCTTAAGGTTTGGGTTCCTTGTAAACCAGAATCACTTTGGAGAGGCCTCAGGGGCAGGTGCCATTTGCAGTTCTGGTGTTTTCCGTGGGTTGTGTGTGTGGCTTGGGTGCCCTGTCCCTGGGGGAAGGAGTGTCTGGTAGCTGCTTCTCCAGCCTCAGGTGAGCTGCACCTCCTGCCATCCCAGCCCCACCCAGCAGGTCGGCTTGGAGTGAGGGGATTACTTTGTACCTAGACTCTGACATAAATGCTGTTAGCTCAGATTTTTCAACGTAAGAATGCAGGCCGGGTACAGTGGGTCATGCCTATAATCCCAGCACTTTGGGAGGCTGGGGCACGAAGATGGCTTGAGCCCAGGAGCTGGAGACCAGCCTGGGCAACACAGCGAGACTCTGTCTCTAATAAGACGTTTTTTACATTAGCTGGGCGTGGTGCCGCACATCTGCGGTCTCAGCTTCCTGGGAGGATCGCCTGAGCCCGGGAGTTCGAGGCTACAGTGAGCTGTGACTGTGCCACTGCACTCCAGCCTGGGTGACAGAGTAAGACCCTGTCTCTAAAAATTAAAATAAAAACGCAAACTTACATGTGCCAAAATGTTGTTTTTTAGACACGCGAGAAAGCACTTCAGCCAAGCAGAAGGGAGCCAGCTGGACGAGGTGCGCCAGGCCATGGGCATGCTGGCCTTCCCGCCCGACACGCACATCTCCCCGTACAAGGTAGGGCCTGCGTCCGCGGGTCGGTGTCGTGATGGGGTGGGGATCCAGGGTATGTCTCTGGTCTGTAACTGCTGCCATACACGGGGCAGGACGTGAGGGCCCTGTCCCAGCCACACGGCCTGTCCAGCCTGCCAAGACAGGCTTTTCTTGTTCGATTCCCATTTTGCTCATAAGAATTTTGAATCAGGGCTGTGTGTGGCGGCTCACCCCTGGAATCCCAGCACTTTGGGAGGCTGAGGTGGGAGGATCACTTGAGCCCAGGAGTTTGAGACCAGCCTGGGCAACATAGTGACACCCTATCTCTACAAAAAAAATTTTTTTGTAAATTAGCTGGGCATGGTAGCACCTGCCTGTAGTCCAGCTACCCGGGAGGCTGAGGTGGGAGGATCACTTGAACCCAGAAGGTTGAGGCTGCAGTGAGCCGAGATTGTGCCACTGCACTCCAGCCTGGGTGACAGAGCGGGACCCTGTCTCCAAAAAAAAAGTTGAATGAGAAAGGTTCAGGAAGCTTTTAAGCCTGGCGTGTTCAGCCAGGGCCCAGCTTCCTTGCCCGTTTCCCTGGTTCTCCTTTCTCTGCAGCCCGAGTCAGGTGTTAGGCTGCACCATCTTCTGTGGTTTCCGTGGTCCTCACGCTTTGTATTTTACCTGTACATATTGGAGCCTCCAAGTCTCCGTGGTCACTGGGGTAGGGGTGGGGGTTCTGCCATCACTAACCAGCACCCTGTGCTCAGACCTGGCTCCAACCCAGCAGCCAGCTGCTCCCGGGTGAGTGGCTCCGCTCTGCACCCGTGCCCACCCCTGCACCCACCGTGTGCCCACCCCTGCACCCACCCCGTGCCGTGTGCCCACTCTTGCACCCACCTCTGTGCCCACTGTGTACCCACCCCTGCACCCTCACATGCCCGTGTGCTCACCCCTGCACCCACCACCGTGCCCACTGTGTACCCACCCCATACCCACTCCCGTGCCCGTGTGCCCACCCCTGCACCCACTGCCGTGCCCACCATGTGCCCACCCCTGCACCCACCGCCATGCCCACCGTGTGCCCACCCCTGCACCCACCCGCATGCCCGTGTGCCCACCCCTGCACCCACTGCCGTGCCCACCATGTGCCCACCCCTGCACCCACCGCCGTGCCCACCGTGTGCCCACCCCTGCACCCACCGCGTGCCCACCGTGTGCCCACCCCTGCACCCACCCGCATGCCCACTGTGTGCCCACCCCTGCACCCACTGCCGTGCCCACCATGTGCCCACCCCTGCACCCACCGCCGTGCCCACCGTGTGCCCACCCCTGCAACCACCCGCATGCCCACCATGTGCCCACCCCTGCACCCACTGCCGTGCCCACCATGTGCCCACCCCTGCACCCACCGCCGTGCCCACCGTGTGCCCACTCCTGCACCCACCCGCATGCCCACCATGTGCCCACCCCTGCACCCACTGCCATGCCCACCATGTGCCCACCCCTGCACCCACCCCTGTGCTCATCACGCTGGGAACAGTTTCAGTTCCTGGAAAAGGGGGAAGCGGATGAAACCTCCTGGAGTTGACAGTTTGTTCTTTGAGCCTGGCGCCGGTCTCTGTCAGAGGCGGGGGTGTTTCCCAGCAGCCCCCACCCACCACCCTGTAGGGACTGCAAAGCCCTGGGCAGACCTAGACCTGCTGCCTTCTGAAAGCTGCTGGAAGCTTTCTCAGCCTGAATTCTCCTGGATCTCAGGCGTCTGGGACATCTCATAATAAACCATCATTAGGTCAGGAGGATCTTCAGGGGTGGAGTCTAAGCTTCCCAGATTGTGAGTTGGCACCTTGTTTCTCTCGCTTGCTCTGGAGAGGATTTTGTTAGAAATGCAAGAAAGGCTGACAGATACAGGGGGCTGAGACTTTGGACCTAGGCCAGGTGGGGCGTGCACCTCTCGCCGGACGCAGCCCTGCAGTGTGGTAAAGAGGGAGGCAGGCAGTTCCAGCCCCAAGGCTCATCAGTTGCCAGATTCAGGGGGCAAAACCATGTCTCGTGGCAAGAACATGGGCCCCGTTGCCATGGGTCAGGCAAGAAACAGGAGGAAGCGTTTTGTTCAGAGAATGGCGGAAGCCGCCAGAGGCCCAGAGGCAACCAGTCCTGGGGAGTGAGGGTGCCAGGAGCTGTTCCTTCTCAGTGAGGACCTTCTGGACTGTGGGCTTCCTCTGTTGTAGACTTTGATTTTTATACAAAAATGAGATTAAAAACAGCCTTTCAAAATGTTGGATTTAAGTGTCATTTACCCTAAACTGAGACTGAGAAGCTTATGGAGACTGATGGATGATGTCCCCTGATGACCACCTCCCCTCCCTCCAGGTGTGGCCGTCTCCCCCCAAGCTAGAGACTGAGCGGCCTTTCTGGGTTGATGTAAAGGTTTTTCTCTCCTGTGCTCACACATGTTCTCTCTCCAAGTCTAAACCTGAGGTTATTTAGGGACAGACATTAATAAGGTTTAATTTTCTGTTCTGTGATGCTTTAACCTAACATGGACTGGCTATTTTCCGTTTTATACATGATTTCTCTAAAGTAAGTTTTTACACCTGATGCTCTGAGGTGCTCTCTGCACTGAGCTGTCCTTCCTACTCTGTGAGTCCATTTTTGTCATAGTGCGCAGCAGAGTTAAGTCAGCACCAGCCCCGCAGCTTGTTGAAATCACAGAGTTAAGTCAGCACTGACCCTACAGTGTGCTCAAACCACAGAGTTAGCACTGGCCCCACGTTGTGTTGAAATCGCAGAGTTAAGTCAGCACTGGCCCTGTAGTGTGTTGAAATCAGAGTTAAGTCAGTACTGGTCCTGCAGCATGTTGAAATCAGAGTTAAGTCAGCACTCATCCCACAGCATGTTGAAATTGGAGAGTTAAGTCAGCACTTGTCCCTCAGCATGTTGAAATCAGAGAGTTAAGTCAGCACTGGCCTCACAGCGTGTTGAAATCAGAGAGTTAAGTCAGCACTGGCCCCGTAGCATGGTAAAATCAGAGTTAAGTCAGTACTCATCCTGCAGCATGTCGAAATCAGAGTTAAGTCAGCACTCATCCCGCAGCGTGTTGAAATCAGAGTTAAGTCAGCACTCATCCCGCAGCATGTTGAAGTCAGAGTTAAGTCAGCACTCATCCCACAGCATGTTGAAATTGGAGAGTTAAGTCAGCACTTGTCCCTCAGCATGTTGAAATTGGAGAGTTAAGTCAGCACTTGTCCCGCAGCGTGTTGAAATCAGAGTGTTAAGTCAGCACTGGCCTCACAGCGTGTTGAAATCAGAGAGTTAAGTCAGCACTGGCCCCATAGCATGTTGAAATCAGAGTTAAGTCAGCACTCATCCTGCAGTGTGTTGAAATCAGTTAAGTCAGCACTCATCTGTCAGCATGGTAAAATCAGAGTTAAGTCAGTACTCATCCTGCAGCATGTCGAAATCAGAGTTAAGTCAGCACTCATCCTTCAGCGTGTTGAAATCAGAGTTAAGTCAGCACTCATCCTGCAGTGTGTTGAAATCAGAGTTAAGTCAGCACTCATCCTGCAGTGTGTTGAAATCAGAGTTAAGTTAGCACTCATCCTGCAGCATGTTGAAATCAGAGAGTTAAGTCAGCACTCGTCCCACAGCATGTTGAAATCAGAGTTAAGTCAGCACTTGTCCTGCAGCATGTTGAAATCAGAGAGTTAAGTCAGCACTGGCCTTGCAGTGTGTTGCAATCAGAGAGTTAAGTCAGCACTGGCCCTATAGCGTGTTGAAATCAGAGTTAAGTCAGCACTCATCCTACAGCATGTTGAAATCAGAGTTAAGTCAGCACTCAATCCCACTGTGTGTTTCAGTCAGCACTTGAGGGAGTTATGCTTTGTGCTGACCCTTAGCACAGAGTGTGTGGGTCATTGGGGGATGGCTGTGGGCCGATGGCACCTGCCCCACCATGGCCCACGTTTTTAAGCTGTCCCAGGAGCTTCCCTGGGAGCATCCCCAGCACCCTCTGCCCTCTGTCTTCCAGGACCTCCTGGACCCTGCACGGTGGCGGATGCTGATCCAGCAGTTCCGGTACGACAACTACCGACTACACCAGCTGGGAAACAACTCTGTGTTCACCCTCACCCTGCAGGCTGGCCTCTCAGCCATCAAGACACCGTATCCTGTCTCCTGTGCACAGTGCAGCTTGGCCTGGGGTTCGCGTCTTCGGTCACATTTTGACACACTGACCCTGCACATTTTAACACACTGACCCTGCACCTTGCCACCCTTGTCCTCCCACCACAGACAGACCCGGGCTTCTGCGTGCTGCACCTGCACAGTGTCTAGATGGTCGGGGTGGGGCCGTGTTGAGGGGCCTTGGATGCGTCACACAGCCTTCACTCTGGGAAGTGGCGCCCTTCCTCTCTCTCTCCTCATCTCAGATGCTGCCATGGGCACTGAGCATTGATCTAAAAGCCTGACTCTGATGTGTTCTGGTGGCTGGGAGATTACCATTCAGAATAGTTTCCGCATGTGATTACCAAGAACCTTGCCTGTGACTGACTTGGCCCCCGCCTGTGACTGATTCTGTCCCGCCTGTGACCGACTCTGTCTGCCTGTGACTCTGCCCCTGCCTGCGACTGACTCTCTGCCTGCCTGTGACTGACTCCGTCCCGCCTGTGACTCTGTCCCACCTGTGACTCACTCAGTTCCTGCCTGTGACTCACTGCTCCTGCCTGCGGCTGACTCTGTCCCCACCTGTGACTGACTCTGTCCTGCCTGTGACTCATTCCTTCCTGTGACTGACTGTGTCCCACCTGCAACTGACTTCTTCCCACCTGCGACTCACTGTGGCCCTGCCTGTGACTGACTCTGTCCCGCCTTTGACTGATTCCTTTCTGTAACTGACTCTGTCCCACCTGCAACTGACTTCTTCCTGCCTGTGACAGACTCTGCCCCTGCCTGCGACTGAGTCTGTCCCTGCCTGTGATTCACTCCATCCCACCCGTGACTGACTCTGCCCCTGTCTGTGACTGACTCTGTCCCTGCCTGTGACTGACTCTGTCCCTGCTTGTGACTGACTCTGTCCCTGCCTGTGACTGACTCTGTCCTTGCCTGTGACTCTCACCTGTGACTGACTCTGTCCCTGCCTGTGACTGACTCTCCCAACCTGTGCCTGACTCTGCCCCTGTCTGTGACTGACTCTGTCCCTGTCTGTGACTGACTCTGTCCCTGCCTGTGACTGTCTCACCTGTGACTGACTCTGTCCCTGCCTGTGACTGACTCTCCCAACCTGTGCCTGACTCTGCCCCTGCCTGTGCCTGACTGTCCCTGCCTGTGACTGACTCTCCCAACCAGTGACTGACTCTTCCCTGCCTGTGACGGACTCTGTCCTGCCTGTGACTCTGCCCCTACCTGTGACTGACTCTGTCCCTGCCTGTGATTCACTCCATCCCACCCGTGACTGACTCTGCCCCTGCCTGTGACTGACTCTGTCCCTGCCTGTGACTGACTCTGTCCTGCCTGTGACTGAATCGGCCCCTGCCTGTGACTGTCAGCCTGTGACGGACTCTGCCCTGACTGTTCTCTTGCACCTGACTCTGCTCTCACCTGTGACTGACTTTATCCCCACCTGTGGCTGACTCTGCCCCCACCTGTGACTGACTGTCCTCCTACAACTGACTCTGCCCTCACCTGTGACTGACTCTGTCCCCGCCTGTGAATGTCTCTCGTGTGACCTGACTCAGGCCCAGAAGGCAGTGAGTGTTTCGGGATTGCGCTGATTCCTGGCTGTGCTGGGATATGAATGAGACTCAGGCCCCCTCCCTTGTCCCCTCTGTGGAACTCTGAGGGGGAGGGCTGGTGTGCTTGCCCACTGCCTGTTCCTCGGTGCCAGCAGAACATCCCTGCGGGGTGGCTCTTGTCCTGCCTGGAGAGGTTGTGTGGCGGGGGAGAGGGCGGTGGGCGACGCAGCCGCTGTGTGCATGTGGTCCTGGCGCAGGAGGCCGGGGCGGGAAGGTGCGGGCTTCTTGTCTCCCCCAGGCCTCGGGGGGGCTGTTTAGCTGTCAAGTGCAGCACTTCCTTTGCCTTGAAGGATACCCCGTGTGGTCTGCACGGTGCTCACATAGCCAGAATGGCATGCAGCCCGGGGTAGAGTGGCCACAAGGGGGCTCGGCTCACCCTGGGTGGTCCCCAACCCTTCCTTGACCCAACGCACAGACAGTGCTACAAAGAGGACGGCAGCTCCAAGAGCCCCGACTGCCCCGTGTGCAGCCGCTCCCTGAACAAGCTGGCGCAGCCCCTGCCCATGGCCCACTGTGCCAACTCCCGCCTGGTCTGCAAGATCTCCGGCGACGTGATGAACGAGAACAACCCGCCCATGATGCTGCCCAACGGCTACGTCTACGGCTACAATGTGAGGGGGGCAGGGCGGGGGGCCAGGCTGGCACGTGTTGCCATTGGAACAGGGCTGTGTGGGGTGGGTAGGGCAGGGGGTCCAGGCTGGCACACGTTGCCATCGGAACAGGGCTGTCCTCTTGCCCACCCTGCCTTAGCTTCATTCGAAATGGATCAGGGGCGGGAAGGACAGGCGGGGTGGCCCCGGGATTTCTTTGGCAAGTGTGCCTTTGGGAAGCAACTTTGCCCGAGAGGGTGAGTGATTCCCTGGTGGTTCGTTGTGGGGATTTTCCATGGAAGTCTGTTTACGTTGTATTCGCTTGCCTTAACGCATTCCTGGTTTTGTTTTTCAGTCTCTGCTTTCTATCCGTCAAGATGATAAAGTCGTTTGCCCGAGAACCAAAGAAGTCTTCCACTTCTCACAAGCCGAGAAGGTATACATCATGTAGGCCCCACGTCGCCAAGCGCACGCCTCGGGGACGGGCTGCAGCGGGCAGGGAGGCCGCGCCTTCCTCCTGCCTCGCGCTCCAGCCTGCCTCGGCGTTTCTGTTTCTTGCGACCAAAGATGAGTGAGCACCGATAAATGCTCTTAGGAAGAGAGAAAATAAGGTGTCATAAGTTTGAAAACAGCATTTTGATTGGTAGGATTTTGTAACACGTCAACCATTTGATGCTTCTGAAAAGTACTTTCAACTTTCGAAGGAAACTTTTCTTTAAAGACTGACCTAAACACTGAGGGAAACTTTAGAACGTTTAAAATATAGGAGTCCATGATTTCCCTGTGTTTTCAGTTTCTTTCCTTCTGTGAACGATGAGACTTGGAGAACGGGCTGGTCCTTCACCACCTCCCGTTGGCCCCGGCCCGGCCGGGGAAGGTGGCAGTGGCACTGGACTGACCTGCAGTGACCCGCGATGCTGCGCCACAAGGGACACTCACGGCTTCATTCGAGAGCTGCTGCCAAAACGCCTGGCGCCGCCACCGTCAGGGGCTGGCTTCGAGGACGCCCACCTGCCTCGCGGGCCGTGTCCGCGGGACTGTGTTCGTACGTGCGTAGTTTCGATACCACATCACGGGGCTGTGTTCCTACGTGCGTAGTTTCGATATCACACCCTCCGTGTGCCGCCTTACTTCCTGCTTTGAGAATGTATAACGTGGAAATCCACAGGACCAAGTTTCTGCAGAGGCCTTGCCGGATGGTTCCATAACTGTAGAGTCCAAATACTATCCATTACAGAAATTAATCGTTCAGTTGAGAGAAGTACTGATGACTTTTCAAAACAAATGAACCATCGTAGTTGACAGAGAACCATATTGTAGAGGTTTGTAGTTAGTGCTTATTTTTGCATGTTGATGTTGACTAGCTAATAAACTGTAAATGTAAACCATGCGAATAAAATGGTTTTCTATTTCTCATTTCTGTGTGAGCCGAGGCTGCCGTGCGTTTCTAACACCGAGGGTTGTGTCCTGCTCCTCCCTGGGGCCTGGGCAGCACGGCGGGCATGTGCATCGCTTCTGGCACCACGGCTACAGGGGTTGAGAAGCTGGCTGGAGGCCACTCCTGCCCGGACCGCACCAGGAGCGCAGTCCTCCTCTCAGGCGCTGCCCTGAAGCATGATGGCCCCAGTGTCTGGAGGCCCCAGCTTGCAGCTGGGTATGACTCAGACACTGGTTCCTGGAACCCACAGGCCGTTGTCTGTGGTGTGTGGGGGCTCAGGCTGCAGCCACCAGCAAGCCTGGGCCTGCGGCTTGGGCTGAGTCTAGGCTTGGGCTGAGGAGGCTGCAGGCTATAGCCACTGGCCTTTCCCCCCCCGCCCACACCTGTTCTCTCCAGCAGCCCATCCCAGCTCTTGTGGCCAGCCTGGTGCCCCTTAGCCTGTCTCTTACCCCATGGTGGCTGCCCTGGCCCCTCTACAGCACCCGACTGGAACCCACCACATTCCCACATGCTCCACATTGGAGTGCCCATCCCTGGGTCAGCCCTTGGCCGAAGCAGACCCTGTGGCCCCAGTGCCCCACACACTGCTCCCCGGGCTCCTGAGCCACCCAGGCTCCACCGTCCTCACGTGCAGGGGCTTTTCTTGCCTTGTGTCCTGTTCTTTCCTTTTTAACTTGAGTAGAACATACCGGAGCACACACATTCTAAGTTCACATAATGAATTTCTGTGTAACACGCATGTAACCACCAAACAGACTGTTCCCAGCCCCTGGCCTTGCCCAGTCAATATCCTGGTCAGTCATCATCAGAGTGGCTCACTCCGGCCACATGGCGTGGGTCCGTGGCTCAGTGTTACTCGGCAGCCCTGGCACGGCAACGTCTTGCCTGGTTAAGGCCTGTGCTCTCCAGCGGAAGCAGCACAGTGGCCCAGCCCCTCTCACGCTGGTGGACGTCGGGCAGTGTCCAGGTAAAGCTGCCATGAGCACTCTGGGAGGTGACCCTTGCTAGACACATCATCTTTTTGTGGGAAGATGCCAAGGAGTGGCATTGCTGGGTCACGTGTCCACTCAGCAGACACGGTTTGCTAAAGGGGCTGCACCCGCTTCCGCCCACCTGCTCCACATCCGCACCAGTGAGAGGCACTGGGAGTCTTGAATGTGAGATGTTTTGTTGGTTGTGTTATCTCGCTGGACTCGTTCTCAACTGAGGTACAAATTACATGCACCAAAATGCACATACAAGTAAAAGCTACTCAGTGAGTCTTAATAAATGTACCTCCGTGTGACAACCACTAAAGCCCAGGTATGGAACGTCCCCATGGCCCCAGAAAGGGACCCCTTGTGCCTTCTGAGTTATCCACAACCCCAGGGCACAATCATTGCTCTGATTTTTGTCACCGTGTGTGGGGGGGTTGCCTCCATAGGCATCAGATGGTGGAGTGTGGACACTGGTGGGTCTGGCTTGTTTCACTCTCTGCAGACACTTGTGAAGTCCATGCCTGTTGCACATGTCAGCGGTTGCGTCCTTTGTGTTGCTGAGTAGGAGTGATAGTAATCCATGTGTGCACAGACCACAATGTACACCAGGCTGGAGTGCAGTGGTGCAATCTTGGCTCACTGCAATCTCCACCTCTTGGGTTCAAGCAATTCTCCTGCCTCAGCCTCCCGAGTAGCTGGGATTACAAGTGCACACCACCACGCCCAGCCCAGCTAATTTTTGTATTTTTAGTAGAGACGGGGTTTCACCATGTTGGCCAGGATGGTCTCAATCTCCTGATCTCATGATCTGCCCGCCTTGGCCTCCCAAAGTGCTGGGATTACAGGCGTGAGCCACCACACCCGGCCCATGTCCATTCTCTTGATGGACATTTGGGTTGTTCCCTATTTGGGGCTATGATGAGTAAACCTCTTACAAACATTTGTGTGCCAGTCCTCTTGCAGACATTATTTTCATTTCTTTGGGAAGTAATTATCTGGAAGTAGAATGAACTGAGTCATGGTGTGTTTATATGTTTAACTGTACCACAAATGCCAAAGATTTATCCAAAGTTGGTGGTAGCATTTTACACTCCAGCAGCAGTGTGAGGTTTCCAGTGGCCCCATGTTGTTGTTAACACTTGGTGTTGTCAGGTTAGCCATTCAGGTGGGTGTGCACTGCAGCCTCAGTGTGATTTTCCTTTCCTTTTCTCTGATGTCTGATTTTGACCTCCTGATGTGCTGATTGTAATTTATATATTTGTCTGTTGCTCATTTTAGATTGCATTATCTTACTGATTTGTAGGAATTCCTCACATACGAATCCTTTCTGGGATATGTGTATTTATGCTTTATTGACTGTCATTTGATCAGCAGATTTTTTAAATTTTAGTGCAGTTCAATTTATTCTTTCCTTTGTGGCTAATGCTTTTCTTTGTTCTAAAAAAAAGAAAAACTCTACTTATTCCAGGGTTGCGATAATATTCTCTTATGTATTCCAGAAGATTCCATTCCAGCTTTTCTGTTTAAGTCTGTAACACATCTCTAACTCGTGTGTGTTGCGTGAGGAAGAGCTTGAGGATGATTCCCCACCCCATCCCGTATGTTTATTGTTCTGACACCAGTTGTTAAAAAGACCTTTCTCATCCCATTGAATAATGCTGGCTCCATTAAAAAAAAAAAATTCCTGGCTGTGTAAGTTGGGGTTTATCTCTGGACACTGTCTTCTGTTAAATTGGCCTTTAGGTCTATCCTTGTACTAACACCACCACACTATCTTTTTTTTTTTTTTTTTTTGAGACGGAGTCTGGCTCTGTCGCCCAGGCTGGAGTGCAGTGGTGCAATCTCCACTCACTGCAAGCTCTGCCTCCCGGGTTCCCGCCATTCTCCTGCCTCAGCCTCCCGAGTAGCTGGGACTACAGGCGCCCGCCACCGCGCCCGGCTAATTTTTTTATTTTTAGTAGAGACGGTGTTTCATCGTGTTAGCCAGGATGGCCTGGATCTCCTGACCTCGTGATCCGCCTGTCTCGGCCTCCCAAAGTGCTGGGATGACAGGTGTGAGCCGCTGCGCCCAGCCCACATTATCTTAATTATTGCAGTTTTAAGGCAAGTCTTGAAACCAGGGAGCATGATTCCTCCGGTTCTGCTTTTTCAGATGGTCTCGGTGGTTCTAGGTCCTTTGCATTTCCACGTACATTTTAGAGTCGACTAATCAGTGTCTGCTACACACTGTAAAGTGTGCTGGGATTTTCACTGGAACTGCAGTGAACCTATCGTCCCCAAAGGGACGGCATTCATTTGCTTGGCTGCCATAACAGAAGACCGCAGACTAGGGGGTTTAAACAATGGACATTTATTTCTTCACGGTTCTAGAGGAGATGCTGGCAGGGTTGGCTCCCGGTGAGGCCTCTCCTCCTGGCTTGCAGACGGCCCCCTTCTCACTGTGTCCTCTAGTGGTGGACTTCCTCCTATGCACACACATCTTAGGAGTCTCTTCATGTTACGAGGACATCAGTCCTATCAAATGCGGGCTCTATCCCTAGAATCCCATTTAATGTTCACCTCTTTAAAGGCCTCATCTCCAAATAAAGTCACATTGGAGGTTAGGGCTTCAATATAGGAATTTGGTAGGCAGGGGCCACAATTCAGTCCATAACAAGGACTTAAAAATCGTTAACAATATTGAGTCCTCAACCCATGAATATGGCATATCTTCCTGTAGATTTAGATCCTTCTCTCATCTACGGTATTGCCACCTCCAGGAGGCAGATCATGAGGTCAGGAGTTCGAGACCAGCCTGACCAACATGGTGAAACCCCATCTCTACTAAAAATACACAAATTAGCCGGGCGTGGCGGCACGTGCCTGTAGTCCCAGCTACTCAGGAGGCTGAGGCAGGAGAATCGCTTGAACTCAGGGGGCAGAGGTTGCGGTGAGCCAAGATCTCACCATTGCACTCCAGCCTGGGTGATGAGTGAAACTCCGTCTCAAAAAAAAAAAAAAAAAAAAAGTGTTTATAGAACTTTTCATTCCTTTTATAGTTTGGCTCTGGCATCATTTTCCTTTCATCTGAAGAGCATCCTGTAACAGTCCCTGGACTGGAAATCTGCTGGTTATAATTCATGTAGCTTTTGTCTGAAAATGCTTTTGTGTCACCTCAGTTTTAAAAGGCTATATTGCTCATATATAGTTCTAGATTGACAGAATTTTTTCTTTTACCATCTTAAAGATGTTCCATTTTCTTCTGGCTTGCTTTTGTTGTTGTTGTTGTTGGGGGTGGAAGGGACAAGAAATCTTTGGCTTCTTTGGGCCTATATGTCATATGCCTTTTTTACTCTGACTGCTTCTAAGATTTGTCACTAGTTTTCTGCAATTTAAGATGTGCCTTGGGTGGTTTTGTTTATACTGCTTGGGTTTTATCATCTCAAACTTTCTGTTGGTTCTTTTAAAATGTCTTTTAGAAGTATCTTCTAATTCTTGGCTGGGTGCAGTGACTCACGCCTATAATCCCAACACTTTGGGAGACGGAGGTGGGCAGATCACTTGAGGCCAGGAGTTCGAGACCAGCCTGGCCAATATGGTGAAACCCTGTCTCTACTAAAAATACAAAAATTAGCTGGGCATGGTGGTGGGTGCCTGTAATCCCAGTTGTTTGGGAGGCTGAGACACAAGAATCACTTGAACCTGGGAGGCAGAGGTTCCAGTGAGCCGAGATCGCGTCACTGCACTCCAACCTGGGCGACAGAGCAAGACTCCGCCTCAAATGAAAACAAAAAAATAAAATATCGTCTAATTCTTATCATGATTTATCTTGGCTTTCTAATCTTATCCAGCATTCAACAAATATTGAGCACTACTTTGTGTCTGGCTTCATGAAACAAAACAGAGATCTCTAATTTTATGGACTGTATGTTTTAGGGGTGAAGAGAAAAAAGCGAATCAGCTAGTAAGATAGTAAGTAAGTCTGTGTGATACAAAGCCAGAAGTGCCCTGGGAACAAGCGGAGCAGGTTAAGAAAACGGACGGTGGGGGTGCTGAGCCGGGGAGGCGGGAAGGTGCAGAAGTGTTTGCTCAGGGGTGAGACATGAGCAGTGGCTGGACGGAGATGGGGAAGGAGCTCTGGATACTGGCAGAAGCTTCCCGGCAGAAGGATTCGCTCCCCAGAGGCCCAGTGTGATAGCAAGAGCAGGTTGGAGAAGTCGACCGGTGGGATGTAGGGGGCGGCAAACGCAGGCCACGACAGATTTTGCTTTGCTCTGGGATGGGAGCTGTAGGAGGATTGTGTGTGGAGCAATCCTGTGATCCGACCTTAGACTTTCAAAGGTCCCTCTGGTTGCTGCATGATGGTCTAGGGGTACCAGCGCACAAGTGAAAGACAAGGTGACAGCAGTGACCCACTGCAGGGGTGGCCGGGAATTGGCAGCGGCAATGAGGCAGTGGGACCTGCTCACATCTGGATGTGTTCTGAGGGAAGGGCTGTCAGGATTTGCAAACCAAATGTTCATGGAGTGAGGAAGTGAGAAGCTCAAGTGAGTCAGGTAATTGGTCCAAGCGAACAGAAGGATGAGGGCAGGCCAGGCGCGGTGGCTCTCGCCTGTAATCCCAGCACTTCGGAAGGCTGAGGCGGGCGGATCACCGGAAGTCAGGAGTTCGAGACCAGCCTGACCAACATGGTGAAACCCCGTCTCTACTAAAAATTCAAAAATGAGCTGGGTGTGGTGGTGGGCACCTGTAATCCCAGCTACTCGGGAGGCTGAGGCAGGAGAATCGCTTGAACCCTTGAACCCAGGAGGCGGAGGTTGCAGTGAGCCGAGATCGCGCCACTGCACTCCAGCCTGGGTGACAAAGCGAGATTCGTCTCAAAAAAAAAAAAAAAGGCTGCAGGGCCATCAGCTGATAGAGGGCAGTGGACAGTGGACGGGCAGCTTGGCTGTGCTGTAGAGCCTGAGGGCTGAGAGGACACCCCGGGGCAGTGTAAAAGAAACTGGACTTAGCAATTGGTGAGAGAAGTCAGATAAAGAGAGGGTTTTGTTAGTATGGGAGAAACGGCACCTTTTTATGCTAATGAGAACTAATAAACAACAACAAAAAAACCTGCTGTAGAACACAGAGGGAAACTGCTGGATGGGTGCCTTGGAGGAAGCCACAGGCCGGCGATTGGGTGCACAGGGCAAGGGGCGCTGAGGGAGGATCTGGCTGCAGCTTGCTCAGTGAAGCAAGAGGCTGGGTGAGGAAGGGGTGAGGCGGAGGAGCGGCTCAGGGCTGCCTGCAGGCTAGGAGCTGGGAGCCACTGACGCCCAGGGACAGAGGCTGGTGCTGCAGAGAGGGGCGGCGCAGGGAGTCCCTCTTCTTTTCTTTTTTAAAATAATTGCTTTACTGAGATATAACTCACACATCGTGAAACCCACCCTACAAAAACACGATTAACAGGGTTGTGAGCTACCACCACTCTAACGCAAGGGCACGCCCATTCCCCCGAAAAAGAAACCCTGGCCCACCGCCCCGCCGCCCCGCCGCCGGCGGCCCCCGCCATGCACCCAGCCCCGGACGCCCAGTCGGGCGTCTGCTCTGCGTGGCCTGTGCCGGGCGCCCCGCGAGTGGGGTGCACACCGCGTTCCTCCTGAGCCACCGGTCTCCAGGTCGGTCCGTCCGCAGCCGGCCTCGCACTCCCCTCCATTCCAGGCTGCGGACCTCGGCGGCAGGACGGACGGCGCTTCTGGTCCTCATTCTGCCCGGGGCCAGCCCGGGCCCAGGGGTACCTGCTGTGTGTCTGGCGCCGAGCTGGGCCCCGAAGACCCCCGAGCCCGCCCAGGGGTTCCCTTCTCGGGCCCGAGGGGGGAGGCGCCGCGGGGTCCAGGGCGCCAGGGTCCAGGGACCCGCGCCCTCCCGCCTGGGCAGTCTTCACCGGCCCTCCGCAGGGGAAGGGACCTGGCCGCGAGACTCCCGGCAGGCGTGGCATTGACGCCCAGACCGGAACTTCCTTTCGGCCTCAGTTTCCCGGCCGGCCCCGCCCCCGGCGCCCGCACACCGCAGCCCCTTTAAGGACTTTCTGCGCCCTCCCGCCTCTTTTGTCGCGCGTCTCCTCTCCCAGGCTGCCCCGCCCTCGCCGGGAGCGCGCCTACGTCACCGCGCAGACCTCGGCCGCGTCTTTGCGCCTGCGCCTCCTGGGTCGGGGTGAGCCATTGGCTGCCGAGCTCAGGGCACGTGATAGGGGCGGGGCCTTTGCCGGAAAGGATGGGGCAACAGCGAGAACGGCCGCGTCAAGGGGTAGGTGCAGTCGTCGCCGTGGTGACCCCAGCTCCTGATGCGTCCGGCCCAGGGACAGCCAATGGCTGTAGAGCTCTTGGGCACCTGACAGGAGGGGCGGTCCGCCCGCCGGAAGGGGCGGGGCGAGGCGAGCGCCGAGTCAGCGGTAGGTGGGGCTGTGGTTGCGCTGGGGGGCGAGGGTCGAGCCGGTTCAGCACCGGTGGCTCTGCGGGCGCCGGGCAGAGACCTGCGGGCGGAGCGTGTCCCGTGTCCTCGAGAGCGCCGGCGGCGGGGCCGGAGGGCGGGCCCAGAGCCGAGTGACAGGCCGCAGCCCCCGAGCACCGCCGAAGGCTGCACGCCCGCCCGGTGCAGCCGCTGTGCGAGGGCGACTCCGCGGCCCCAGCCTCGTGCGGCCCCGCCGGGCCGCTGCTTTCCCCGGGTAGGGCGCAGCTTCCCAGCCTCCGCCCCGGCCTCCCCTGGCGCTTCCTTCCGGGTCCTTCGGCCTTTTTCTGGCGGTGCTGCAGGCTCTCGCCATTTCCCACCTTGCACGCCGCGGTGCTCGACCCTGGGCCTCCGGGCGGGCTGCCTCCGTTAGGGCCGCCCCTGGCCTCCGGGCGCGACTTTCATTGATCTCAGAATTTCTTGGCTCCTTTTGGCCTCTGCAGCCTTGCTGGAGGCTGCCTTGCGGAATCCGTGAATAAGGGAAACAGCAACAGTCACGTTAGGCAAAAGCTGATTTGGACAGTGCCACTGGTTCTTAACGCACGGCCCTCAGTGCAGCGTCCCACACGCAGGGGATTGTAGAGGTCCCGAGTTGAAGGTTCACTTTAAAAACTGACCGTAATCACCGCTGTAAAGGCCTTGCCGGACACATATTTCCCAGAGAGGCGCCCCCAGAGGTAACAGCAGATGGACCCCAGCCTCAGGGTCCTCCCGGAACTTTCGGTTTATAGTAGAGCCCAGTAAACACGTTAATAACAGCAAGAGCTATAAAATACAGATGGTGATTTAGCATTTCTGCCTTACCTATTTCTAGATATGGATCAGAAACTTTCGAAGTTGGTAGAAGAGCTCACAACTTCAGGAGAACCCAGACTAAATCCTGAGAAAATGAAGGAACTGAAGAAAATTTGCAAGTATGTCTTAGGGTTTAGTAACTCACAGTAACTGACTGGCCCACAGAGCCCAGGACACACACAGGGCCCTGCCCTCCTGCCCCGACCTGGGAGAGAACCACCCGAGGACACACCCAGGACATTTTGTCAGGGCCCTGCAGTACCCAGCTCTGATGGGTGGTCATGTTCTGGGTTCGGGGCGAGTGGCATTGCAGACCCATCACTGCTCCGTGCTTGGTGCTTCTCTCTTCATTCCCGTTTCCTGAGTGCACGTATGTGATTTAGAGAGAAACGTGCGTCTTTTTCTTTGCTGTTGGACTTTGCGAAGGGAGAGAATAGAGCTTGCCGATGGGCGAGTTGGTCCATCGCCTTTAGGGTACGTCCACCCCTGTTCACTGCTCCCTCGGGGGAATACGCCGCCCAGGATCTCTGCAGGTCACCCTCAGGCAGCCAGAGATTCATGGGGGAAGCAGAACTTCCCCTCGGAGGGTGGAACATAAATCGAGGACACTCATTATCCTGTATCCTGCGTTTGTAAAACGAGAACTTACAGATGGTTTATAGAGTAATGGAGTGTTGACATTTTAATAGAAAATTTCAGGTCAGGTTTTGCAGCATGCACCTGGAAATCCAATTCGCAATGGTTTATGTGGGGCCAGGAGCTGGGAAGAGGAGCATTCAGGAGGGGCTGGGAGATGTCCCGAGCTCTAGGCCTTCCCTTCCTTCCCGCATCAGGAGGCACCCAGCTGAACAGTGTGCGCGCTGGGCGGTGTGCGTTTGTGCCGGGCGGTCTGTGTTGTGCCGTGTGGCATGTGTTTAAAGGGCCGGATGGTTTGTGTTTCAGGCTTTGCTGTAAGGCCTCAGCTCTGTGAAAGCAGCTGTAGATGATGCAGCTGGATAAATGGGCCACATTCCAATGAAACTTTGTGAATGAGCACCGACATTTGAAGTCTATATAATTTTCACATTTCACCAAGTATTTTTCATTTGTTTCAACATTCTTGGCTTATGGGCCACACAGAAACAGGCAGGGGCTGGAGAACTAGATGGGGCCCTTGAGCGGCAGTATGCAGACCCTGCTCTAGAAAAGGGGAGAATGAAGATGGGAAGGCAGTGGTGGTCCCTGCCACACGTGCATGCAGCATCCCTGTACGGAGAGTCTCCCCCACCCATCCTCTGCATGCGGGGCAGTTGGGTCAGGCTGGCTCATATCCCCAGGTCTTCAGAGGAGCAGCTGAGCCGTGCCTACCGCCTGCTGATAGCACAGCTGACCCAGGAACACGCCGAGATCCGCCTCTCAGCCTTCCAGATCGTGGACGAACTCTTTGCCAGGTCTCACCAGTTCCGGATGCTGGTCGTTTCCAACTTCCAGGAGTTCCTGGAGCTCACGCTGGGCACGGACCCCGCACAACCTCTGCCACCCCCCAGGGAGGCGGCACAGAGGCTGAGGCAGGCGGCCACCCGGGCCGTGGAAGGGTGGAATGAGAAGTTCGGGGAGGCCTACAAGAAGCTTGCCTTGGGCTACCACTTCTTAAGACACAACAAAAAGGTAGGTGGGCCTGGCCCATTTTCTCAGAGACTCTGGTTACCTGACATGAGGAAGGCAGACTGTACCAGGGTGAAGATGCACTTCCTGTCGGACCTGGCACGGCAGGGCCCTGCTTGGCCTTGCCTGAGCACCCCGGCTACCAGACCATCCGTGGAATGTGGGAAAGTGGACAGCAGCTGGGGTCAGGACCTCCCTGAGAGGGGCGGCGCAGCTCTGAGAGGAAGAGCATAAGCTGTGTGTGTGGATGGAGCTGAGGTTGCATGCGTAATTTTTTATGTGTGTGTAGGAGACAAAGGAAAAGCCAAATCCAACTTCTCAGATGCAGCATTTTCTATGGCAGTGGCCCCTGGACTCTGGGACCTGTCCCAACCTTGCACTTTAAGGCTCCACCTGGATCCTGCTGTGGGCTCTGGCTCGTTCCTGGCATGATGAAACCCACCAGGATCTGCTACTGTGGCCTGAACCCAGCCTCATTGTCCAGACCCTACCGTGCCCCTTACCCCACCTGCCACGAAGGCTCAGGCCTCCCCAGTGCAATGACCCGGCCCCGCTGGCTTCCCTGTGTGCCCTTGGAGTGCCTTGTCTCCCAGGGTTCATGCTCAGGGGTTGTTTCAGACCCCTGGGTCCAGTCAGCAGCCCCTGCCTGCCAATGGAACAAGCACACTGCTTGCCTACCTGTGAGGTACTTGCTGTGAGAAGTCTCGTCGCCTCTTTTGAGTTAGCAGATGTGCTGGCGTTCCCAGGCTGCGACAGCAGAGAGGTGTGCGTTGTGTTTTGTTGTAATGCACTGTGAATAGCTGGGGGTGAGGGTGTACACCCGTAGTCCCACTGACTCCGGAAGCCGAGGCTGGTGGGTCACCTGATCCTGGGAGTTTGAGTCCAGCCTGGGCAACACAGCAAGACTCTTGTTAAAAAAAAAAAAAAAACCCCACTGTGAACTTACAGACGTGTAGGGCTCCCGGCCACACGTGGATGCTGTGTCTTTTGTTAGGCTTTCTTGAGCTTTATCTTCCTCACATTCTGTATAGATGGCCCTAGTTTTTGTTGTGGTGTGGTGGTTGTTTTTGAGACAGGGTCTCTCTCTGTCCCCCAGGCCTGAGTGCAGTGGCGTGATCTCGGCTCACTGCAACCTCCACCTCCCTGGCCCAAGTGATCCTCTTGCCTCAGCCTCCCAAGTAGCTGGAACTACAGGCACCTGCCACCACGCCTAGCTATTTTTTTTTGAGATGGAGTCTCACTCTGTCGCCCAGGCTGGAGTACAGTGGCGCGATCTGCAAGCTCCAGCTCCCTTGTTCACGCCATTTTCCTGCCTCAGCCCTGAGGATCAGTTCTCCCAGCAGCTTCCCAGCCCGGCTGCCTCCTGGCCCTGGTGAAGGGACACCAGCTGTGCCTGCTTCCAAAGAAGCAGGTTCCTCAAAGAGAGCGATTTGAAGCCATGCACAGACCCAAAGGGCCCCAAGGGGGGCATCAGTGGGGTTGGGAGGAAGCTGGGGCCGGGGGAGCGGAGGGCGGCTGTGTCTCAGCAACCCTCACCCACCCAGGCTGCAACCTCCACCTCCCTGGTCCAAGTGATCCTCCTGCCTCAGCCTCCCAAGTAGCTGGGACTACAGGCACCTGCCACCACGCCCAGCTATTTTTTTGAGATGGAGTCTCACTCTGTCGCCCATGCTGGAGTACAGTGGCTCCCGAGTAGCTGGGACTACAGGTGCCCACCACCAGGCCTGGCTAATTTTTTGTATTTTTAGTAGAGACGGGGTTTCACCGTGTTAGCCAGGATGGTCTCCATCTGCTGACCTTATGATCCACCTGCCTCGGCCTCCCAAAGTGCTGGGATGACAGGCGTGAGCCACCGCGCCCGGCCTAGTTTTTGTATTTTTAGTAGAGATGGGGTTTCACCATGTTGTTCAGGCTGGTCTCGAACTCGTGACCTCATGATCTGCCCGCCTTGGCCTCCCAAAGTGCTGGGATGACAGGCGTGAGCCACTCCGCCCGGCCGACCCTAGTCTTTATTTTCAATTGCTCAGGTGGATTTTCAAGACACAAATGCTCGGACTCTGGCAGAAAGAAAGAGAGAAGAGGAGAAGCAGAAGCACTTGGATAAAATTTACCAAGAAAGAGCCAGCCAGGCGGAGAGGGAGATGCAAGGCAAGTGCCCAGGACAGAGGGAGGGGCCCACACCTCTGGGGGTTGCCCGTGGTCTGGCAGTTCATTCTCCTGGTCCCAGGGCCCCGGCCGCAAGGGACCCAGGTTTTAAGACAGGCTAGGTGGAGATGATTCACGTCGGGCTGGAAGGCATTCTCAGCCGTAGGACCCCGCCCAACACCCTGCAGGGGCCTCCTGGGCCGTCCATGCCTCTCCCACGCCCTCTGGTGGTCACGTTCACCCACGCCCGTTTGCTGCGCAGACCCCTGGACAGAGATACCAGGCACAGGTGTGCCTGTGGGCAGTGGTCTGAGCCCCAGCCTGGCTGAAGGCCCTGCCACTTGTTTATTTTGTGACTGCCTTGCCATCGCCTTCCCCAAAACTTCACCGTTTACTTCCCGGCGGTCAGCCTTTCTCGTGAGTGTCATCACGATGGTGTGAGGAGGGTGTGCCACGGCCCTCCTGAGATACCTCCTGACATGGGTGGAGGCACAGCCGTGTCTTCAGACTACATGTGCCCCAGATCCTTCCCCTGACAGACTGTGGTTCCAGACGCGGGCCCTGCCACAGGCCACTTCTGGGAAACGCAGGCCTCAGGGGAACCCACAAGGCAGGCAGCCAGGCGCCTAGACGATGAGGAGGCCGCCAGGAGGAAAGCTGCTCTAGCCCGAGAGTTGTGGCATGAACAAAGCTGTTTTGTTGCCCCAGGAAGGAGGTGCAGTCGTGTCCTGGGACGTGCAGGCGGGCCGACCTCCCTGCACACTCGTGCTCACTACCCAGGGGTGCAGAGAGGTTGCCTGCAGGCCCAGCTGCTGAGTTGGGTGCTTTAGGAAGCAGTTGAAAAGTGCACTGCACGGCCGGGTGCAGTGACTCACACCTGTCATCCCAGCACTTTGGGAGGCCAGGGCGGGCGGATCACTTGAGTCCAGCAGTTCGAAGCCAGCTTGGGCAACATAGCGATACCCTGTCTCTACAAAAAAATTAGTTGATGGTATCACATGCCTGTAGTCCCAGCTAATCGGGAGGCTGAGGCAGGAGGACTACCTGAGCCTGGCAGGTGGAGGCTGGGGTAAGCTGTGATTGTACCACGACATTCCACCTGAAAAGTGGCGCCCTGGGGGGAGTGGGCCTCTGGGTGTGGCTTTGGGTGGGCTGGTGCTTTTGCTCCACATGGTGATGCAAACAGGGGTCTTGATCTTCTGGCAGAACTGTCTGGAGAAATTGAATCGTGCCTGACGGAGGTAGAGAGCTGCTTTAGGCTACTGGTGCCTTTTGACTTTGACCCGAACCCGGAGACAGAATCGCTTGGCGTGGCTTCCGGCACGTCTGATGCCCTTCACTCCTCCTGCGCGGGCCAGGTGGGCCCTTGCTGGTCTGGCACCCCTGACCCCTGGGACGGGGAGCAGCCCTGCTGCAGTAGAGACCTGCCTGCCTCTGCAGGCCACCCCAGAGCGGGCGGCAGGGCACAACCACCCCAGACAGCCACAGATGACCCCTCAGATGAGGATGAGGACAGTGACCTCGAAGAATTTGTGCGGAGCCACGGGCTTGGCTCACACAAGTACACGCTGGACGTGGAGCTCTGCTCAGGTAACTCCCTTCCCAGGATCTTTGCGGCACCGCCCTGCCCCAGCTCCCAGGTAGGCCCCTCCCTCACTGGCACCCGGTCCCAGAGCTTTGGACTGCAGGGGCCTCCCCTGGAGGGCTAGATCAGGGGTCACCACCAGGTTTTTCCTTTCTGTGTGGCCTCTGCACTGGGATCCCCCCACCCATGCCAGGCCTCTGTGTCCACGGGAACACTTCTAAGAGCTCATGGCAGCCCCCACCCCAGCAAGGCCGTGGACAGAGCAAGGACCCGCAGAATTGGGGTGAGGTGGGGTCTGGAGGCTGATGTGGTCCTCGAAGGATGAGGGAGCACAGGCCTGACCACCAAGTGACCAGGAGCCCTGGGCAGGCTGTGTGGGCGTCCCGCCAGCTCACAGGCCTGTCACGGTCCAGTGTTGCCGTGAGGGGTCAGGTAGCACCGGCCCTTGCTGGGAGGAAAATGTGATCCAGAAATGGCGACACACAGCCTGGGCACTGCAGCCTGGGTAGGTGAGGGTTGCTGAGACACAGCCGCCCTCTGCTCCCCCGGCCCCAGCTTCCTCCCAACCCCACTGATGCCCCCCTTGGGGCCCTTTGGGTCTGTGCATGGCTTCAAATCGCTCTCTTTGAGGAACCTGCTTCTTTGGAAGCAGGCACAGCTGGTGTCCCTTCACCAGGGCCAGGAGGCAGCCGGGCTGGGAAGCTGCTGGGAGAACTGATCCTCAGAGCTGAGCTGCCCGGAGGTGCCTCAGCAGTGAGGCTGCAAGCCTGTGCGGGGTGGACACCGCTGCTGCCAGCCCAGGGCTGTCCTTGCCTGCACAGAGCTCAGCCCTGTGCCGGACGCTGAGGGTGCCACAGTGGGGGAAGCCACGGCAGAGCAGAGCTGGAGCTGGGGTGTCCGGCGGAGGAGACGCCAGGGTGGGTGGGGGCCGGTGAGGCTGGACTGGGCAGGCCCCGTCCTGCGGGGTAGTCTGTGGAGGGGAAGGTTCTGTGCCCGGCGGGTGGGGGCAGTGAGTAGAAGAGGCCATGGGTGGTCTTGCGCCTCCAGATGGGATGGCTGCAGCCAAGGAGATTGAGACGCAGGCAGTGGAGCTGTGTGTGAGGGGAGGCTTCGGTGTGAAGCCACAGTGTTCTTAGAATTCTAAGATCATAAAACACTTCCTTCTCACAGCATCAGGTTTGGGATTCCTGGGGGCAGGCATGGGCATCTGGCAGGTTCTCCTCAGGCTAGAGCGGCCTTCACTGCGTGGTCCGCCTCTCCGGGGCCTGTGGGAGATGCCGGCCGGCGCCCTCGGGTGACCTCTGTGTGCCTCTCCCCAGAGGGCCTGAAGGTGCAGGAGAATGAGGACAACCTCGCTGTCGTCCACGCCGCCCGTGACACACTCAAGCTCATCCGGAACAAGTTCCTGCCGGCCGTGTGCTCGTGGATCCAGGTGAGCCTCAAACCTGGGACCTGTGGGTGGAGGGCCGTGTGCAGAGCGCCAGGCATGAGGGGTCCCTTTCTTGGGGGCGCTGTGGCCCGGGGGCGTGGTCTGGTGGCTTGAATGGTCCCTGACCTGCGAGGGCTCTGTCCCTCACCTGCAGCTTCGTCCTCTGCACCCCAGGTGTACCAGAGACCCCCTGGTCCGGTGGACCTGGCGTGTGCCTCCCAGCGGGATGGCTTCCTAGGGCCTGCCGGCCAGGCCCCTGAGCTATTCGCACCCCCGTTTTGCAGCGCTTCACCCGCGTTGGGACCCACGGTGGATGTTTAAAGCGCGCCATTGACCTGAAGGCGGAATTGGAGCTTGCACTGAGAAAATACAAGGAGCTGGACATCGAGCCCAAGGGAGGGCAGAGGCACAGGGTGAGTGGGCAAGCGGGAAGGTGTCCCAGAAGGCCTCAGTGGGGGAGGAGAAGCTATGGCGGGCTGCACCCTGGGCCTGTGGGCCCGGCAGAACCCAACCACACCCCAAGCCCACTGAGCCCCAGCAAGGGCTTCCTGTGAGCCCAGGGTCGTCGCCGTGGCAGAGGGGATGGTGCAGCTTTGGGTGCTGCCCGGCTGCCGTGTATGGTAGCTGAGCAGAGGTGCTGAGTGCTGCTCGTGCCTCCAGGAAGCCACCAGTCAGGCTGTGCCCCCACAACTCCTTCTAGGGAGTCATCAGCAATGCGGCGCCTGTCCTGGCAGGTGCTGTATCCTCCAGAGGAAAGACCCCTGGCAAGCCCTCAGACGGCGAAGAGGGTCACCGCGGGCTCCAGTGCACTCAGGGGTGGAGACCTGGGTTACTGTCTGCTGGGCTTTGCGAGGGGCTTGGGAGGGTGGTAGGGGGCACTGCACTTCCCTGAGCAAGGAGCACAGGGTTAGAAGGGGGCAGGGCCACCATGAGGGGCTGGAGGCTGGAGGGAGGAATGGGGTGCCTCTGGCGGGGTGAAGCTGGGAGCAGAGACCGTCACATTGGGCGTGTTGGAGCCGGTCGAGGGTGGCGGTGCCCAGCACGCTGCTGTGCCAGGGCCTTGAACTGCCTGAGCACAGAATGGAAATCCGGGCCTCAGTGCCTGGAAGGGCCTGAGAGCTGGGGTTCTCTGCAGATGTCCTCGGCGGCACCCAGCGCGGTCAGGCCTTGGGACTGGAGGCACACCGCGGCCACCCTGGGCTCGCACAGCTGTGGTGTCTCTCAGGCGCCTCTCCCTCAGGGAACCCAAGCCCTGAACCCCAGCACCCCTGAACTTGGACCCCAAGCCCTGCCCGGGCCTGGGAGATGCTGGCCTTTTGGGTCTGCCCACTTTAAGAAAGCTTTGGGGTGGAAGTGACATTGTGCTCCTCGCTGAGGAAGAGGTTGGGTTCCACAGCGGCAGACGTGCGGGGCCATGGAGTGGGGGGCCGGGAAGCTCCTCTGGATGAAATGCTGAGCCTGTGGTTTTCCCCTGGTCAGTGGCCCGCGTCCCCGGCATGGTGGGGGTGTGCAGACGCCCCGGGGGCCAGCAGAGGGCGAGCTTGCTTTTCTCCTTTATGTCCGAAACTGATTCCCGGAGAATTTATAGTCATGTGGGAGCCTGGTGGCCGCGCCGCTCGTGTGTGGCTGTGTTTGGGGGTGTCAACACCTCGCTTCACGAGGAAATACTTCTGTGAGTTGTGGCAAAAATACACTTTTTGCAATGAGAAAGCATGCTGCTGGTCTGGGCTGGGGAGGAAGATGGTGAGTGCTGTCAGCACGTCAGGATCACGGTGAGCTCACTGCTCACGCCCAGCGCACTCGGGCCCACAGGATGGCAGCTGCAGGATCAGGCCCCGATGGCAGCCCCTGTCACCGTTGCCAAGTGGGCCGCGTGGGGGCTGCCAGCTGTGTCAGGGCGCTTCCCTGTGGCTCACACTGGGGCCCTTTGAAGGTCACTGCCCAGTCTCCACGGCACGGGCGAGGCTTGCTGGAGCCTTACGCTGAGACCCTGCACCAGGCACTGCCCCTGTGCAGCCACCACGCTGGACTCACCTGGCGCGGCTCCTGCAGTCTGCAGACAGTTTTGTCTGAAGGTGGCTGGTGGGCCTTTGCCTGGCCCTGGGGCAGCTTATTGGTGAGGGTCCACAGAGCAGAGGGGGTTGATGGGTGGCATGGTCTAGTTTCATCAGGCCTGGGCCCCTCCAGTTGGCACAGTCCTTTTAGTACCAGCAGCAGTGCTGGGGCTGGGGCAGCCAGGTGGCTCTCCTTGGCCTGAGGTTCTAGCAGTGGAACCTTCTGGAATGTCTGGTGCTCCCCCTGCCTGCATGTCATAGCTCCACAGCATCTGGGACGGCCCCCAGGTGGGGCTGGCTGGTGGAAGTGCGTCCGGGCAGCCTCCGGGGCTGCTGGCAGCTTGGCCTACTTGGGTGAGGATGAGGAGCTGCCACTCCCTGAGTCAGGACTCTAATTCAGCACAGCCGCGGTACCGGCAAGGCCTACAGGCTCCCGGCCACGGCTGACTTGCACCCACAGCTCCACCTCACCCTAGTGGATGCAAACTTCTTTGTGCCAGGGTCCCTGCATGCTCTTCCGTGAGTGTTCAGCTCAGCCTGGCCCCTGCCCTGTGTGGGCTTAGGAGAGCTGGCCCCCCGGACCTCTGCCGGCTGCGGGCCCCTGCTGGCTGTACCCTCCTGGCTGCAGCGCCAGCCCCTCCTGCCACAGGGCTGCTCGGGGGTGCTATATTCAGGGCCTGGTCTGTGGGGGCCAGGGCCCGCAAGACAGGTGTGGGCCAGGCCATGCAGGAGAGTGCTGGGCAGGGCATGGCTGCCTGAAGGACCCCAGCTGCTGCTGCTCCCACCCAGCAGGTCCCGGGGACCCTGCCAATGCTGTTAGCTGTCTCTGAGCTTCTGAGTGACTGACGTGAGCGTCTCACACCCCACGTGGTGGAGCTACCAGCACCGCCCCTCCGTGGCGCATGACCCTAGCCCTTGGCACGCAGGCGGCCACCCTGACCCAGCGCCTGAGACCTGCTGCCCTTCCACTATCCTTCCTCACTCCTGCTGGCCGAGGGCCCACTCCTGACCTATCTGTGTGCGTCCTCTTGAGATCTGAGTGGTGGCACTGGGTCGGGGGTGTCTGCGGCCAGGACTGACAGTGCTTGGAGGGCCCCTCGCCCCCTTCGACCACACGGTCTGGCCAGCAGACGCGTCGCAGCTGTGCTTCAGAGCTGGTGAGTGAGTGTGCAAGGGCAGCAGGGTCTGTGAGGCTGGATTGAGGATGTCACAGCTCTGGCAGGAAGGGAGGCGCCACGCTGCTCCTTTGTCAGTTGAATGGACACTTTCTAGACTCTTCTCCGCAAACTGATGTTTTTTAAAGCACTGCTCTGAAGTCCTTGGAGATTTTGCTCGCGGCAGCTGGAGTGCGAGGAGCTGCCTGGAGATGAAGTGATTGGCGGGCTCGCCTGGCTCAGGTGAGCGGTGCTTCCCAGAATAGATGCCGCCGCGCCACTGCGGTATCTGCCCATCTCCCTCCTGGCTCCGCGCAGCCACCCCGTCCGAGTGGCCCGTGTGCGGCAGGTGGCTGGCTGACGAACGTGGATGTTAATTAGAGCCGTTTTAATTAGAAATTATGAATGAGGTGCTCCTCGTTAATTTTCGAATAAAATTTACAGAGGGTTTAAATCACTTCCCTCAGCGTCTCCCCATTTAGCACGGGATTGGCGTCGTTAACTCCGTGTGTAGAACAGAGCATGCTAATTCAATCATGCCTGATTTCAATATTTTTAGAACTTCCAACAATTGTGTAGGAGATGGGAACACGCAGCGCTGCTAGCTGCAGGCAGGAGCCCGGAGCCCAGCGCTGGAAGGCCCAGCCCATCCTGTGGCGGCTCCAGCCGGTGCTGGTGCTGAGGCTTTCAGGCAGTCACCCGGGAGCAGACACCGTGTCTTTCCTTTTTATCATTTCCACTTGGTTTCTACGTAGTATTGTTTTCCTTTTGACACAGATGTTCTGTCTTCAGAAAATGCTCACGCTGGTTTGAATACGTGTGCCGTGTGTTTGGAGCGCCTCCGTGTGGCTCCCGTCCGTGTGGCTCCCGTCCGTGTGCCGTGCGTTTGGAGCGCCTCTGTGTGGCTTCCGTCCGGGAGCAGGCTGAGGGCGAATCTCCTGGATCGATGTGCAGCGTCATTTGGTAGTTTGAGTGTCCAGCCTTGCCACACTCCACGGCAGGTGTGATCATCCGTGGCTGCGTCATTCACTGAGCTGATAAAAATCCCCTGGAAACTTTCACATTGCGTGCTGCCAAATTACATAGCTCAGATCACCAATTACTTTGTACTGTATAATTAACAAAATATTAATTTCCTATCAGGCAGTGAGTCAGAAAACCATCTTAAGCATTGTTCTCTTTAGTACTGTCAGCGTGGCTCTTTCCTTCTGCTAATTACTCGGTTACTTGTTTCCATGGCTGAAAGATGCATTTGTTTTTGTTCTTGCCGGTGTTGAGTCTGTTGGGGCAGCCACGTGGGTTCGGCCGTGGGTGCGTCCTCCATTGCTCACAGAACTGGAGTCGTCCCCCCAACTCTGTGGTTTTCTTTCTCTATCTGCTGCCTGTCTGCCTTCTCCGCCGGCCTTACCACCAGAGCTCTGATCTTTGGAGTTAGATGCCAGAAGCATTCTCTTGCCCTCTGATGTTCAGTGGGCTCGGGGATGCAGCCGACAGCCTCCTGGGGACCCTGTCAGCCCCTGGGATGGAGGCCCCACCTCCTTTCCCTGCTGTGCGTGAGGGGAAGTTTTCTGTGATGCTCTGGAGCCGTGGGAGTGTCTGACTTCCGGGAGATGAAAAGGACAGAAACTGAAAACCCAGGGATGAAATGTGGACCCACCAGGCACAGGCAGGGGAGGAGGGACCTAAATCAGCGCTGTCGGGAAACCTTGGACCGCCGTAGGGCCGGGAAAGAACCTTCCTGGGTGATGGGGCCCCTCCATCATGCCGAAGGCCAAGCCGCCACGTCCGCCGCCGTGTCTGAGGGCTGCCCGCCGAGGGGCGCGGATACACGGGCTCTCCGGAGTCAGCACGGGGAACACGGGGAGAACATCTGAGGCCCAGCCGGGGCTCATGCCAGCCCTCCCTCTCACACAGGTGGCTCAGGCCTGTCTCTTGGGCCTTCACCATCCCTCAGTACCTGTCTGCAAAACAGAGGGCACTTCCCAGACAAGCCCAGCGCTGCTTGAAACACCTCCCCAGGCTGTTACCCCTTTCGTTTGGAAAGCAGCCCTGTGGGGTCAATTGGTTTTCCACCCCATTTTACAGACTGGGAAGCTGAGCCCTTGGAGAAGCTGTGTGGGCCCAGCCTCCTTGTCCAGGCCTGGCCGCCTGATGAATGTGAGTGCGCCTGAGGGCTGCCTGACCACCCGGCACTGTGGCCGCACAGCTGAACTTCCGCCCGCTTCCTGGAGGCTGGCATTCTGGCCCCTGTGGGCCCTGGCTGCACTCTCCTTCCCTGAGAAGGTCAGGCTGAAGCAGGGTCCTTTCCCGCCCCCGTGTGTGTGTGTGTGTGTGTGTGTGTGTGTGTGTGTGTGTGTCTCACTGGAATTCAGAAGCGAGGACACAGGCAGCCCTCATTTTCTGGAGCCCAGAGTTAGCTTTCCCTGCAGAGCTCGGGGGCAGGAGCTACTAGATCTGGAGGTGCCAGACATAAGAAGTCATTCTGCTCTCCACCGAAGGGGGCGTTTGTGACCCCTGGTGCCTCAAGCTGCTTCCCCAGCACCGCACACAGCGCTCCTGCTCAGCAAGAAGCAGGGACCCAGGGACAAATGCCAGTTTGGCTGCCCCAGGAGAAGAGGCCGCCCTGGCCCAGCTCCATCCATCTGGAGGGCAACAGACACCCAGGACCCCCGGTCCGCATCTGGTTGGCAGACGTCTCCATCTGGCAGGCGGCCCTGGGGACCCGGCAGAAATTTTGCCCCCAGCCTGGCTCTGGAATCGACCTCCAGGCATCCTGTGAACCTGAGGCCTCCTCCTCTCATGCCCAGGAAGGCCCCCAGGCCTGTGGTGCTGTGGCCCTGGCCCCTGCAACATGGGACTCCAGGAAGCGGCCCGAGGCCCACCGTACTGGTTAGCAGCTCCCAAGGGCAGGTCTGTCTGAGCCTCATCCCTGGGAATGATCTGGGTTAGACGAGAATGGGAAGAGGCCCACAGCACTGTTTTGTGATATTCTTGTAAGAGCGTATTGTTGAGTGTAGATTTTATAGTAAAGAGCCAGTCGTTCTAGAAAGCAACGATTTGCCTCAGCAGAACCTCCAGGCTCTCGTTTCAGAGGTGAGGACGCGCCCATGGTGCTGTGTCTGTGTCCAGCAGGTTCCGCTCGGCCCCGACAGTGCTGCCTGCCAGGTGCCCTTCCCGCACGCTCACTGTGGTCAGCCCTGCTCCACGCCGCCCTCCGTCCTCTCAAGGTGCGTCCCTGGCAGCCGGAGATGCACATGAGATATTGGCCTGGCCGGGCAATTTGCACGGCCTTCCAGGGAGGGCATTAGCATATAAATAGCAGATGCGATGAGGACCATCACAGCTGAGCACGTTTAATTTTTAGTTTATAAGATAGAATGGGTTTTTAAACGCATAGCCATCAAGGCGCTGAAAGACAAATGTAGTTTGGAACTCACTTGTCTGACGAGGCCTTACATCATTTTTTTTTTTTTAAAAAGGGAAACACACACACATAAAACTGAACAAAAGTAATTTCTTGGGTGAAAAGTAATTGAGACCGCATACCAAGTTAATTAGATCGTACAAAATTTATTTAATGGCCCCAGCTGTATCTCCCAGCCTGCGTGTGGTGGACGGACCTGCCCCTTCACCCGGGCCTCTCCTCTTCCTTTCCTTCTCAAATAATTAGTAACCTCGCCACCCTACTCCTGTGAACTGATTGCATTGTATATTTTAGCCGTTTTATTGCTTGTTTAATTATGATCGTGGAGGCTCATTTTTCTAAATCCTTTTAAGTGTGGGTGAGAATCCATTTGTATGAAGCCAGCAGAGGCCCCAAGTGCTCCTGCCCGCCTCCCCGTGGTGGCCGGGGTTCCTTTGGAGGCACCCTGTGCGCGGGCGGTCTTGGCTCTCCGTGTCGAGGGTCTGTAGCTCCCATAGCTGCTGCACTGCGGACCAGCCTCGGGAGGCTTCCAGTGCCTCGCAGGGGACTTGGCCCATTAGGGAAGGTGTGGGCACAGGTCACAGTCCCCTTGGGAGGGGCAGCCTGCGGGTGACCTGTGCCTCCCACGCCCCTGCTTTATCACAGGAAGCTCGGCTTCCAGGTCGGGGTCAAAGCAGATTGCTCTGAGAACCTTTTCCAAACCTAACCTCATTTTGTAGACATTTCCGGTCCCAGCACCGCCATAGGGTATGTGATCTCCTTTCCAGGATTCTTGCTCGTCCAGAGCCCCCCACCCCCCCACCTCGGCAGGGCCTGTAGACACGTGGTGCTGGCCCCCGGCTCGTCTGTCCCTGACCTTGAGGGCGGGTGGCTCTTGCCTGTCACCACTTGATGATTTGACTTCTTAGAGGTGAACTGGAGGCATGTGGGACCACGTGGAAGGGGTGCTTCATGTGGGGTCTCACCCTCTCTTTGGGCTCCGTGCGCTTTGAGGCTTCGGGGAGCTCTGTCCCAGTGACCACGCTGTTCCTGTCCTCCGAGCAGGCCCCTGAACAGCCACACAGCGTCCTGGGCTCCCAGCTTGCCCATCTTCAGCACCCCCGCCTGTCCCTGACTTCAGTGTGCCCAGCACCGGGTGTCGGAGTTGACCGCACTGTGTGTCTGTGGGTTTCAGACATGAGAATTTATCCCGTGTGAATTGAAACCTGAAAACAGCAGCTTTCAGCCTTCCGTTTAGTATTAACAGTAAAGTCCCTAAATCCTGAGTTGCTGTGGTTTGAGGGGCTACCACAGCCTCTAAATAGTTTCAAGCTGAAATATGGAAATGGTGGCTGTGGTGGGCTCTTGCCCGGGAGAAAGCCCTGGGGCTTCCTTGGAGGTGAAGGGAGATCCACCCACGGGCCTGGCTGGTGTTAGAGGGAGCCGCTTACCAGGACCAGGGTGGCCTCATCAGCGCTAATTTAAGAACAAAGGGGAACCCAGGGCTTCTAATTTAATCACAGAAATGAACCGTTATTTGGGGAGAAAGAAGGTATAATTCCTAATAGTTAGCTTAGCGGTTGAATATTTTTTAGGAAATGAAAATTTGATAAAAGTCCCCGATGAAATTCAAGGGTGCGAGCAATAAGCATAATATTTTTTGAAAATGACCCCCATATTTAAAATCTGGCACTATATGTTATGCATTGTAGCACCCGGTCCACATCTACCTTTTAGAAAATTAAAACACATAAATTCTGTTTAGTGTGTGATCCGCGCTGCACTGGCTGAGAACCGTAATGCCCTGAAACCTTGGGCTGCTCTCCACCTTTCATAAATTCCTGGCAGATTCTGTACAGAAATAATTTTCAGGTCCGTGGCTTGTTGTTATTCAGACGTGATGGATCGCCATCATTTGCTCAGCGCGGGAGTTAAGTGCCCCCGTCATTTCCAAAGAGTATAATTGGGACGTTTCACAGGTCAGCGGTGGAGACAGGCTTCCCTTTTGATCAGTGTTAGACTGATAACAAAAATTACAGTTTCCAGTGATTGATGTCTCCTGCTTCCCAGATGCTTGGCAGTGGGCTGCTCCTAAACAAAGTGCGCTTGGTCTGTCGATTGGTGCCGGGCCACCTCCCGGCAGGGTGCTGGTGCCCGGGCCCCGCGGCCTTGTATGGCCTGGCTCTGTGGGGGCTGGATGTGGAGCCACGGTCCCCTGCTCACCCAGGCTTCGTCTCTGGTGAATATGTGGACTCCTGCCCTGGGGTCAGGGGTCAGGCTCCTCTTCAGTTGTCCTTCCTCCCTTCAGGAAACAAAGCTGCGATTGCAGGCGCCATTGAGGTGTTGATGCTGGGAATGCTTTTTAGAAATGAAGGTGTGTGTCAGAGTGATTCTGGTTTTCGGTTTTTCTCTCATAAACCCATTAACGGTCCCCTTGCTTGGTGTTCCTCTGATAGGAATCTCCCTTCTGGGAAGTTTCCCTCAGCTGTGCTGTGGGAACAGGAACGCAGGTGCCTCCACCCCGGGGGTGCCTCCACCCTGGGGCACCTCCACCCTAGCCACCCCAGGGCACCTCCATCCTGGCCACCCTGGGGGCATGACCTTCAGCTACCCTAGCAGCCCTGCCAGCCCCTCTCCTGGCCTGAGGGAGCTGAAGGTGAGGAATGACTGCCCTGCTGTGCTGAGCCCACACCAGGTTTGTGGTGGGTGAGCTGCAGAGGCGGGGCTCTCAGGGAAGGATGGTGTGCCCTGGGGGCTATGTGTGAGCTCCCACACCCTGTCCTGGGCCGTGGTGGGGTTGTTGGAAGGATGCAGGCCAGTGGGAAGGTGAGGCGGAGAAGAGTTTGCCCACGGCCGCATCTGAGCACATGGATGGAGCAGGTGGTGCCCACCGTGTGGCCATGTTACTAAGCATGGGCTCGCTACTGAGTGCACACAGAAGCCAGTGCTACAGCAGCAGCTTTTGGAAAGAGGCTTTGTCAGGGCAGGCAGCCTTTTTCTCATGGGAGGAGGGAGGCGCGGGTGGCCTGAGGGCTCTCCAGACTCAGTGAGGGATCCCCTACAGCTACCCTGGCAGAGAAGTGACCTTGTCAAAAGGAAATTGAGGTGGTTTTCATGCAAGCCCTCAAGGACAGAATGTTCCGGAAGTACTTGTCCCTTTCGGTCATCTGACATGCTGTGGTCACACCAGCACCACGGGAGAACCCTGTGCGGGGAGCTAGCCCTGGCCGTTGCCTAAGAGCAGATGCACCTGCTCCGCCTGGTGGGAAGATGACTCCCCTAAGCCACGGAGGCACGGCCGCCCTCACACCAGTGCGACGCCATTCCACGTGAGGACCTCACCTCCCACAGGGACCTGGGGAGTCAGCCAGGGTTGCAGTTCGTGGTTTTGACGTAGACTCTAAACAGCCCCCAGCACAGGGGCAGTGCGGAGGTGGTGTGATGTTGGGGAACGAGAACAGCCTTGGAGACAACCCTAACTGCAGTCCAGCTATGGCTGATGCTGGAGCCCTGAGCGGGAGAAAAAGCTCCACAACAAAAAGGCATTTCCAGGGCTCTGCCCACTGAGAGCTGTGTTCATACACAGGGTCTGGGGGTTGATTTGTGCTGGGGCATCTTTCCACAGACGGAAGCCCTGGGGCATGCGGAGGAAGATGAGGATGATGAGGACTTTGTGGAGGTCCCTGAGAAGGAGGGGTATGAGCCCCACATCCCCGACCACCTGCGCTCTGAGTATGGTGAGCAGTGGACCCTGTCGAAGGGTGCCTGGGTGGAGGGTCCCCCACTCAGGATGTGGCCCCTTGGGATCCGTCTTGTGGTAACTGCTGCTTTGGTTTAAAATGCTGCTTTTCCTGCCCATGATCGTAGCCATGAGGCTGAGAAGTCGTGTGCGTGATTTTCCTCTGGCTCCATCTCGGGGTCTCGGGCCTGGGGTCCTCCCTGCAGCCTGCCCCGAGGTGTGCTCCCTCTCTGGTGGTCCTGCTGGTCCTCCTCTGCCAGGCAGGCCCTCAGGTGCCCAAGTCTGGGGCAGGGGCCATCCTATTCTTGGTTCTTGTGTGTGGAGGCCCCAGCACACTGGCCTGCTCTAAGGACGCAGCGGGGCAGGTCCTGATCTCCCTCTGCCATCAGCAGCCCTGCTCAGGGACAGAAAGGCCTCATGCACGAGGGTGGGCTCTGGTGGGCTCCTTGAACTTGAGGATTGTGGGTGTGATGCCCGCAGCTACAGGAGCCGCTGCTGGCAGGTGGGAGGGGCCGCCACCCCACACCCTCCAGGCTCCCCTCCCCGCTTAGTGGAGTCACAAGCACAGGCATCCCTCCTCACCACTGGTGATGCCGCAGACTCAGGTCTGGGCCCAGGGCTGCTGTGCCCTCCACAGCAAGGAGCTCCTGTCATTCTCAGGGAGCACTCGGGAGGTGCTGAGTGCTGCCACAGCCTGTGCTGTGCCATCGAGGGCTTAGGTTTTTCAAAAATACCTCCCAAAGCCACGTTCCCATGCCACACCCAGGATTGTGGCCCTCAAGGAGGGGCGTGGGCCCAGGTGGGTCTACTCTTCAAGTTCCCCAGAGTACCCACAGTGGTGTTTGCATAGAGGGGAAGCAAATGAAAACAAGACCCTCAGCTTTTGTGTGAAATGGGCAAGTTGGTTTGAATCAGTATAAGAAGAGATGTAAATTTGTTAAGAGAATTTAGGTGATTAGACAACTCATGTGTGAAGATACGACCCATTAAGGGTGTCAAGCCAGATTAGGACAACCAGGCTTCTAACGATCTTCTGTTCGTATGGTCCTGTTTACTGGGATCCTGCTGTCTTCTGCCCTGGGGCCACCCAGTGAGGGCCCAGGCTGTGAAGGCTGAGCTCCTGGGGTCAGTGTGAGCTTGAGGGTCTGGAAGAAAGCCTCAGATGCCTGGGGCCAGCTAGGACCTCTCTCTGGGCACCATTGTGGCCTGGCCCATTCTGGACCAGGGTCCCGTGCTGCTTCTCCAGGGGCTCTGGCCAGGCAGGCAGAAGCCAAAGGACCTGCACGCCTCTCCCCGCTACCGACCTCACTGTGTCAGACCCCGTCCCCCGCCGGGCCCCAGCCCCAGCTGTGCCTCTCCCCCCTACCGACCTCACTGTGTCAGACCCCACCCCCGCCGGGCCCCAGCCCCAGCTGTGCCCTCCCCGCACCGACCTCACTGTGTCAGACCCCGTCCCCCGCCTGGCCACAGCCCCAGCTGTGCCTCTCCCTGCACCGACCTCACTGTGTCAGACCCCATTCCCCGCCGGGCCCCAGCCCCAACTGTGCCCTCCCCGCACCCACCTCACTGTGTCAGACCCCGTCCCCCGCCGGGCCCCAGCCCCAGCTGTGCCCTCCCCGCACCGACCTCACTGTGTCAGACCCCGTCCCCCGCCGGGCCCCAGCCCCAGCTGTGCCTCTCCCCCCTACCGACCTCACTGTGTCAGACCCCACCCCCGCCGGGCCCCAGCCCCAGCTGTGCCTCTCCCTGCACCGACCTCACTGTGTCAGACCCCGTCCCCCACCGGGCCCCAGCCCCAGCTGTGCCCTCCCCGCACCGACCTCACTGTGTCAGACCCCGTCCCCCGCCTGGCCACAGCCCCAGCTGTGCCTCTCCCTGCACCGACCTCACTGTGTCAGACCCCATTCCCCGCCGGGCCCCAGCCCCAACTGTGCCCTCCCCGCACCCACCTCACTGTGTCAGACCCCGTCCCCCGCCGGGCCCCAGCCCCAGCTGTGCCCTCCCCGCACCGACCTCACTGTGTCAGACCCCGTCCCCCGCCGGGCCACAGCCCCAGCTGTGCCTCTCCCTGCACCGACCTCACTGTGTCAGACCCCGTCCCCCATCAGGCCCCAGCCCCAGCTGGGCCCTCATTGGGCTTCCCCCATCCCCACTTCACACACTGTGTTCTTCCAATCCCAGCATCCACCTGAAATGGTCTTTCTGCTGATTCCCCACCTTGGGCAGGAGTCCCCATGCCTGACGTGAGGACCCTGGGGGTGCCTGAGCACGTTGTTGGCCGCTGCAATCTCTTTCCTGGCTCTCGGCCGCCCTCAGGTGGACCAGGCCGTGGGTCCAGCCCCAGGAGCACCAGTAGAAGCACAGAGGTGTCTCCTGGAGGTGCTGCAGCCGGGGCCTAGGCAGCCATCTTGTCTGCATAGGCCCACCCTGACCCGGCCTGCTGGGCTGCCTCATCTCCTAGATCCCTTCTGGGCGTCTTCAGAGTCTGGGAGCTGGCACTGACTCTTGGCCTATAGTGTCACTGACATTTCCTGGCCCTGGGTCTCTGCACGGACCTGTTACGATGGCTTCTGAGCCCTTTGAGCGGAAGTTACACATCTTAGACGGGGTGATGTGTGGCGTCTCAAAGGCAGAAATCCCCACTTACCCTAAAACCTGACTTGTGGCTCTAAATTATCCAAAGCAAGGCCAGAAGCAAAACTCAAACGAGGTGACTCTCCCCAAAGATCAGAGCGGTCTCCTTTCATCAGAAGAAGTGAGGCTCCCTCTGGCCTGTGGCCAAACACAATGGTGACAGCGCTCACTTGTCACCAGGCCTGGCCGTCCCCTCCCCACTGGAGCCCAGGGGTCCTGAGTCCATCCACAATAGGGTCCAGCCAAAGGGGCCGAGCTGCACAGGCCTCGCAGCCCCTGCTGGGTGTGCTGGGACACCTGCTCTGACACAGCCTTGCTGCAGGTACACCTAGCCTCACAGGGTCACAGGTAGGCACTGGGCGTGGCAGTCCTGACTAAGCCCCACCGGTGGGCTGTCCCAGCCTGACCCTGGTTGTGAAGGCACCTCCAGATGTGTGTCTCCAGCTCAGGGCCCAGGCTCAGCAGAGCAGAGATGAGCTGTCCCTGCTGGGTCAGTCCTGGTCCTGGGAAGTGTGCACAGCTGGGGCACTGGCCGCCGGTTCTTCTCATTGCAGCTGCAGGTCCCCACAGCGCCCTCCTCTGCTGGCTCCAAGCCTCCTCCACTGCGTGGCACCTGCCCCTTTGCTCTCAGGGCCCATGCATGCCCGGCGGAGGGGAGGGTGCCTTAGAAGCTGGGGGCTCCATCACAGCCTCGCCGGGGGCAGGCGGAGGTCCTGGTGGTTTTATTGCTGCTGATTGACTTCTTGAAGTGGGAAGGCTGACCACCTTCTGCCTTCAGCCTTGAAGGTGCCGATGGCCCCTGTAGGCCTGGCCTGGGTGTCCTCAGCGGCACTGCTGGGAGTCGCCTGGGTGCAAGTGTGCGGCACCAGCTGTACCAGCCCCAGGCGAGGGCTGGAGGGCCAAAGGAGGGGCAGGCCCTGGTGACAGAGCTGCCCTCTGGGGTGTGCAGAGGGGACACCCCAGCTCCACTCAGCTTCGCACCCCAGGGGCCCCAAGAGTGCCGGAGGCAGGGACCAGATGGGAACCGTGGGGGCAGACTCGGGGCCAGCTCAGTCCATAACACGAGTTTATATTCTGTCGCTGTTTTTTCAATTAAACGTGGGCGAATCTGAAGTAGTTAGATTTAGTCTAAATCCACACCACGGAGGAAACCCGTGCTCTTTTGCTTGCTCATTTCTTTCTCTGAATTTTCACTGAGGGGCCTTTATCTTCCCCTTAATCCTACCATTTCTGTCAGGACATAATCTCTCTCTCAAATTTACATTTTAATTACAAGGCCAGCTGAACTAGGTAAAATCAATAATGTCAGCGCTGGGCAGCCCGCCTGGGCGCAGAGGCCCCCGCCTCTCCGTTTCCTGCCATCGATTCCCTCCCGCACTGTCTGCTTTGGTGCTTCAGGCAAATAGGTGCCACTTGGCCAATTTAAACAAAAAAGGGTATTTGGACATTTTTATGATTCTTTCTAAAAACAACCGTGGGAGTGAATTTGAGCCAAGATGCTGGACTCAGTGAGACGCCGTGCGGGCGGGGCAGGCCGGGTTCGGCTGTGACGTGTGGCCTCTTGTTTTCCAGGAGCATTATTCTTCCTGAAAATGCATGTTCTCGGTGCCTGAGGAATGCTGTCTGCTTTTTGGGGTTTTGCTTTGAAAGTATGTCAGTGAGATTGATTTTCCACGCGATGCGCAAGTGGGAGTGTTTTTAGTGCCCTAAGTATTTACCCTGCTGTAACACGCTTACCCATCTTTTTAATGGTTTAAAACAACAAATCGATGAAAAATATATTTCATTCTTGTAACTCTTAGGAATTCTCATATTGATCTTTTGGCTGTGATTGTATCTAAATGTCACATTGTTCACTTATCAGTCTTGCCTGCCTCACTGTGAGCATGCACGTGTGTGTGCACGTGTGTGCATGTGCGCGTGTGTGCGTGCGTGTGCGTGTGCGTGCATGCGTGTATGTGCACGCATGTGCTGACAGCCCGTATCTGTGTCATGTGTATTTCCAGAATACTGAGGGGCACTTGGCAGGTCTGTGAGTAAAACCCAGGACACGGCATTGAGTGCCAGGGCTGAGCAGGGGCTGCCCAGTGTCTCCTGGGTGCATGCCTTGGGGTTGGAGGTCCAGCCGTGTCACCTGCTCTGTGGTGGCTCTGTCTCACATTCTCTGCTCTCAGCCCCTGGGAACCCAGGAAATGGGAGCAACCCCGCAGGCATGCAGCCGTGAGCAGGTGTGCAGCTGTGCACGGCTCAAAAGAGCTCCCGAGCAGGACAGGCACCTTCTGTGAAGGGCCAGAGCACAGTCTCTTCGGCTTCAGGGGCCACACGAGGCCTTGTCTCTGCGTGTAGGTGATGGGTGCGACTGTGTGCCAGTTAACACCCTATTCACGAAGGTAGGTGGTGGGCTGGACTTGGCCCACAGCCACAGGCTGGCGAGCCCTCAGCACAGGGTGTGGCATTTCTGCACGTGCCAGACTGACTGCTGCCCAGAGAGCTGGTGGCCAAGTCAGAGGTGGCTCCAAACTGCCCAAGTTCGGTGAGCCCTTTCAGAGAAGCAGTTTTTCCTTCCTCTGCAACTCAGGGATGGGGTTGGTGGGCCACCTCCTTGGTTTCCAGGATGCTTGTCAAGGGCCTGAGCAAGGCCCTTTGTCCTTACCCACTTCCCTCCCAGGAAGCCCCTGCACAGGCAGCCTTGCAGTACCCCCACTTCTCACGCCTCCTCATTCTCCTCCCAGCCCTTCTCCAAACAGAGCATTCCTGGCTGTGCAGATAGGTAAGTGGAGGCACCGTGGGTGTCCTCGGAAAGCCTGCCGTGAGCACACGTGTGTTCAGGGACAGCATGCCTGTAAGGATGTGCATGTGTGGACATGTACGTGTGTGTATATACTCAGTAAACCTGCACAGACAGAAGGCCTGCATGCTCTGCAGCTCACTCGTGTTCAGTGAGAGCGCGTCTGTGCGTGGACCTATGTGTGTGTGTGTGTGTGTGTGTGTGTATGTGTGTAATCAATCACGTGTACGTGAGTTTCTGGGCGTCTGAGCTCTCTGGCGGCCTCTGTTTTTGATGCTCTGTTCTGTAGTCTCAGGACACAGTCTGGGCGGTGCTGATTCTTGGGAAGTGACTGAGGCCCCTGTTGACTTAGTACTTGGTTTTCTCTCGTCGGTTCTGCATGTGTGTTGGAGAAGGACTTCTTGGATGTTGTATTAGTCCATGTTCATGCTGCTGATAAAGACACACCCGAGACTGGGCATTTTACAAAAGAAAGAGGTTTATTGGACTTAACGTTCCACATGACGCGGGAGGCTTCACAATCATGGTGGAAGGCAAGAAGGAGCAAGTCACATCTTACGTGGTTGGCGGCAGGCAGGGAGAGGGCTTGTGCACAGGAACTCCCGCTTTTAAAACCGTCGGATCTCGTGAGACGCATTCACTCTCAGGAGAACACCACGGGGAAGACGCACCAGCTCCCTCCCACCACGTGTGGGAATTATGGGAGCTACAGGATGAGATTTGGGTGCGGACATAGAGCCAGACTGTGTCAGACAGGAGGTCTCACGGTGTCTCTTAGTTTGGTGGTTTTGACTGTGCTGTACAGACCACCCATGATACAGCTCATTCTTTGCCTAACGGCCACTTCCCAAGAGGGTTTGCCGAAGTCCCCGCAGTCAGGGGTGTCTCTGCACCCGTAGCCCCTCAGCATTGCTTTTTATGTTTTGAGACTGCATTTGTAAGTTACATATCTGTTCATGTTTATTACACCTTCAAACATTCCTTCTTTTACCCTCTTATTTTTTATCTAAAATCTAGTTTTTCTAGTACCCACATAGGACCTCCTCTGTCTTTTGGTCACTGTTTTCATAGTAAATCTTTTTTCATCCGTTATTTTCAACTTTTCACTAACCATTGTATTAAGTGGGTCTTCTTCTTTTTTTTTTTTTTTTTTTTTGAGACGGAGTCTCGCTCTGTCGCCCAGGCTGGAGTGCAATGGCCAGATCTCGACTCACTGCAAGCTCCGCCTCCCGGGTTTACGCCATTCTCCTGCCTCAGCCTCCGGAGTAGCTGGGACTACAGGCGCCCGCCACCTCGCCCGGCTAGTTTTTGTATTTTTTTTAGTAGAGACGGGGTTTCACCGTGTTAGCCAGGATGGTCTCGATCTCCTGACCTCGTGATCCGCCCATCTCAGCCTCCCAAAGTGCTGGGATTACAGGCTTGAGCCACCGCGCCCGGCCCTAAGTGGGTCTTCTTTAGATGGCATATTGCTAAAGACGTCCACTCCAGAGTCTGTCTTTTCATTAATCTGAATCTGTTTAATTAATGGTTGTTATGAAGTCTTCAGAAGACACATCTGGCGGCCTGTCATGCGTCCATCCGTCGCACTTCCTCTCCGACTTCAGCCACCGTCCTTGCCTCGTTTCCTTTCTCCCACCATTTATGTGCCCGGTTGTTCCGCTGGTTTTTATTCTTCGGATGGTCACTCCTTGTTGTGGAAAGGATTTACACACATACGTATCATTCACTGTTTGTTTCTAGAGTTTCTCCATTACTGTACTATTTCCTGCATAAGACGAATCACCAAGCACCCTCTCCCCACGTGTGGCCTCCTTCCACCCCGTCACATTGGGTCATCCAGAACCAACTTCATTCTGGTTGATATGAACACTTGGGTTTGGGTAGGAACAGGTGAGAGTCAGCTTTACAAAGTCACGCGCTCAGTGTTCCTTCCGAGTCTCTGCACTCACCTGCGTCTCTGCACTCACCTCCCACACCCCTGCACTCACCTCCGGCATCTCAGGGCACTCACCTCCCGTGTCTCAGGGCACTCACCTCCCGTGTCTCTGCACTCACCTCCCGTGTCTCAGGGCACTCACCTCCCGTGTCTCTGCACTCACCTCCCGTGTTTCTGCACTCACCTCCTGTGTCTCTGCACTCACCTCCCACACCCCTGCACTCTCCTCTGGCATCTCAGGGCACTCACCTCCCACATCTCTGCGTTCACCTCCCGCGTCTCAGGGCATTCACCTCCCACGCCCCTATGCTCATCTCCCGCATCTCAGGGCACTCACCTCCCACGCTCCTATGCTCACCTCCCGCGTCTCAGGGCACTCACCTCCCACGCCCCTGAACTCACCTCCTGCATCTCGGCCTCACCTCCTACGTCCCTGCACACTCACCTCCCACGTCCCTGCACTCACCTCCTGCATCTCAGGGCACTCACCTCCCATGTCCCTGCACTCACCTCACGCGTCTCAGGGCACTCACCTCCCGTGTCCCTGCACTCACCTCACGTGTCTCAGGGCACTCACCTCCCGTGTCCCTGCACTCACGTCCCACATCTGAGGGCACTCACCTCCCGTGTCCCTGCACTCACCTCACGTGTCTCAGGGCACTCACCTCCCGTGTCTCTGCACTCACCTCTCAGGGCACTCACCTCCCGTGTCTCTGTACTCACGTCCCGCGTCTCAGGGCACTCACCTCCCGTGTCTCTGCACTCACCTCCCACATCTCAGGGCACTCACCTCCCGTGTCTCTGCACTCACCTCCCACATCTCAGGGCACTCACCTCCCGTGTCTCTGCACTCACCTCCCACATCTCAGGGCACTCACCTCCCGTGTCCCTGCACTCACCTCCCGCGTCTCAGGGCACTCACCTCCCACGCCCCTATGCTCACCTCCCGCGTCTCAGGGCACTCACCTCCCACGCCCCTGAACTCACCTCCTGCATCTCAGCCTCACCTCCCGCGTCTCAGGGCACTCACCTCCCACATATCTGCATTCACCTCCCGCGTCTCAGGGC
The DNA here is from genome assembly GCF_047675955.1 of Chlorocebus sabaeus. Taxonomy (NCBI): domain Eukaryota; kingdom Metazoa; phylum Chordata; class Mammalia; order Primates; family Cercopithecidae; genus Chlorocebus; species Chlorocebus sabaeus. The sequence goes on along the minus strand of NC_132930.1, from coordinate 48,413,538 downwards.
ACTCACCTCCCACGCCCTCATGCTCACCTCCCGCGTCTCAGGGCACTCACCTCCCACGTCTCTGCATTCACCTCCCGCGTCTCAGGGCACTCACCTCCCACGCCCGTGAACTCACCTCCTGCATCTCGGCCTCACCTCCTACGTCCCTGCACACTCACCTCCCGCGTCCCTGCACTCACCTCCTGCATCTCAGGGCACTCACCTCCCATGTCCCTGCACTCACCTCACGCGTCTCAGGGCACTCACCTCCCGTGTCCCTGCACTCACCTCACGCGTCTCAGGGCACTCACCTCCCGTGTCCCTGCACTCACCTCCCGTGTCTCTGCACTCACGTCCCGCGTCTCAGGGCACTCACCTCCCACGCCCCTGAACTCACCTCCTGCATCTCGGCCTCACCTCCCGTGTCCCTGCACACTCACCTCCCGTGTCCCTGCACTCACCTCACGCGTCTCAGGGCACTCACCTCCCGTGTCTCTGCACTCACCTCTCAGGGCACTCACCTCCCGTGTCCCTGCACTCACCTCACGCGTCTCAGGGCACTCACCTCCCGTGTCTCTGTACTCACCTCTCAGGGCACTCACCTCCCGTGTCTCTGCACTCACATCCCGCGTCTCAGGGCACTCACCTCCCATGTCTCTGCACTCACGTCCCGCGTCTCAGGGCACTCACCTCCCGTGTCTCTGCACTCACCTCCCACATCTCAGGGCACTCACCTCCCGTGTCCCTGCACTCACCTCACGTGTCTCAGGGCACTCACCTCTCAGGGCACTCACCTCCTGTGTCTCTGCACTCACCTCACACGTCTCAGGGCACTCACCTCCCGTGTCTCTGCACTCACCTCCTGCGTCTCAGGGCACTCACCTCCTGCGTCCCTGCACTCACCTCCTGCGTCCCTGCACTCACCTCACGCGTCTCAGGACACTCACCTCCTGTCTCTCTGCATTCACCTCTCAGGGCACTCACCTCCCGTGTCTTTGTACTCACCTCCCGCGTCTCAAGGCACTCACCTCCTGCGTCCCTGCACTCACCTCCCGCGTCTCAGGGCACTCACCTCCCGTGTCTCTGCACTCACCTCACGTGTCTCAGGGCACTCACCTCCCGTGTCTCTGCACTCACCTCACATGTCTCAGGGCACTCACCTCCCCCGTCCCTGCACTCACCTCCTGTGTCTCTACACACTCAGTGCTCATGTCTCAGGGCACTGCCCATGTCTTGCTCCACCCCCCTGGCTTTTCTTTGTGACTACTGGCTGTGAAGGTGTTTTCAAAGCGGACCTCACCATGGCAAACCTCAAAAGTACTCGTCTCCATGAGGTCATCGTCCTCTGTCTACACAAGAAGTGATCGTTTAGCTGGCTATAAAACTCTGAGCTTGAACTTCTCCTTCCGCACTTTCAAAGTGACCTTCTAAGATCTTGCATTCACGGTTGCTGTTGAAAATCTTGTGTCAATAGAATTTGTATTTCTTTGAAAGTATCAGCTAACTTACATGACCACAAGGCCCCCAGTAGGCCATCTGCAGGCTGAGGAGCAAGGAGATCCAGTCCGAGTCTCAAAACGGAAGAACCTGGAGTCCGATGTTGGAGGGCAGGAAGCTTCCAGCACGGGAGAAAGATGTAGGCGGGGAGGCGAGGCCCGTCTCTGCTTTTCACGGTGTTCTGCCTGCTTTATATTCACTGGCAGCTGATTAGATGGTGCCCACCAGATTAAGGGTGGGTCTGCCTTCCTCAGCCCACTGACTCATGTTAATCTCCTTTGGCAACACCCTCAGAGACACACCCAGGATCAATACTTTGTATCCTTCAGGCAGTCAGGTTGACCTCAGTGCTCGGTGTTAAGTGTCTCGGGCCATGGTGTTCTTCGGTTTTCCTGTAGCGCCTCTAGCCATGGTTTTTTGTCTGTCTCTTTTGACTCTCAGTGAGCCTTCCAATTCCAGGAAAACGTGGCTCATTGTGTCTTCAACTATTTTCTGCGCTCCAATTATTTCTGTCTCCTCCCGGGATTTTAAGAGAGACGAGGATGCTGACACCTGTGCGTCCCCCTCACCCCTTGGAGCTCTTAAGAGGGTCCTCCGTGCTTCCTCCCTCACTGTCTGTGGTCACCTGTGTCTCACTCGTGCTGTGGTCAGTCCCCTCAGCCATCCGGCAAGTCCTCTGCACCTGACAGTTTTCCTTGCCCTTTGTCTTTAGTGGAGGCGTCTTCAGGATCCCCCCTCCCCCCTCCCTTCCTGGCCTCTTGCTCTGTCTCCGTAGCTTCTGGGGAGCGTGGCATGGGCTGTGTGCCTCCTCGGCTGGGCTGCCAGTCCGTTTTCTTTCTGTGGATTCCGCCACGGCCAGGACATCTTGCTCGGTCTGTTTTCTTTCTGTGGATTCCACTGCAGCCAGGACGCCTTGCTCGGTCCGTTTTCTTTCTTCCATGGCAGCTCTCCAAAGTCTGGCTTCCCTGCGGTCCAGGTTCCTCTGGGGTCTTGAGCCCCACTGACCGGCAGCCCACAGGGAAGGACAGGCTCAAGTGCAGCCTTAGTTGCTCCTACAGCAGGTTTGGGGAGGTGGGTGGTGCCCTTTGTCCTAACCCATAGCCTGCTGGCACCTCCTGTGCCCCCTGCCATCCTGATGTCCCAGGACACCAGCTCAGACAGCCACTAGGGAGTATAGGCCCCTGCCCTGACCGAGAGGCGCCATCAGGGTCAGGGTGAGCCCCGCGGGGCAGCCTGAGAGCCAAGCCTAGGACGTGGTACGGGAGGAGGGGAGAGGCAGGTGAGGGGAGAGGCAGGTCAGGGCCCAGCAGTGTTGGAGAATCTCCTTGTCCTGCTCCGGGGACCCAGGGTGCACGCTGGGCTGCGGAGGCCAGGGGCTGGTGGCCTCGTCCCTGTCTGTCTCTGTGGTACGTTGGTGAGATACAGCGCCATGGCCTTGTCTTGCTGGCGGCAGGGTGGGCCCTCTGCGACAGGCACTCCGGGACGGCATCTTGCTCATTGGAACTCAGCCTCTGCCTGGCAGACGGAGGGAGGGAGTTGCCAGGGCCAGGGCCGTGGCTCTCAGAGGCGCCTGCTGAAGCTGTGGTACAGCCCCAGGTGTTTCTGTGGGGACGCGGGGCTGGAATCCCCGCTAACACTGCGGTTTTACCTCGGCGTGAGGCGTGGGTTGAAACCCTGTGTGGAAGTGTGCATTCTCTTCTCCTTGAGGACCTTGTGGACACCCCGTGGGTGGCCTTTCCAAGCGGCTGCCACCTCAGGCCTGGGGGCTGGGGAGGGCTGCAGGCTGCCTACATCTCACGGGCACAGAGTGCTGGGCAGTCTGGGCTCTCGCTGCTGCCCAGCTTCTTTACAGCCCGGCAAATCCGTCTGCTCAGGCTGGCCCTTCTGCCAAGCCAGGTAGCACAGTGCGTGAACTGTATGGCCACAAGGCAAGACTGCCGGAGCCCCCAACGCACACCACGTTCTGGCAGAGCGTGGCCTGAGCTGCTGCTCCGGGCCTCACCCTCGCCCGTGAGGTTCAGATAGCAGGCACCCACCTCAGGACTGTCGGAAGATGGAACACGCTGGCGTAGACGCATTCTAACTGCCCAGTCTCGCGGATGTGCCTGGTAGGTTGTGGGAGTGGTGGCAGGGGGTGGACACATGTCTGTTTCAGGGCTGGAGGCAACACTAGAGAACGAGACAGCTGTGCGGGGCTTGCGGACAAGGATGAGGAAAGACGAGGAGGCGTCGGACCCCACGTCTGCGGCTGCTCAGCTGCGGTGGCTCCGGGAACACTTGCCGCCACCCTCGTCTGCCAGGTGACTCCCAGTGTCCTGTGTTCTGAGCCCCTGCCTGGCGCTGCCACAACCTCTGCCCAGAGTACTGGCTGGCCTCGACAGGCTGCTCAGTGCCTTCTCTGGATATCTTGGCAGAAGCCTGGGGTCTGCACCCCCGGCCGGGTGAGCACTGTTGGTGCCATGTTTGGGCTTGTCAGTGCCAGCATCAGCTGGGGCCCGTGTGGGGCTGGGCCAACAAATACCCTTCCAGACACTGCTCGTGCCTCTGAGAGGAGCCCCCAGGGCTGGGGTTTGAGAGGCAGGTGTCAGGTCACCCCTGGGCCAGGGTGAAGAACTGCAGACCAGAGGCCAGCTGTTGGCCAGGGCCCAGAGCTTCTCACAGGACCTCAGTGGTGGCTCTGAGGCCCGGGTGTTGTGTGGCAGAATCCATTGCTCACCTGAGCCAACCTGAGGCCCCGGCCGTGCTGCGAGGGTGGAGAGGGAGAGGCGGGTGGCTGTGGCTAGCACCAGCAGCACACAGTCAGGATGTCCTGCTCTGTTCCTATAGCCCCCCCAGAGTGTTACCAGAGCCACAGGAGGCCCAGAAGCTGGCAGCAGAGCGGGCCCGGGCGCCCGTGGTGCCCTACGGCGTGGACCTACACTACTGGGGCCAGGAGCTCCCCACAGCTGGGAAGATCCTCAAGTGAGTCCCCATGTGTCTGAAGTCAACCAGGGCACACAGCCAGGGTCCCAACCTGAGGAGGGGCTGCTGGCTTGCCAGGCCTCCCTGGGTCTGAGGAAGCTGGCCCCGCCTCCCAGCTCTGGCCCACCTTCCGGGCACCTGGAGGGGCACAGGGATGGGCCTCCCCTGCTGAGTCAGCTCGTGGAGCCCAGCAGGGCTTTTGTGAGCCTTTCTGCTGCTGCGTCGGGGGCCGTCCATGGAACGTAAGTGTTATCAATCCTGTGGGAACAGCTGGACGAGAAACCACTTCCCTAAAGGCGGCCCCGGGGCCCACTGAGTTTGTTCTGCTTCAAACTGCAGTTGGCTGAGGTCGGGAAGAAACAGCCGTCCCTGCCACACATTGCCACCAGGGGTGCCCCAAGGCCAGTGCTTGGTTTTGGAGCCTGGCAGGTGACACCCAGCAAAGCTCCCACCTAGAAGCGGATGCCTGCCCCTCCTCCCACCTGCCTGGCCTGTCCCCAGGACCACAGGCTTTGCCCTGACCCCCGGGCAGTTGGGCCGAGAGAGAGGCCTGAACAGCTCCTGGTGAGGACCCGGTTAGTCCTGGATGGCACCAGGGCCCTGCTGGGCAGGCCTGGCTTCACGCTCCACCTGCCTGGCCACGCACCTGGTGCATCAAGCTCATGGTTTCATGTTTCCCCCAACTGCCTGCAGACTGCTGCAGCCGGCTTGATGGAGTTGCAGCCTGAACATGGCAGTGGCCTGGGCTGGGGAAGGGCCCCGTGTCAGCCGCGTGGGTGGAGGTGCATGGGCTGGTACAGGAGATGGCACCTGGGTGCCATATGCCCCACAGGCAGTTGAGGGCCACACTCCTCCTGGCTGGCCCCTAGCCAGGACGGCAGAGGCTGCTCACCCCACATTCCCTTGCCAAGTGGAGGGGTCCTACCCTCTGGCTCTCTGCCACATTTAGGGATCGTGAGAGCCTAGGCTCACCCCTTTCGGCCAGAAAGTCAAGACGATGAGGGTCCAGGAGGCCAGGGCCTGGCCAGGCAGTGGTGGGAGAGAGGGCTGATGGGGCTGGCGCCCCTGGGCCCTGGAAACAGCTCATTCTCCACAGCCTCTGGAAAGACCCCTGCCTGTGAGGGCCTCGTGGCCACAGGCAACCACTGGAATGAAGCCTTGCTGGTACACAGAGGGCTGGCGGGCCCCGGCTAGGCGCAGTGGCTCATGCCTGTAATCCCAGCACTTTGTGGAGGCCAAGGCAGGTAGATCACTTGAGGCCAGGAGTTCGAGACCAGCCTGGCCAACATGGTGAAACCCCGTCACTACTAAAAATACAAAAATTAGCCGGGTGCGGTGGGTGCCTGTAATCCCAGCTACTCAGGAGGCTGAGGCAGGAGAATCACTTGAACCCAGGAGGCGGAGGTTGCAGTGAGCTGGGATCGTGCCATTGCACTCCAGCCTGGGCGACGGAGCAAGACTCTGTCTGAAAAAAAAAAAAAAAAGAAAGCCAGTGGTCCTCGGCCGAGGGCAGCCGAGGGGAGTATCCCTGCGCCTGGATGGGAGGAAGTGGTGGAGCCGGTGGTGTGGCTGCTGTGCGCCGGGTCACTGCGGTCCACAGGGCGTCTCAGTGGAGCCCGTGGTGTGGCTGCTGTGCGCCGGGTCACTGCGGTCCACAGGGCGTCTCTGGATGGGAGGAAGCGGTGGAGCCCGTGGTGTGGCTGCTGTGCACCGGGTCACTGCGGTCCACAGGGCGTCTCTGGATGGGAGGAAGCGGTGGAGCCTGTGGTGTGGCTGCTGTGCGCCGGGTCACTGCGGTCCACAGGGCGTCTCAGTGGAGCCCGTGGTGTGGCTGCTGTGCGCCGGGTCACTGCGGTCCACAGGGCGTCTCTGGTTGGGAGGAAGCGGTGGAGCCCGTGGTGTGGCTGCTGTGCGCCGGGTCACTGCGGTCCACAGGGCGTCTCAGTGGAGCCCGTGGTGTGGCTGCCGTGCGCCGGGTCACTGCGGTCCACAGGGCGTCTCTGGAGCCCGTGGTGTGGCTGCTGTGCGCCGGGTCACTGCGGTCCACAGGGCGTCTCAGTGGAGCCCGTGGTGTGGCTGCTGTGCGCCAGGTCACTGCGGTCCACAGGGCGTCTCTGGTTGGGAGGAAGCGGTGGAGCCCGTGGTGTGGCTGCCGTGCGCCGGGTCACTGCGGTCCACAGGGTGTCTCTGGTTGGGAGGAAGCGGTGGAGCCCGTGGTGTGGCTGCCGTGCGCCGAGTCACTGCGGTCCACAGGGCGTCTCTGGTTGGGAGGAAGCGGTGGAGCCCGTGGTGTGGCTGCCGTGCGCCGGGTCACTGCGGTCCACAGGGCGTCTCTGGTTGGGAGGAAGCGGTGGAGCCCGTGGTGTGGCTGCCGTGCGCCGGGTCACTGCGGTCCACAGGGCGTCTCTGGATGGGAGGAAGCGGTGGAGCCCGTGGTGTGGCTGCTGTGCGCCGGGTCACTGCGGTCCACAGGGCGTCTCAGTGGAGCCCATGGTGTGGCTGCCGTGCGCCGGGTCACTGCGGTCCACAGGGCGTCTCTGGTTGGGAGGAAGCGGTGGAGCCCGTGGTGTGGCTGCCGTGCGCCGGGTCACTGCGGTCCACAGGGCGTCTCTGGTTGGGAGGAAGCGGTGGAGCCCGTGGTGTGGCTGCCGTGCGCCGAGTCACTGCGGTCCACAGGGCGTCTCTGGTCTGAGTTCTGGGTGGCAGAAGGCATCGCTGCTTCTCACACGGGGCCTCTCCTGGTGTGGCAGGAGGCATTTGGCCAGAGGATCAGGCACCCTCGGGGGAGCCGCATGTACCCCTCCTGACTGCAGGACACATGGCCAGGTGTTCTTCAGCCCACCAGGGCTTTGCCCGAGATGCGTCTCCCTGTAGTGGGGCCAAGGCCCCAGGCAGCACGTTCTGCCTGTGTTCCCACGCACTGCCTTATCCCATCCCAGCCTCATCCCAGACCAAGGTGGGTGCAGAAATGAGGTCCAGGCAGCCCCAGGGCAGGGCCTCCTGCTAGTCCCTTCTCCCTAGTGTGGGCCGTGCCTGGGGCCGTGCTCCTGTCTGTGGACCCGGGGCGAGGGCAGGGCTGCTGGGCTCTGCTCCTCCAGCACCCTCAGGCACAGGGTGTGGGAGCCCGGGAGCCTTGGGCAGAGCCAACCGTTCCCCAGTCAGCAGGCGGTGAGTGGTGTCTCTCATCACTGGGAGCTCTTGGCACTGTCCATCTGTCCTCCCCGGTTCCTGCTGGCCCCAAGTGTGGCTGTATGCCCTAGAAGGAGGCCTGGTGGCAGCACAGGGACAGTCGGGTCTGTGTGAGGTCCCCTCAGACACTTCTCCTCTGCCTGGGCATCCAGGTGGGCAGGCGGCATAGTTCTCTGAGGCCAGCCTCCTCTGAGGCCAGCACACCCAGCTCCCCCATCCTGTGGCATCCACAGGAAAGCATCTCTAATCAGGCTGGTGACAGCAGCAGAGCATGGGACCGGACACGCCTGGGAGACCTGGGACGCCTGGGAAACCCAGGGCCACGGAGTTGGGTCTCCAGCCCCTGGCCCTTCTGTGCTGCCGAGGGCTGAGCAGCCCCCTTTTCGTGGGTGCACTACCGCCCTGTCCTTACGCCCCTGCGGTGGAAAGACGACCTTCACGTGCATGTCCCGTAAACCTTCAAGGTCGCTATCGCCCTTCCCTGTAGGGAGAGCCCGTCCAGCAGGTGGCAGTTGTGTCCATGGTCTCGCAGCTGGTTCATGTGGCGTCAGAATTCAGACCCAGGCAGGAGTGACCGTGTTCTGCTTGGGTGCTGTCTGCAGTGGGGTGGCTGGGCTGCGGTGGTTTGGCCTCCCCCTGTGCCTGCACCACCGTGGCCACGCTCCCCTGGGGTCCCTGCAGATGCTCTGAGGGCCTCTGGCTCTGTCTGCAGATCTGACTCCGAGCACCGCTTCTGGAAGCCCAGCGAGGTGGAGGAGGAAGTGGTCAATGCCGACGTTTCCGAGATGCTCCGGAGCCGCCACATCACTTTTGCAGGGAGGTTTGAGCCTGTGCAGCACCGGTGTCGTGCCCCGAGGCCAGACGGCCGGCTCTGTGAGCGCCAAGATCGGCTGAAGGTGAGGCCGTGGCCTGAGGGCAGGGGTGGGCGTGGGCTGGACCAGGGTGGGGCAGCCGGAGGGGTGCTGAGCCCCACCTGCCCCTGCCCTGGGTGGGGAAGCACTGAGAAGCCCATGGAAGGGGCTTGTCCATGGTGGGCAGAAATTGCTCAGCCGTTGGTCATCAGAATGGTGTCTGGGGCTCCTGCCCAGGACCCTGAAGCCTGACACCTGGGTGCACGGCCTGGGGACTCTCCAGGGGCCGAGACACACAGTGCCCTCCGTGGTTGCAGCCCGGGTCTGTGCTGGGCCTGGTCTCCTCAAAAGTGAGGAGAGGCCGGGGGGCCAGGGCAGCTCCCAGCCTAGCAGCTGGGCATGGTGCAGGGGAGTTGCTGTGGCCATGCTGGCGTGAGGGAGGCCTAAACTCTCCACAGCTGCCCAAGAGCTCCCGGCTCCAGGGGGAGGACGGAGCCACCCACATGACTCTCAGGACGCCCTCCCCTGAGGATTCCAGGGTTGTGTACACTGGCTCTGCGATGCTGCCCTCCCTGGTCGCTGTTTGTGCCTGAGTCGCGGTGGGGGCAGGTCGTCGAGGCGGGTGGACCCCTCCCCACTGTCAGCCACCATGTCCTCGCTGTGCAGTGCCCTTTCCACGGGAAGATCATTCCAAGGGACGACGAAGGGAGGCCACTCAACCCGGAGGACAGGGCTCGCGAGCAGCGGCAGCAGCTGCAGAAGCAGGAGCGCCCGGGTAGGTCTGGGCAGGCGGGTGGGGCGGGCGCCGTGGGAGGCACAGCCTGGGACTCACTGCCACTGGCTGCCTGGGGCGCGTCTGCAGAGTCATAGAGCATCCCCCCTGCCAGCTCGGTCCACAGAGCTACACGCCCCTCGGTCGTAACTGGTGGAATCAGGAGGGGATGCTGCCCCCAGGGTCTTGGATTTGGGGGCTCCAGAGGAGTCTCCGGCTTCAGGAGGAGTTTTGTGTTCATGAGACCCCGACCGGGAGGTGGGCACCCAGGGCCCCGAAGCCACAGGTGCCATCTGTGTGGCTCGGTCCTGCTTCCTCGTGTTTTCAGGCAGGTGAAGGCCTTGAGGCGAGAGAAGTGATTGGGCTGAGCCCGGAGCGACTTCCAGGAACCCCTCTGGCCTCCTCAGCCATGCCCCTCACCTGCCTCAGTGTGCAAGTGGTCAAAGCTGTGTCCAGGAGGCGTGTGGCCACTGCTATGGCAGCAGGAGTGCAGGTGCCCAGAGGCCCTGGACAGCAAGGCCACTGTGGGGCAGCACTGCCATGTCAGCAGGGCCCATCTGTCTGCCCTGCCTCCCCCTGGGCTCATCTGCCCCCCATGCCTCCCCGAAGGCTCATCCCCGGGTGGGGGTGCGTTTCTGTTTTCCAAGGAAGACTTTGTTTTTAGAGGCCCTGGCCAGCCTCAGACTCTCTCTCCTTTTTAAATCTGATTTGGCTTTTTTTTGAAGCAGGGTCTTTCTCTGTCACCCAGGCTGGAGTGCAGTGGCGCAATCATGGCCTCCCAGATTCAAGCCATCCTCCTGCCTCAGCCTCCCGAGTAGCTGGAATTACCATGCCACCGTGCCCGACTAAGTTTCGTATTTTTATTTTTGGTAGAGGTGAAGTGGCACTGTATTGCCCAGGCTGGTCTTGAACTCCTGGACTCAAGCGATTCTCCTGCCTCACCTCCCACAGCGCTGGGATGACAGGCGTGAGCCCTGCCCAGCCTCAATCCCTTCTGGAGAGTGGCCATGCCTGCAGGCTTGGCCCTGGCCTGAAGCGGGGGTCATACCTTGTCTTGAAGAGCCATGCTGGGGGCCCGGGGGCCCTTCCAAGCCATGTCTGTCATGGCTCCTGGGCATCTTGCACTCTGGTCATGAGAGGCGGATGTTGAGTGCAGCCTGAAGCCCAGAGGCAGCAGCTCAGCCCTGGGCAGTGGGAGGGCCCTGACCTGCTCGTCTCTGGGTGAGGCCTTCCCTGGGGGCTTACACTCAGGAGCAAATTAAGTGCCTATTTTTTGTGTCAACCTTGAAGAGTATCTGGTTTTCCAGCCCTTGGTGACTTGTTAACAAACAGGTATCAGGCCGCGGGCTGCGGCCAGCGCTGGCCAGTCAGATGTGAAATAGCATCTCTTTACTAACTACAGTATTGATCCCCGCCTCCCTCGCGCACGGCGCAATTTTCCTTTCCCTGGCGCTAACCTCAGTGACAATGTGCGTGTGCTGCAGGGCCCGTCAGCGCCCAGGAAGGCGCTTCCCAGCATCTATTGATTTTCCTCAAAGGCTTTTAAATTGCTCCTTCATTTCACTGAGACGCTCGCTCCATCTCTACTGGGTGCCGGCGCCTTTTCGTTGTGTTTAAACAATTGCTCCATTCACTGGGTTCCTAAACTGTGACGCCTTCTTATTACTGGGAGATAAACTGTTTGGACAGTTTTCCTTAATCTTGGATTAATCGTTCCTGTATCTGAATTGTGGGCCCCGTATTCCTTCACTTCAAAGAATCCGCTTGGGAGGCCTGGCCATCAGTCCGAGGCGTAGGCATCCCTTTGGGGATGTGCCCCCGTGGCCTGGTCGCCCCCGTGGCCTGGTCCCCTGGCTCAGCTCATGGGGTCCTGTCTGCAGGAGCAGGTGCCTCTGGAGCATCAGTGCCCAGCCCCCTTCTGCGAGCCAGGGTTGTCTGTGAGTCCCTCGGCCATCACAGTCCTGTTGGGTGGCCTCTCCGAGCCCGACCAGTACCACGCCTGGTGGAGGCCTTCCTCCGCCTTGTGTGGGGAACCCCACAGGAAGCCTGGGCCTGTGACCCCTGAGGGCCTCGGTGCCCATCTGCACAGTGGGTGCTGTCAGCCTGGGAGGCTGCTCAGTGGGGCTGGTGACATATGTGTCCCCTCACGGCCACAGGGCCTCAAGCAGACAACGCCTGGCTGGCTTGGGAAGGGCAGTTCTGTCTAGGAGAGCCCCACCCTGCATTTCTGAGGCCTGAGGCCAGGTCATCTTTGGATCAACGAAAAAGAAAAGCCCTTTGCCGAGCATCATGCTCGGCCCAGCCCTGCCGCACATACCTCCCCACCAGCAGGCGGGTCCAGCAGGGCACAGTTGGCCTAGTGGGGCACGGTCCAGCCCGCAAGCAAGGAAGTAGCTTGTGGATGGCACCAACCGCGAACCGCTGGCCTTGGCCACCTTCCAGCCTAGGAGGTCCATGTGTGCCCTAGCAGTGGCCTCTGGGCCCAGCCCCGGCTCCCCATCTCTGGGCGGCAGGGGCCTGTGGGGGTGTGGGGCGGTGGGGACGAGCTCTGTGTCGCCTTCACCCCACGGGGACCAGCGTGCCCACCCTCCCCAGCCTGTTGCTCAGGGAACCCTGCCCGCCGAGCGTCCTCTCAGGCTTGCTGGTGCCAGGGTACGGCGGTAGGCAAGCCCCCCTGGCCCCGCTGTCAGGACGAGACCAGGAGCCCCTCCTGGGGGCCTCAGGCAAGACGGGCTGTGGTCAGTGCCAGCTGTTTCCTGAAGTGCTTGAGTTTTGTTTGCAGAATGGCAGGACCCTGAGTTGATGAGAGACGTGGAGGCAGCCACAGGGCAGGATCTTGGCTCGTCCAGGTACAGCGGGAAAGGCAGGGGGAAGAAGAGGAGGTACCCCAGCCTCACCAACCTGAAGGCTCAGGCCGACACTGCCCGCGCTCGCATCGGGAGAAAAGTCTTCGCTAAGTAAGAGTGGCTGCTAGGTCACCTCCCACCGCGTGTCCCCAATGTGAGGGTGTTCGAGGGGGGCCATCTTAGCTCCAAGATATTCCAGGGACCTGGGGCCTCCAGGGGCTCCCCTGCGTTGAGTTCCCCTGAGGGACCACCCAGCCTTCCCCCTGGGAGGGGCAGTGCCAGCCAGCAGGGGCAGCTGGCAGGGTCTGGTCAGGAACGTCCCTGAGCATTCCCCAGGGTAAGAGGGGCTCGACCGCCGGGCACCGTCATCCTTGCTTCCTGGGGGAGCCGTGCCAGGACACAGGCCTCGGCTGGTACAGAGTGAGCCCCCTCGTCTCTCCCTTGCCTGGCTGTGCCCCCAGGTCAGTGCCTGCGTATTTCTGCAGCGGTGACTTCAGGGAGGGTGGTGACTGCAAAGGCGGGCGCAACAGGGGTCCACGCATCAGCCCCAGCAGAGCCCAGTCCCAGCGTGGCTGCTCTGAGCACTGGCTCTGGGAGGCTGGCCTGGTGTCTCTGCAGCCCAGCGTGGGCCTGTGTGACTGGTGAGGCCTCGGCAGGGCCAGAGTGCGAAGCCCACCAGCCCGACATCCCTGCGTGTGGCCTGTCCGCTGGGGCACCAGCCACTCGCATGGCCTTGTGTTTCTGTCTTCACATTGCCTTGTTCTCGCCCAAGAAAATCCAGAATGCTTGCTTAGAAGCCACCTGAGGCTGCTGACTCCCTGCCACATCTGTGCCAAGTCCCTGCTGGTGCAGGTTTATCTGGTAGCGCCAGTGAGGTGGCCCCACCCATCGCCATCCCAGAGACCCTCCCTTGGACACCCCTGGAAGGTGCTGAGTGCGCCGGGCAGAGGCGGCCCCTCCTGGCCAGCGTGACCTTGCACCGGCCTGAGTGGGCTCGGGCGGGAGGCGCCTTCGCAGTGCTCAGACCACGCATCCCCTGGGCTTGTGGGCGGCGCATCCACAGCCTTTCCTGGGCGGGGCAGGGGTGCTGGTGGGGGCTGCGGAGAGGCTGCCTGGGGCCCCTGGTGCAGAGCTGGACCCATCACATCAGCCAACCACACAAGGCGCCTCGGCCCCTGGTAGCTCACGATGAGGCTGTTTTCCTGTGGACCAGCCAGGGGCAGAGGCCAGCCTGGGTGCTGATGCCCAGGAGCAGGACGGCCAGTGGCCCCGTGCTAGGCCTCCTCCCTGTGTCTCATGGGGACAGTGAAGCCCATGGCAGGAGCTGGCTCTTCACAGCAGCTATGGGGCCCAGAGCCCTCCCCACAGAAAGGACCTGGGGTGACCACAGGCGAAACCCTGCCTTGAGGGGCCCCCATAGCAGTGCCTGGCAGCCCCACAGGGCCGCAGCTGAGCGGCGGTTTCACCGCCTTGTGGCCTCAGGCCCTGCTGGCTCCACACCCTTGTGCGTCGCGGCAACTGAGCTGGTCAGCACAGCACACCTCATCCCGCTCCTAGAGTGCCTGCCCCGCCCACGCCCTCCCTGCTGCGGCCCTCCACATTTCCGTCCCTGGCTGTGGAGCTGTGTGTGCAGCCGTGGGCAGAGCCGTCCTGATGCCTCCTGGCCGCATCTCCTGCAAGGCCACTCCCTAGGAGGCCAAGAGGGAAGCTGTGCCCTCATCCTGGAGTGTGGGAGGCCACAGGAGAAGTGCCAAGGTGGGGCTAGGGCCACCTTCACCGTGCAGAACCACCCGCCACAGACCCCAGCTCTGGGACCTGGGTGGCCCTTTCCAAGCCTGCCTCTGTCTTGGGACAGGGCCAAGGGTCCCGTCGCCCATCTTTCTTTCTGAAGGTGGCACCCACAGGCAGTTAGCATCCAAGGGCAGCAGCTGCCCCAGGACCAGTGCATAACCCTGGTGATGCCACCACTGGGAGCCCAGGCCCATGGCGGAAGCCTCCCAGGTCACATCTTGCCTTGTTTCCCCACAGAGCAGCTGTGCGGAGGGTCGTGACAGCCATGAACCAGATGGACCAGAAGAAGCACGAGAAGTTTTCAAACCAGTTTAACTATGCACTGAACTAGAGAGCTGGGCCCAGTGCACTGGCCATTAGCACCTTCTCCCTCTGCCAGTGTCTCAGGACAGCAGAGTGAGCGTGGGTCTGGGCAGTAACCATGCTTTGGCTATTACTGTGTTTGATGTAAAGAAATGGCACATTGAAATGCCCTGAAGGTCTGGCTGTGCTGCTGCGACAGGGTTCGTCGTCATCTGGTGACGGGTCTGTCCTCGTAGAAGAGGCCCTCGGGCCTGGAGATGTGAACCAGGCAGCAGCCCTGTTCCAGAGGGCATCTGCGAGTCCTCGTGAGGCCAGTGCATGTCGTGGTGCGGGGTTCAGCACTGACAGAGCGTGCGTGCAGCTCAACTTTCAGAGCTTGCATTCCCCAGCTGGGAGGCAACCGCTCAGAGGAACTCTGGGAAACCCACTTTTATGCAAATGTTGTTTTTAACACAAACACAAAGGCCAGTGAACCGTTCACTCATCTGCTTTCTGTTTCTGGCTTTTCATATGACATGTGGCCTCTTGTGCCTGGCTTCTTGCACTTGGCATTCTGTTTTCAGGGTTCATCCATGGAGTTCCCCTCCGACGTATAAAACAAAGGAGGTGAAAACCTGTCCATGCGGAAGCTCGTGCACACATGTCCACAGCAGTGTTGAGGGTACTGAACATCTCCTGTGCTCACGGGCCGTTTGTGTGTCTTCTTTGGAGAGGAGTCTGTTCAAATCTCTTGCCTATTTTTAATTGAATATTTGTCTTGAGTTGTAACAGTTTTTTTCTCTCTCTTTTAGAGATGGGCTTTTGCTCTTACCCAGGCTGAGTGCAGTGGCACGATCATAGCTCACTGCAGCCTCAAAACTCCTGGGCTCAAGCCTCCTCCCACGTCAGCCTCCCAGGTAGCTGGGACTACAGGCACACGCCACAGCGCGTGGCTAATTTTTTAAATTTTTTGTAGAGACGAGC
This sequence comes from Chlorocebus sabaeus, assembly GCF_047675955.1. Lineage (NCBI taxonomy): Eukaryota > Metazoa > Chordata > Mammalia > Primates > Cercopithecidae > Chlorocebus > Chlorocebus sabaeus. The sequence continues at coordinate 48,398,386 of NC_132930.1, read as the reverse complement.
TCTCACTGTGTTGCCCATGGTGGTCTCGAACTCCTAGCCTCAGGCAATCCTCCTGCTTCGGTCTCCCAAAGTGTTGGGATTACAGGCATGAGCCACCACTCCTAGCCAGGAGTTTATATGTATATTGTGAATACTAGATCCTCATGTGATTTGCAAAAACTTTCTTTTTTTTTCTTTTTTCTTTTTCTTTTTTTTTTTTTTTGAGACAGAGTCTAGCTCTGTCGCCAGGCTGGAGTGCAGTGACCCAATCTTGACTCACTGCAAGCTCCACCTCCCGGGTTCACGCCATTCTCCTGCCTCGGCCTCCCGAGTGGCTGGGACTACAGGCACGCACCACCACACCCAGCTAATTTTTGTATTTTTAGTAGACACGGGTTTCACTGTGTTGATCAGGCTGGTCTTGATCTCCTGACCTCGTGATCTGCCCACCTCGGCCTCCAAAGTGCTGGGATTACAGGTGTGAGCCGCCATGCCGGCCGATTTGCAAAAACTCTTCCATACTGTCCTTTCACTTTCTGGATAGTGTCCTCTGAAGCACAAAAGTAAATTTTGATGAAGTCCAGCAATTTATCTGGGTTTTCCTTTTGTTACTTATGCTTTTGCTGTCACATCTCAGAAGCCATCGCCTCATCCAAGATCACAGAGATTTACACCTGGTTTCTGATAAGCATTTTATAATTTCAGCTCTTACGTGTGGATCTTTGATCTGTTGTGAGTTAAGTTTTGTGTGTGGTATAAGAGCCTGCATTCTTTTGCCTGTGGATATCCAGTTGTCTCTGTGCCATTTGTTGAAAACATTATTTTTCCCCATTGAATTATCTTGGCACCCTTATTTATAATCAATTGACCAAAAATGTACAGGTTTATTTCTGGGCACTTGACTCTATTCCATTGACCTGAACCTTATGCCAGTACCACAGTGCCTTGATCAATGTTGCTTTGTTGTGATAAGTTTTACTTTGCTCTATTTCAAGGCTGTTTTGACTATTCTGCATTCCTTGCGTTTCCAAATGAATTTTAGGATCTGCTCATCAGTTTCTTCAAAACAAAAAAGCAGCTGAGATTTTGATAGGAATTACGTTAAATCTAGAGATTGCTTTGGGATGTATTACCATCTTAATATTAAATCTTCTGAGTCATGAGCTTCTGATTATCTTTCCATTTATTTGGGTCTTTTTAAATTTATTTCAACAGTATTTTGTAGTTTTCAGTATATAAGTCTTTCACTTATTTTGTTAAATTTACTCATATTTTATTCTTTTTTATTTATAACCAAAGGATTATAAATGCAATTATAAATTATTAAAAGATTATAAATTGCATTTATAAAAGCAATGATAAATGTAATTGTTTTCTGAATTTCATTTTAGGGCTGATCATTGCTAATATGTGGAAGTACAATTGACTTTTGTGTATTGATCTTGTATCCTGCATTCCTTGCTGAACTTGTTTATTCGTTCTAATTAGTTGTGTGTTCCTTAAGATTTTCCATACACAAAATCATGTCATCTGCAAACAGCTGTCTTTCTGATCTGGGTTTCTTTTATTTCTCTTACCTAATTGCTCTGGTTAGTACCTCCAGGACAATGTTGAATAGATGTGGTGAGAACAGACATCCTTGTCTGACTCTTGACCTTAGCAGGAAGCTTTCAGTCTCTCACCATTGAGCGTGATGTTAACCGTGCTGTTTTGTGTAGATGCTGTCTACCAGGTTGAAGAAGTTACCTTCTCCTCCTAGTTTGTTGAGTGTTTTTGTCATAAAGTGTTGAATTTTGTCAGATGCGTTTTCTCCGTGTGTTGAGATGATAGTATAATTCTTGTCCTCTACTCTAGTGATACAGCATATTACATTGTTTCTCATATGTTGAACCGACCTTGCATTCATGGGGTAAATTCTACTTGTTCATGGTATATAATCCTTTTTTTATGCTGCTGGATTTAGTTTGCTAGGATTTTGCATCTGTATTCATGAGGGATATTGGTCTGTAGTCTTTTTGTGATGTCTTTGTCTGACTTCAGTCACGTCACTACTGACCTCATAGATTGAGGTGGGAAGTGTTCCCTCCACTCCTATTTTTTGGAAGAGTTTGTGAAAGATTGTTATTAATTATTTAAACGTTTGGTAGAATTTACCAGTGAAGGCTGGACTTGTCTTTGTGGGATTTTTTTTCCCTAATTCAGTATTTCACTTATTATAGATCTGTTTAGTTCCAGTAGTTTGCATCTTTCCAGGAGTTTGTCCCTTTCTAGGTTCTTTGTTGCAATCTGTTTATATGCAATTGTTCATAGCATTAAAAAAAGTGTTTTTAACTGACAAGGTCTCACTCTGTTGCCCAGGCTGGAGTGCAGTGGTGCAATCATAGCTCACTCCAACCTCAGACTCATGGGCCCAAGTAATCCTCCCACCTCAGCCTCCCCAGTAGGAAGGACCACAGGCATGTACCACCACATCCAGCTAATTTTCTGACTTTGTTTGGTTTGGTTTTGTTTGGGACAGAGTCTGGCTCTGTCACCCAGGCTGGAGTGCAGTAGCACAATCATGGCTCACTACAGCTTCGACCTCCCAGACTCAAGCAATCTTCCTATCTCAGCTTCCTGAGTAGCTAAGACTTCAGGGGCATGGCACTATGACTGACTAATTTTTTAAAAGCTTATTTTTGGTAGAGATTGGGTCTCACTATGTTGCCCAGGCTGGTCTCAAACTCCTGGCCTCAAAAAATTTTCCCGTCTTAGCCTAGCACAGTGCTGGGATTACAGGCATGAGCCACTGCACCCAGCCCTAATTTTCTTTAAAATTTTTTTGTAGAAACAAGATCTCGCTGTGTTGCCCAGGCTGATCTTTGTCAAACTCCTGGCCTCAAGTGACCCTCCCACCTTGACCTCCCAAAGTGCTGGGATTGTGGATGTTAGCCAGTGCTCCCAGCCTATTCATAGTGTTTTCTGGTTTTAGTAATTTGATTCTTCTCTCTTTTACTCCCCTTAGTCAGTCTAGCTAAAGATTTATCAATTTTGTTGATCTATTTAAGAAACGACTTCTGGTTTTGTTTATTATTCCCTATGATTTTCCATTCTTTATTTTGTTAATTTCCACTGTAACCTTTATTATTTCCTTTGGGTTGCTTTGGGTTTCATTTTCTTTTTCTTGTTTCTTAAGATGGAAAATTAGCTTATTGATTTGAAATCTTTCTTTTTAATATAGACGTTTGTAGCTGTAAATTTTTATCTCAGCACTGATTTACTTCATCCCTTAAGTTTTGGTATATTGTGTTTTGCCTTTTTTAAATCTCAAAGTATATTCTGATTTCTCTGGTGATTTCTTCTTTTACCTCTTGGTTATTTAAGAGTTTGTTGTTTAATTTCCACATATATGTGAATTTCTCAAGTTTCCTTCTGTTATTGACTTCTTTTCCTTTTTTGTTTTTGAGAAACAGGATCTCACTTTGTCTCCCAGGCTGGAGTGTGGTGCCGTGATCACAGCTCACTGCATCCTCGACCTCCCACCTCAGCCTCCCAAGTAGCTGAGACTACAGGCATGAGCCACCAAACACAGCTAAATTTTTAAAAATTTTACTGTAGAGACAGGGTCCGACTGTGTTGCCCAGGCTGTGTTGGAACTCCTGGGCTCAAATGATCCTGCCACTTTAGCCTCCCAAAGTGCTGGGGTTACAAGCGTGGGCTACCGTGCCTGACCTGTTACTGATTTCTTATTTCACTCCATTATGGCTGAAGAACATAACTATGATTTCCTGTCTTTATTGAGAGTTATTTTATTGGCGTACCATATTTTCTGTCCCCGAGTGTTGAAGAATTTCTATCTGGTTCTTGTTGGGTGGAGTGTTGTATAGATGCCTGTTGGGTCTGATTGGTTTGTAGTGTTGTATGGAAGCGTGTTGGGTCTGATTGGTTTGTAGTGTTGTATGGAAGCCTGTTGGGTCTGATTGGTTTGTAGTGTTGTATGGAAGCGTGTTGGGTGTGATTGGTTTGTAGTGTTGTATGGATGCCTGTTGGGTCTGATTGGTTTGTAGTGTTGTATGGATGCCTGTTGGGTCTGATTGGTTTGTAGTGTTGTATGGATACCCATTGGGTCTGATTGGTTTGTAGTGTTGTATAGATGCCTGTTGGGTGTGATTGGTTTGTAGTGTTGTATGGATGCCTGTTGGTTCTGATTGGTTTGTAGTGTTGTATAGGTGCCTGTTGGGTCTGATTGATTTTTAGAGTTGCATAGATGCCTGTTGGGTCTGATTGGTTTGTAGTGTTGCATAGATGCCTGTTAGGTCTGATTGGGTCTGATTGGTTTGTAGTGTTGTATGGATGCCTGTTGGGTCTGATTGGTTTGTAGAGTTTTATGGAAACCTGTTGGGTCTGATTGGTTTGTAGAGTTGTGTAGATGCCTGTTGGGTGTGATTGGTTTGTAGACTTGTATGGCTCCACGTTGGGTGTGATTGGTTTGTAGTGTTGTATAGATGCCTGTTGGGTCTGATTGGTTTGTAGAGTTGTTTGGATGCCTGTTGAGTGTGATTGGTTTGTAGTGTTATATAGATGCCTGTTGGGTCTGATTGGTTTGTAGAGTTGTCTGGAGGCCTATTGGGTGTGATTGGTTTGTGGTATTGTATAGGTGCCTGTTAGGTCTGATTGGGTCTGATTGGTTTGTAATGTTGTATGGATGCCTGTTGGGTCTGATTGGTTTGTAGTGTTGTATAGATGCCTGTTAGGTCTAATTGGGTCTGATTGGTTTGTAGTGTTGTATGGAAGCCTGTTGGGTCTGATTGGTTTTTAGAGTTGTATGGATGCCTGTTGGGTCTGATTGGTTTGTAGTGTTGTATAGATGCCTATTAGGTCTGATTGGGTCTGATTGGTCTGTAGTGTTGTATGGAAGCCTGTTGGGTCTGATTGGTTTGTAGTGTTGTATAGGTGCCTGTTAGGTCTGATTGGGTCTGATTGGTTTGTAATGTTGTATGTAAGCCTGTTGGGTGTGATTGGTTTGTGGTATTGTATAGGTGCCTGTTGGGTCTGATTGGTTTGTAGAGTTGTGTGGAGGCCTGTTGGGTGTGATTGGTTTGTGGTATTGTATAGGTGCCTGTTGGGTCTGATTGGTCTGTAGTGTTGTATGGAAGCCTGTTGGGTCTGATTGGTTTGTAGTGTTGTACAGATGCCTGTTAGGTCTAATTGGGTCTGATTGGTTTGTAGTGTTGTATGGAAGCCTGTTGTATCTGATTGGTTTGTAGAGTTGTAGAGAAGCCTGTTAGGTCTGATTGGTTTGGTTTGTAGTCTGATTATTTACATCTTCTCTTCCCTTATTCATCTTCTGCCTAGTTATATTGATATTGAATGTGGGGTATTGAATCCTTCAGTTTTGTCAGCTTTTGTTTCATAAATTTTGAAACTCTGTTAAGTGCATCTGTGTTTCTATTTCTTTCTGATGAGCAGACCCTTTTATCATTATGACATGTCCTTCTTTGTCTCTAGTGAAAAAAAAAATGTTGTCTTTAAGTCCCTTTTGTCTGATGTTAGTATAGCCACTCAGCTCTTTTTTGATTATTGTTTGCATATTATCTTTTTTCATCCTTTTACTTTCGTTGTATCTCTGAATCTAAAGTGTGTTTCTTGTAGACATTATATAGTGGGATCGTGTTTCTCGTCTGTCCTGCTCGTCTCTGCTGTGAATCAAAAGTGTGTTTCTTGTAGACAGCATATAGTGGGATCATGTTTTTTATCTGTCCTGCTGGTCTCTGCTGTTTGAGAGGGATGTTTAATCCATTTACATTCAGTGTGATTACTGATAAGGTTGGATTTGTATCTGCCATTTCTAAATTTGTTTTCTATATTGTCTTTTTTATCTTTCTTCCTTTATTTCTCCATTACTTTTTTGTGTTAAATGGACATTTAATTCTCTGTAACATTGTAATTTCCTTGTCTGTTTTACTGGGTTTTTTAGAAGTAATTTTCTTAGTGGCTGCTCTGAGTATTACAGTAACAATGTAAAACCAATCAAGTGTTCAGATGAACTATTAATAATGTGCAAAACCCTTTGCTTCGAGTAGCTTTGTTTCCTCTCAGCCTCTTGGTGCTCTATTTGTCCTATAAATGCTACCTTTTAGATTGTAAGTCCATCAGCAGTCTTGTAATTATTGCTTTCTGCAGTTGTCTTTTAAATCATGTCGAAGAAGAAAAGATGTACGAACAGAAATGAGTCTCTGCTATCTCTGTTGCTGGCTTTGCGGTTGTCTTTTTTGGTGCTGTTTGTGTGGATTTGAGTGTGGTGTCTTGGACTTCAGCCTCAAGTATTTCTTGTAGGACAGATCTTCTAGCAATGAATTCTCTTTGTTTTCGTTTATCTGGGAATGTTGTAATTTCTCCTTCTCTTGGGAAGAATCATTGTGCTGGATATGGCCCTCTTTTTCTTTCAGCCCCCTATAGATGTCCCTCCACTGCCTCTGGCCCCCGTGGTTTCCGTGGCGGGAGCACTGCACCACGTCTCAGTCTCTTTTTAGCTTCTGACTGTTTGACTGTGGTGTATCTAATTGTGGATCTTTCAGTGTGTCCTACCTGAAGTTCTTTGAGCTTCTTGGATATAGAGGTTAATATTTTTCAGCAAATTTGGGAAATTTTTGGTTGTCATTACTTGAAATATTTTGTGTCCCTGCTCTCTGTCCCCTCGTTGGACTCTAGTTGCGTGTGTTTCTGTGGAGCTGGGCACAGCCTCGGAGGCCTCCTTGACTTTCCTTTATTCTGGAATTTTTTCTTCTTCTTGGAAAGAATCATCTCAATTGACCTATCTTCAAGGTCACAGATGCTTTTGCCAAACAAAACCTGATGTCAAGCTGCTATAGTGAATTTTTCATTTCAGTTATTGTACTTTTCTACTCCAAACTTCCATTTGGCTCTCTTTTATAATTTCTTTATCTTTACTCATATTCTTTATTTAGTGAAATAGGCTCATACTTTAATTCTGTAGACACAGTTTCCTTTAGTTATATGAACATATTTATAGAAGCTGATTTAAAGCACTTGTCTAGGCTAGACGTGGTGCTGCACACCTGTAATCCCAGCTACTTGGGAGGCAGAGGCAGGAGAATCACTTGAACCCGGGAGGCAGAGGTTGCAGTGAGCCGAGATCAAGCCATTGCACTCCAGCCTGGGCCACAGAGCAAGACTCTGTCTCAAAACTAAGATGGATGGATGGATGGATGGATGGATGGATGGATGGATGGATGGATGGATGGATAGATAGATAGATAGATAGATAGATAGATAGATAGATAGAGATAAGATAGATAGGACTTATCTAGTAAGTCCATCAACATCAGGGCCTATTCAGGGAAAGTTCCTATTGATGGCCTTTTTTCTCATGTCTGAACTAAGGAAATAACGTACTCTTTCTTTGTGGTCTCACGTATATCTATTGTTTTTGAAGACTGGATGCTTTAATTACGTGCTGAGCAATTCTGGAAATCAGATGTGCTCTCCACGAGTTTATTTTTGTTTTGTTGCTGTTACCATTTGTTTAGTGTGTGTTCTGGACTAATTTGAAGCGTCCACCTCGTCAGCTTCATGTTCAGCCAGTGACTGGACCAAGGACCCCTTTAAGTGCTTTGCACCAATAACTCACGGTTCTGCCGACACGCAGTTGATGCGTGGTGTGTGTGCCTTCAGCGCTCCAGCAGGCAGCTGCCAACTGTGCCTTTGCCTTCACTTCTTACTTGCACACAGCCACAAAGCCAGCCGGAGGTGAGGGCTGAACGACTCAGGTTCCTTTTGGGCATGCACACGGCTCTGTGCCTGTGTGGGCACGGCCTTCCACGCCTCCAGGAGTGTGGCAGAGCTTCTCAGCGGCCACCATGGGCATCTCGTTCCTCAGATCCTCCTTTCATGAGTTATGTAGTTGAATTATCAGTCTTTCTTGGCTTCTAAGTTTTGTGTTCTAGTTATAATGCTCTTCCCCACTCAAAGATTATATTTGAAATGTTTTCCATGTTTTCTTCTAGTAGTTTTATGGGTTTCATTTTCATATTGAAATCATTGATCTGCTTCTAGTTTTTGATACAAAATGTGAGCCAGGAAACCCAGTTTTTAAATTTCACATAGCTGTCCAGGTGTCCCTGCACCTCTTATCAATGAGCCCTTGCTTTGTGCCGATTTGGAGTGCCCGCCTGCTCACACACGTGCCGATTTGGAGTGCCCGCCTGCTCACACACGTGCCGATTTGGAGTCCCGCCTGCTCACACAAAGCCCTGGCATGGTGGCTCTGTGGGTTTCCTGTCCTGCCGGCTGAGTCAGACGCTGTTACCATACATTCTACTCATGGTGGCTTTTTAATACATTTTTGTGTCAAAGACCCCTTTTATATTTCTTTCCACCTTGAGATAAAGTGGGAATATTAGGGATGAGATGGAAGAGGAGAGGGTGTTTTTGTAAAATTGAATTCAGGACTGATTTGTTAGCCTGGTGCTTTTTGTATCAGACTTTTAATGAACTTTCATGAATGCTGATTAAAAGACAAACCTGTGACTCTGACCAAGTGAGGGGCCATGTGCGGTGGGGGTGCTGGGCTGGCCCTTCTGGCTGGTGGGGTGAGGGGGTGGGGACTGTGCCCCTGGGAGCAGCTGACTCGGCATTAAGGGGGTGCTGGGGGTGGGCTCATCCTTTTCTCAGATCCCCTCAGCAAACCCCTTCCACCCATACTTGCCACAAAGTGGTTTGGGTCCCCATGAGCCAGGCAGATGGAGGGGGCAGAGGAGCCTGGGGCAGCCTGGCCTGCAGATGCATTTAGAGCCAGAGGACGGGGCTGTGTCCAGTTCCTGCAGGAACCACCGTGGGAGCAGGTTGCCCCCTCCCTAGGGAGGGAAGGGACCAGTGAGGATTCAGGCGGGGAAGAAGGCTGGGCCTGGGCAGCCCAGGAAGGGGTGGGGTTCCTGAGGACCCTGAGAGTGGTCCCACGGCTCAGGAAGAACGTGCAAACTCTCTTCGCCTACCCTGCCTGCCGAAGCGACCCCCAGCAGTTCCTGGGGCCTCCCAGGAGCTCCCTGCAACACCCCTGCCCCCAGTCCTGCACACCTGGGGTTGACTGAGCCTGGGAAGCCGAGAAGCAGCACAGAAGCCAGTGGTCAGCAGCTTGCCTGTCCCTCCCCTGTGTCTCTGCACTGACACAGGCCGGTAGCCCAGGCAACTGGGCTTTAAAAACAGGACCATCCCCAGAGGCTTCAGGCCCAGAGGGGACAGGGCAGGCACTATAGCAGCCTCACATTGCACGCAGGGTCACTGCAGCTGTGGGGGCCTTGGCAGGTGCACACTGTCAGTCCCAGTGAGGATGGGAAGGGAGCTCCATCAGTCCGGCATCCACAAGGAAGGGCAGAGGCGGTGGAGGCTGCGGAGAGGCCCCAGGCTGCCCAGGGTGCACAGCTAAACAGACGGTGACCCTGGGTGGTAGGGACAGAGGAGCTGGGATCTGGAAACAGTGTTGCAGACAGAGCATGGCCGGCAGACACAGGCACAGCTGCCTCGGTGATGGGATCTGCTGGGCGTGGCTCTTGAGAAGGGCAGAAACAGCAAGCAGAGAGATTCTGGAGGCAGGGTGCCCATCACGGCAGGTGGCCTGTGTGTGGTGGGCAGGGCTGGCAGGAGCAGGTCCTCAGTGCCAGGCCAAGGGTTCAGGGTTTCCTCCCAGGGATGCGGGGGCTACTGGTGGGGCTCACAGTGGGAGGGAGCCCATGCCAGCTGGTCCAGCATGCTGCTGCCCTCATCCAAGGCAGACTGGCTGAGGTCAGCACAGAGAGCAGCAGAGGGTGGGTGTGAGGAGTGACCAAGGAGCACTGGTGGGCATGGGTCACAGCCCCAGTGCTGGGGTGGACGGGCCACCATGGGAAGTGGTGTCAGGGTTAGCTACACAGAACCAGAAACTCCAAGTAGGAGTGGCTCATAGACATAAGGGTTTGTGTCCTGTTGATCCAGAGCCCAAGGGTAGGTGCCCCCAAGCACCTATGAGGGGGCTCAGTTCCACCAGGACGTTGTCTTTTTCCAGTTCTTGGGTCAGTATCAGAGCACATGGCCTCCAGCCCCAAGGCTACCTCATGGCCCAAGGTGGCTGCTGGGGCTCCAGCCATCACCAGGTCTGCAGAAGGGAGGAGAAGGGCTTTGCCTCCCCTCTGAGCTGATTCCCATAAGGAGCCTTCTCGGCCCCCCACCCCCACACACTACTCATGTCAACTTGGCCAGAACCTAGTCACGGGCTGCACCCAGCTGCCCGTTGCCCCAGAGGCAGGACATGCGGCCCTCAACCTGGGAGATGAGTGCTCAGCCACAGCCTCCCAAGAAAAGAGAGAAGGCATCCCCACCAGCAGAGCTATCTACCCTGCAGGGCAGTCAGGCGGAGGTGGGATGTGGACATCCCCAGGTTGTCACCCATGAGCAACCCCCCCACCCAACAGTGGGTGAGATACCCCCACCCCATGTGCCTCTGTGGACTAGAAGGTGATCTTGGGATGGGGGAGGGGCAGCAGTGCCAGAGGCAGGTGGGGACCGCAGTGGTCATGGGGGCAAGGATGGGGCTCAGCCCTGCCTCCTCCTTCAAGTGCAGTCCTGCAACCCTGCCTGGCCACCCACCCCTGCCCCTTCCTCCCCGCGCTCACCTCCCTCTGCTGCCGGCCTATTTGTCCAGCCTCACCTCCCCCCATGGTAAATGGCTTCTCTATAGGAAGCCTCCCTTCCCAGCTGACGCTGTGCACAGCCAACCAGAAGAGACCAGGAGTGAGGGGGGCACTCAGTCACCAGGGAAGAAACGGGGGACCCAGGTAGCGGCTGTCACAGGCAGGACACTGGGTGTGGGGAGGTCTGAGCACCGCAGGGAAGACCCTAGGGATGGGGGGACAATGTGGGGGCATGTTGGATGTGGGGTATTTTTGGGCATCTGGATGTGGGTAGATTAGTTTGGATGTGGGGAGATTAGGTTGGATGTGGGGAGGGTGCTTGGTGCCTGGGGTTTGCTCTGAGGCTGTGGGGCTGGCTTGGTCTGGGAGGAGCTTGGTCTGGCTTTGTGGTGCCTGGAGGGCCCCTGGCCCCAGGAAGGACATCACGGGGCAAGGACAGGGCCAGGCACACCATTGCCAGGACATCATGGGGCAAGGACAGGGCCAGGCACACCATTGCCATGGCAGGAAGGCAAGTGGAGGATGAGGGCTCCCCAAGCCCAGGCCGCCCCAGGACTCTGAACAGGAGGAACCAGCCACCAAGTGAGCAGGGCCCTGGGGAGGCAATGCCAGGTTGGGGCAGCCAAGGGCCTGAGTGATGGTGAGAGCCTGCTTGGGGGTGGAGAAGTGAGGAGGAGGAAGTGTAGACAGCAGGTGTAGATGGCTCTTTTGATACTTTGGCTCGAGGCTGGGAGGAAAGGGGGAGAGCTGGAGGCCACACAGGGTCCAGGGAGGGTTATGCCTAAGCTGGGGGACACTGGACACATCTAAAGCCCAGCAGGGGCCGTCTCCCCTGGCAGACACAGGCAGGTGACAAGATCCTGTGGCTGAAAGATGGGCTTGGACCTGTGGCCAACCGAGGGTGGGGTTATGGAGAGGGTACACCAGACACCTTAGGGTGCAGGAGCTGGATGCCCACCAAGGTTGAGGCCCTGGGCTTTGGAAAAGACCAGGGGGGCTGAGGGAGACTTCCTTCAGCAAGCCCAGCTGCCTGGGGCTGGGGGTGTGGGCAGGTGGGCATGGGGGTGGGGAGCACAGGGAGGCTCGGCAGTGGCAGCTGGTGGCCCCAATCCATCCTCCCCTTTCACTAGGAGTGAGATGCCCGGGGCGGGGGAGACTGCATCTCCCAGCCTCCCTTGGCTAGGAGAGCACCCGTGACCCAGCTCTGGCCAATGGGACATGAGCAGCTGTGTTGTGTGGGCTTCTGGGAAAGCTTCTTTTTTTTTTTTTTTTTTTTGAGACGGAGTCTGGCTCTGTCGCCCAGGCTGGAGTGCAGTGGCTGGATCTCAGCTCACTGCAAGCTCCGCCTCCCGGGTTTACGCCATTCTCCTGCCTCAGCCTCCTGAGTAGCTGGGACTACAGGCGTCCGCCACCACGCCCGGCTAGTTTTTTGTATTTTTTTGGTAGAGACGGGGTTTCACCGTGTTAGCCAGGATGGTCTCGATCTCCTGACCTCGTGATCCGCCCGTCTCGGCCTCCCAAAGTGCTGGGATTACAGGCTTGAGCCACCGCGCCCGGCCCCGGGAAAGCTTCTTAAAAGAGACGGGTGTTTCCAGCTGCTCCCTTTTTTCCTGTTTGCAGCCGGGGGTGAGGATGTGGTGGCTGGAGCCTCAGCTTCCATTGGGGTCCCTGAGGCTGAGGCCTGCCCAGGCCTGATGCAGCACAGAGAGCCAGGAGCTGGGTCTCCAAGGACTCAGTGAAGGTCTCAAAACTGCCCAGGGCTGCCACCGGCCAGAATTCCCTCACAAAGAGAAAATAAACAGTCTCCTTTCAACTCTCTTCATTCAGGTTTTTTCTTACACGCAGCCAGACCCAATCCTGACTCCCACAGCAACGGACCACAGCACCATGGGCTGGGGGGGGGGTGGGGAGGTGGCCTCATTGGGAGGCCTCTCACCGTCTGGGCTCAGTGGTCCCTGGGCAGGAGACAGGAGCCCAGGGCATGAGAGCAAATGCCGCCCTTGTCTGGGCTCATGCTCACTTGACAGGAGGCCCTTTCGGTGCCTGGCTTTGCAGCAACGACATGCGTGCAGTTCTGGGAACTCAGGGCAGGTGTGGTCCAGGGCAGGACGAGTCCTAAGCCCTAGGAGGAGGGTCCATGGAAGAGCGTCCTCAGATCCTGGGGTCAAGACCTTCCCTCACAGCCCTGACACCAAAGTGGGGGACACGTCAAGGCCCCTAACAAGGCTCCTGCTCACCTCTGCCTGCAGCACAGGCCCAGGGAGCTGAAACCAAGTCAGGCATAGGCGGCCTAGGCTGGAAATGGCTGGCAGGGGAGGCCCAAACCTGGTGGAAATGGGGGTGGTGGGGCAGCCCGAGTGTTCCCGGGGAGGCAGCCAAGGGAACGGCATTCCAGCCTCCCCAGGGAGACTGGGGGGCTGGGGACCCAGTAGGAGTATGGGCTAAAAAGTGGGGGCTCCTCCAGGAGGGAGCAGGGCACCCACTGGCACCACAGCTGGCACTGCCCTCAGCAAGCCCTGTGACCTCTGGGCCTCAGTTTCCCACATTTGACTCTCAGCAAAGCGCAGTGGGAGGCTCAGGTGGCTTTGCACACAGTCCTCCTCTGACGAGGGTCTGCTGTGCAGCAACTGTGAACCAGAGACTGGAGCGACCCAAGGAAATGTCCCCCACGCAACTGTGAACCAGAGACTGGAGCGACCCAAGGAAATGTCCCCCACGCAACTGTGAACCAGAGACTGGAGCGACCCAAGGAAATGTCCCCCACGCAACTGTGAACCAGAGACTGGAGCGACCCAAGGAAATGTCCCCCACGCAACTGTGAACCAGAGACTGGAGTGACCCAAGGAAATGTCCCCCACGCAACTGTGAACCAGAGACTGGAGGGACCCAAGGAAATGTCCCCCACGCCTGCGGCGTGAGGCTTTGGGCTGTCCAGGGAGCTTAGAGAAGGGGTGGGTGACGCTGGTGCAGGGAGTGGGTATTGCTTCCCAGACCTCACAGCCCCCGGCCCATACCCTCCATCCCATCCAGCAGCCCTGGGGCACTGCTAAAGGGCCCTCCGGTGTGGCTCTGTGTTTCTGGCTGAGCCTTGAGGGGAGAAGACAGAGAAGGCCAGGATGGGGGCATATGGAAGCTGGAGGGATGGGGAGCCAGGATCTAAGCTCCATGGGAGGGCTGCACTCCGCGGTCTGGCCAGCTCTCAGTGGGTCTGAATCTGGCCTGCACTGTCACAGCCTTCTGTCATCTCCCTGTAGGGTCTGTGAGCTCCTGGAATGTTCCAGCAAGCTCAGCAAAGGGTCAGGCCCTTGCAGCACAGACCTGGGTCCCTCCCAGCCATGCGGCAGCTGCTTTCCCACTCGGCAGCCCCAGTGCCCAGCTCAGGCCAAGCCTGCTGCACTGGCTTCAGCTGAGTCGACCCTCTGGCTACACTTGGCCACCTGCAGGTGGGGCTCACCTTCCCTCACCGACCCCCACCCAGCAAGCCTGAGCTCTGCCAGCAGAGGGAGGTGGGAGAGGCTGCCCTGCCCCTGGACTGGTGAGCCTCAGGACGCTTGCTGCAGGCAGGTGACTTCACCTATGCAGACCCAGAAAGGGAGCAGAGAGCAACTGGGAGTCAGGCTGGCCCTCAGCTGGAGGAGCCAAGGCCTGCCTGGGGCCCAGGATGTGGGGGCAGTAAATGCACAGGGTGGTCCCAGCCACCCCTGCCCCACCCCCACCAACCTGCCTGATGGCTGGTGCTGCTCTGGGCCTGCTCTCTGTCCACAGGTGCTGGCCAGGTCAGTGGGCAGCTCTGTCTCCCATCTTGCCTGTGGTACTAGGTATTCCACTGCCACCACCTGCTCCCAGCCCTCCCCCAGTGGCTGGTGCCAGGTTGACAGCCCAGAGATGAGCTCAGCCCACTCACGGAAAATGGACGGGACACCAGGAGACCGGGCCCAGTCAGGGCACAGCCGCCAGGCAGAGCCAGGCTCCCTCTGTGAGGCAAGGCTCAGGACACCCGCCAGCAGCAGAAGAGGAGTGGGCACCTGCCCAGCTGTCGCCAGTGTCCCATGCCGCCTCCTCACCCATTCTGGGGCTCTGAACCCTCCCCATGTCGCCCTTCCCCGCTTGGACGCACCAGCTTTTGCATCCACACTGCCACCTAGCCCTGGCGCCTCTGCCTCTGGCCTCCCTGAGCCCAGCTCAGGGCGAACACCAAACCTACAGGGCTCCGAGAGCCTGTGCGGGGAATGTAGGGGCCGTTACAGCGTCGCTGGAGGACAGGTGGCCGCACCAAGAGGGAGCACTCGACCCGACTTTTGGGGGCCCGGCTCTGAATGGGCTGGAACGCTCTTGGGCAGGTAGCTGCGCCCCTGGCCAGTCCCTTCTCGCGCCGGGTTAGCCCGTTTTCCCCCCCGGGGAAAGCAGGCAGGCGCTCCTTCCTCCAGGCAGTAGCCGAAACTGACACCGCCCCCAGGCTGACACGCCCAGCCCGGTGCTCCCACGCGGGGATGTGGGCCAGGGGAGTGGGACTGGAGCAGGCTGCAGGGGTGGGGAGCAGGAGGCAGAAAATGCTGCGCCCCCAGCCGCGGTCCCACCAGCTCGGTGGCTAGGCGGAGAGGCGAAGAGGGAGCAAGCAGGTGGTCACTTTCCGGGACCTGTAATCTTCTTTCTTGGGGCTGGGGGGGCGGTCAGAGAGGGGACGCTGAGACCTGAGTCTCAGCCAGCCTGGCGGGTGAGCCCCTGCGCCCAGCCCCAAGCCCAGGACGACGGGCAGGCACCAGCAGAGAGGCCTGAATTCTGGCCGGTGGGACGCCAGGCCGGTGGGAAAACCGGCTGGAGTCCCGCGCGAGGCCGAACACCCTAGGCGCCTTGGTCCCCACGGGAGAAGATTCATGGGTGGGCTAGGCCGGGCCGGGCCGGGCGGAGGGCGGCGCGGGAGCCTGGGAGACTAGGGCGCGGCCGCCTGCGGTTTATTGATTGAGTGAAGTTCTGCAAAGTGCTTCGCAGCGGGCCGAGCCCTCGGGAGCCGCCTGCCCGGCCCCAACGCGCATGGTCATTTATAAATTTAAAACTCTTCCGTAGCAACCGCTTATGTACAGAGTCAACGACTAGGATCGTAGAAAACAGCCGGGCCCGGCGGCGGCCTCGGGGGCGGAGCAGCACGGGGCTCAGAGGTGCGGCGCGTAGAAGGCGGGCGCCCCGTAGGTCTGCGAGCCCAGCACGAAGGGCGAGAGCACCGCCGGGCTCGACAGGAACGGCAGCTGCGCGGCGCACACCAGGCCTCCGGGGCCGTGCGCGGGGTACCCAGCCGGGCCGTGCATGCCGAGAGGGGCGCCCATGGGCGGCGAGGGGCTGAGCGGGCTGAGGCCGCCCGGCAGCCCCGTGCCAGGCCCGGCCCCCGGCCCCGGTCCTGCGCCGCCGCCGGTCGGCGCGCTGGTGTCGGCGCCCGGGTTCTGCTTCTTCCACTTGGTTCGGCGGTTCTGGAACCAGATCTTCACCTGCGTCTCGGTGAGGCTGAGCGACAGCGCCAGGTTGAGGCGCTCGCACACCGACAGGTAGCGCGTGGCCTTGAACTTGTTCTCCAGCGCCACGAGCTGCTCGTAGGTGAAGGCGGTGCGCGCTCGTCGCGGCTTCCCAGATTTGGAGTCGGACCCCGTGCGCTTCCGTTTGGGCTTCGCCGCGGTCGCCGCGCCCTGCGGAGTGGTCCCCGCGCCCCCCGGCGCCGCTGCAGCTCCCGGCGGGCCCGGGGCTCCGGGCGAGTTCCCGCGGGGTCCGGGGGCCGCGGCCTCATCGACGGTGGAGCCAGGGGACGCGTCGGCCTCAGCCGCGTCAGGGCAGCCCGACCCGCGGGCCCCGAGGCCGCCGCTACCTCCCCGCGCCTCCTCCGCGCCTCGCGCCGCCTCCGTCTCGGGCGCTTCGTCCTCGTCGTCGTCCTCGTCGTCGGGAACCTCGTCCCCGCTGTCCGCGCTCGGGCTGTGGCCGCCGCCGCCGCTGCTGTAGCCGTTGATGTCGTTGGTTTCGGACTCCCCTGCCTTGTAGGGGTCGCCGGCATCTGCGGGCGGGAGGAACAAGGACAGGACAGGGCAGTTAGGAAAGGCCCGTTCCCGGATGCCGCCCTCCGCGCGCCCCGCTTCCTCCCCCAGGGTTCCCTCCCGCCTCCTGCTCAGCTCCTCCTGCTTCTTCACCCGCCTCCTCTCTCTCTCCTTCGCTCCGTCGTTTCCTTCCCCTCGGCCTGTCCTTCCTTCCCGCCGCCCGCGTCTCCTCCCGGTCCCTTGTTCGTTTCTTTCTATGGAGAGAGTCCTCCTCGCCCTGAGCTGCCCGTTCTCGCGGCGCCCGACTTTTTTGCCGGAGCGGGGCTGGACGGGTGCTGCGGGCCGGGCCGGGCTGCGGAGATTACAGCGGAGTGGAAGCTCCGATCGATCCGCGGGGCAGATACAAACTTAATTAAACTCATTTTGTGTAATGTACAAACTAGTTAAGGTCATTTAATTTATTTCGGCGTATATTACCCTCCAATTACTGCTGGCGCAGGACCAGCCAATTACCGGACATTTAATAACAGGTCTGGGGGTGGGGCCGGAGCCGACCGAGAGAACCGGGCTTGGGGGACCCAAATCCTATTCCCTGGCCCCGACTCTACCTCAAGCCTCCAAGCCCTGAGATTCGGTCGCGAGGGTCAGCCCCGGCTCCCCTGCCCGCGCCTCGGCCCCTGCGCGGAGTTGCCGTGGGTAGGGCCCTGCTCGGCCTCACGCGGAGGGCTGGGCGGGCGTGCAGGTCGGAGTGGCACCCCGCAGCCTAAAGGCCCGGGTCGGCCGGAGTCTGAACAGCAGCCCCGCATCCTCCAAGCAGAGGCCCTGCAGTGACTGCATTTTGAGTCTCTGAAATTTGGAAGAAAGCATCTCTCCCAGACAGGGTCTTCTACGCCCTGGCACTGGGGGCCTAAGTCAGGAGGAGTTGGGGCAGGTGCCCTCCACAGAGCTGCCCAGTGGCGGCCACGGCCTGCTCTCCGGCCAGGTCGGAACTGAAATCTCCGGTAAGAAATGATCAATCGCTCCTGTCAGATTCCTCCAGGGCGACTGTGGGTCCCCGCTTCCCTCAGCAGTAGCAGGATCCGCCCCTAGACGACCGCAAGCGCCGTCCCAACCCTGCCCCGGGTGCCTGGCCCCGCTCCCTCCCCGGCTGTGCTATGCGCGCGCCTTCCCGGCTTCAGCGGGATCCCGTCCTTCCGCCCCGTAGGCTCCCCGGAGGTGGAGGCTCTGAGCGCCGCCGCCGCCGCAGAGTCCGTAAGGTCCCCTTCACTCAGCCGGATTTGTTCGCCCTCCATCTCCGCCGACCGGAAGAGGCCCAGCGCAGGTGCGGCCCGCAGCCTCCAGGCGCTGAGCCGGTGGCCGCGACCCAGCCCCATCTGCCCCGCGCTGTCCTCCCTGTGCCTCGGCGGGGCCGGGAAGTTGGAGGGAGGAGGCGGGGGAGGGGACACAAAAAGCAATCAGGAGCGGGTCGAATGCAATTCGCGATCAATAGCGGCCCCTAATAAGTGTAATAGGTTTTAATCGAGTAATTATCCGAATTTTGACCCTATAATTTAGATGTTCGGGGGGAGTTTGCAAGGTGCTTGAAAGAGATATGCACGCGCCGTAATGGGATATCGACCCGACCGGGGGCGCGGGCCGCCCCATTACCGGCCGCTTTCCGCCGCTAAGCACATTTCCCCTTAACCGTAATCGAAGGGATTTAATTGTTTTTCCAGAGATAACCAGCGTTTTGTCACAATTAGTCTGATTTGTCCAAAAAAAAAAAAAAAGAGAGAGAGAGAAAGAGAGAGAGGAGGGAGGGAAGGAGGCCTCGGGCGGGCACAGTGGGGGTGGGGAGGTCACGGGCCAGCCACCGCGCGCGGCCCCTCGCCTCCTGCACCAACTACCCCTCCGGGCTGGAGACGCGCGGAGGCGAACCCTGGACCTGCCTCACAGCCCTGCAGCCCCTGGGCCTGACCCGGCTGAGCTTCTCCAGAGGAGCCTGGCGATGCGGGCCCTGCAGTCCGGGTCGGACGGAGGCCACGGGTGGGCTGGTGCGGACCCCGCGCTCTGCGAACTTTCCACGGAGCCTCGGCGTGGGCCAGACCCAACTCGCCACGGTGTCCCAGGGTTGTAAACGCGTAGAAGCGGCCGGTCCCCCTGTCCCCGCGACCTGGCGCCGGACGCATCCTACTCACTCGGCGGCTCAGCTCCGGCGGCTCCGACTCCGGCGCCGGCGAGGGCGCGGCGCTCCAGCTCCTCTGCGCGCGGCGGGCGTCCTGAGGCGGAGGGTGCAGGGGCGCATGGGGCCGAAGCGCACGGGGCGCACGCGGCGGGCGCCACTGGGCCCAGCAGCACGCAGCGACGCCTCCTGCTGTTGAACTTGTTGGGGTCCAGGATGTCCAGTACCGAGAAGGAGGTGGGGCGCGGGGGTGCTGCGGGCCGGGCCGCTCCAGCCCCCTCGGGCGCCGCAGGCACAGTGTCGCTGGCCGCGAGCGGTGGGGCTCCAGCGCGGGGAAAGGCAGGCAGCTCGGCGCGCCCGTCCATAGCGTCCCGGGCAGCGGCGGCGGGAGCTGGCGGTGCGGGCCCCGAACCTGGCAGAGGAGGCGGCGGCAGCGCGGGAACGTCCCCAGGAGCCGCGGGGCCGCTAGCGCTCATGCCGGCCTTCCGCCGCTCCGGCCACTCGGGCCCTGCCGCCTACTGGGCTCCCATACCTGGCGGCCCTGGCACCGCCACACGACCCCGCGCAGGCGGCCGCTGCTCGGCTGGCTCTCGGCGCCGCGCCCTGAGCTCGGCCGGTGCTGCCTTCGCCGCTGCCTTAGGCGCCCGCGGCGCCCGGTCCGCGCATTTATGGCAGTCCCGCCGGAGGCGCCCACGCGCCCACACGCCGAACACACGTGCGCCCGCAGGCGGCCGCGGGGCTCCGCCGCCCTCGTTAGCGCGCGCGCCTAATTGGCTGCGAACGGTCCCGGGCCGAAGAGGCGGGCCCCGCACCGGACACACGGACTGAGCCGCCGGGCCGGACGAACAGACACGCAGCCCGGAGCCCAGCGCGGTCCGCAGGCGGCTGTAGTGGTCAGCGGCGCGTCGCTGTGCTTCCGCTCGTCCGGAAACGGCGCACCAGCCTCCTTGGCGAAGGGGGAGGAGACAGCCCTGGCTTTTAAATAATTGCGGGATCAATCTGCAGCGGGGCCGCAGAGACCCCAGGGCGCGCGGGCCAGCGAGCGCCAAGAGTTGGCTGGGACATCTCGGCGCAGGCTGCGGTGACTGGCCCGGCCTCTCCTCCGGGCCCCCGGCGGGCGGGGCCCGGAGCTCCAAAGGTTCCCACAGCTCTGGCGCCCCTCGGCAGTTGGGGTGGGGATGGGGAGAGCAGTTCTCACGCGCGATTCTCCGAGTCTCCGCCGGGTCTGCAGCCCCCTCCCGCGCGTTCCGTGGGTCTTGGTCCCGCGTCTCTCGCTTGCTCCCGCTTGGGGTCTCCTCTTGCGTCTCCGGGGTCTCTCTTGCTCAGGGTCTCTGCCCCTCCATCCCTTCCCACGCCCGCCCCTTTCACTTCGTCAAATTAGGGCCCGACCTGGAGTCCCAGCAGAGGGGCGGGGCCGGCTGCCCCCGAGCCGCTCATTAGAAGTGGAATCGAAAATGAGAAGGCTGCTTGTCCCTCTTAACCCACCCCCAAAAGGGGGACCGACAAATTGCACACACAGCAGGCGGCCTACATAAAATCGATCCTCTTCAAGTAAGGGAAAAATGTGTGTTTCTTCCAAAAATAATACGACAAATGCCCCCTTCGCCACATCCGGATAAATAAGAAGCCCCACGGCCTGAGTCTTTATTTGGGTACGTTTTATCTACGGCCGCGATGTTTGCAGGACAGGGCCCTGCGGCCCTCCGTCCTCGAGGGCTGGGCCTGGCGTCCGGAGTCCCAGTGCGGGATCGCGGTAGCTCCCCGGCGGGTCGCTAGTCTCCCTCCTCCTCCTGCCCATGCAGCGAGCAGCCAGATGCAGGCGGACCACGGTGGGCGCCAGCAGTGGGAGCGCGCACGCTTCTTCAGGGTGTGAGCGCGCGGGCGAGTGCACCGGCGGCTGTGCGCGCCGCCTTACGCCGCGGTCCCCGGAGCCTGCTCCGCGCGCAGGGCGGTCCTTTGCAATTACCGCGGGCAATGATCCTTTGGAAGCAGAAATTAAAAGTTGAGAGAAATAATGGTGGACCGATCGGCTGTAATTTGGGCCACGCTCGGACACGCCGAGCCTCAGGGAGGCTGGAACTAGGGTGGGGTGGGGGGCGCCGCAGGCCTTCCCGTCCCTCTTCTCCTCCCGCTTCCCCTCCCCTGCCCTCCCCGCTGCTGGTCCATCCCGAGATTCTAATCAGATCCACAACACTGTGTCCTTCCTTGCCAGGACCTGATTATTCTTTATCTTTAAATTATAAATCACCTCTGGGGAAGGAGGGTGGGTAATCTCCCATCGCAGGGAGGCAATTATCTCCTTTCCGCCCCACCTTGGTCTTCACTCTCTCCCTCTCCCCCAGCTAAATTTGGATATAGATGTGCACAGGCCACTCACACACACACTCGTTCACAAGTGCGTAGCACATACAAGCACAGATCCGTTCATGAGCACCCAGGCACACAAGCCCGGCAGAGCCCTCACAATTGCACTGGCATCCCTGCATTTCCCTCTCTCCCGCCATCGCCAGCGCCAGCTCCACGCTGGTCTTGGCTTCGTCTTTAACTCTCTCCGGAGGAGAGGCACACAGGACCCTTTCCCAGTCCCTGTACCCCTCCCCAGGAGGCACAGCTGCTGGGTGGCCAGCGAGGCCTGGGTGGGGGAAGGCAGGGCAGGTCTCAAGGGCAGACCCCTGACCTGGCTGCCGGTCTCCCTGCGGCACAACCCACTTAAAGCGTCCGTCCCTGCCACGGCCTGACCTCAGCCAAGCATCTCCCACCAGTAGCCACAACACTCAACCCTGCCAGGTCCCAGACAGTTGGAACACCTGCACGTGAGGAAGGGATGGGTAATGGGCACTCAGCCCTCTTGGTACAACTTTCAAAACGAATGCAATCACATGTAAAAGATGTTTTATACACACAATCACATGTAAAAGATGTTTTATACACACAATCACATGTAAAAGATGTTTTATACACACAATCACATGTAAAAGATGTTTTATACAACATAGATGCAGTATGTATGATGATTATCACTAAAACATGGTAAATATAACACATTAAATATGATAGGGAATAGCATAACGGAATTGTGTTATAATATACAACGACGATGCGTTTCCCAGCAAACACGTGCACACCCAGCACTGCAGAATGTTCTCCCTGATGGGGGCGGGGCCTGGTCATGGTTGAGTGACACTTTGAGGAAAGCACGTGGCTATCTGAAGTTTGTGGGCCCCAAGGTTCTCCTTGAGCCTTCCCTCCCCTCCTCTCTCTGCCCCACACCATCCTAATGTGAGCCGCAGAGGGCAGGGTAACGAACTTCGAAGTTCTCAGTCAGGCTCAGAGGAGCAGGGGCTGGGTGGTGGAGCCTGAGGGGTCCCCCAGAGCTACACAGGGCACCTCCCATCGCCTCCCCTGGGAAAGGCTCGGAGAGGGCACTGCTGCATGCTCCCCTGCCCCACCCTTCCCCCATCTTTGAGGAAAACACAGGCCACAGAGATGCAGGGCACCCCTCCTCCTCCTCCTCTCTCAGATCCCCAGGAACATCCCTCCCCTCCTCGATCTCGACCTAGCATGTCTGGGGCTATAAAGACGTCCTTTCACTCCTAATCACAATTGATTGTCAATTAGACCCCCATTTGTGCAATCTCTGCCCATCTGCCATCTCGGGTTATCTGCAAGACACCAGCTTCACTTGCAGGGCCCCAGGTGGGCACTGACAGGTGAAATCAGTGCTGGGGGTGCGCTGCCTCTGCCTGCCCAGTGCACAGGAAACATTCCCTTCATTGCAGAGCTCCCCCCCCCCTCCCCGCTGCAGGTCCAGGTGGGGTCACTGTGGGCTTGGGTGCGGGTGTGGGCAGCAACAGGCTTGGGACAGGTGCAGAAGTCTGGGGGGTGGTAAAAGGTCTTAGAAGGGAGCATGAGGAAAGGAGTGAGTGGGAGCTGAGACTTCAAGGATTTCCTCCCCAGCATTAGAGGTTTTTAAAGTTTGAGGGACAAGAGGAAGAGGCGGAGCCAGCCACCACTGCCACGAACTCAGCGTGGGTTTATGAACCACCCCCCGCCTCATTTTTTTCATCTGTCAATTGCAAGGTTTGAGTCCCACGCGAGCTTCCAGGTCCTGATACCTTCCACTCGTGGTGCGAATGATGACGACAAGGTCACAGCCTTTTACTTAGTGCATGGAGGGGAGTCCCTTCTCTCTTTGCCTGGAAGGCTTTAGCTGGATAGACTGGAAGGGCAACAGTGTCCCGGGGGCTCTAGGGTTGGGCAGAGGCATACTCACCTCCACTTTGTATAGTGTTTGCCCCGTGCGAAGTGCACCCCACCCCACCCGTGGCCCCACAGCCTCGCTGTGCACCTCCGTGCATCTGCCGGATGGGGGCGGGGGGTGCGGGCAGAGGACGAGGAAGAAGGCTCCTGTGTCCCCTCCTCTCGCCCTTACACACACTCCGCACCACCGTGACCCCTGTTGATCACCGCAGTTTGGGAAGTCAGAGGGGAGCCCTCTGCTTTCAGGCCTGGGTTCCTTCTCTAAGATATGTCCACTTAGGGGCCTGTGACTCCTCAAGAAAGAGTGCACCACACTCGGAACACCAGAGGCGAGAGGGCACACAGGGTCGGACCTTAAGAGCACGTCAGCTCTGGAGACCAGCGGCCCCAGCCTCGTGCGCCTCCGCACAGGACAGCTTCAGCACTGCGAACAGCGCCAACACCGCGGACAGCGCACTCCAGCCACGTCCCGGAGGCCACCAGCTCGGGCCGTGTTCAGCACCGCGGACAGCGCCAGCAACTCCGTGTGTCTCCTGGTACCTCCCTGCCCCGCCCTCGACTCCTTCTCAAACTTTGGGATGCCCCAGGGGAGGAAGAGGGCCACAGGCTGTGTGTGGAGTCTTGGCACGGCGTACGTTACACAGCCGGATCAGAAGCCAGCCCGTTCACCTCGACCAAGCCAGCACTCACCAAAGGGCCAGAAGTTTACCAGGCCGTTCACCTCGTGGGCTTTCATTCTCCTACCTGCAAGCTGCGTGAGTTAAGGATGGAAAGTACGTGGCACAGGGCCTAGCTTCTGGCGAGGAGCCCACCAGAGATGCAAAGGTGAGGTTGAAACCCTTTACACTTAAAAACAAAAAGATACAAACAATCGGAACAACTGGGGTCATGGGTGCTATGTGGAGAGCAGGACGCCTGGCTTCCCATCAGGGCTGCAGAGGAGACCGCTGCTGGCTCCCTCTCCCGGGCACTGCTGGTTGAACTTGGGGAGCACCCTGGCTCCTGAGGGTTTACTGACCACAGGGCCAGGCCGGGGCAGGGATTACCACCTTACGGATGCATAACCTGAGGCCAGTGAGGACCCATGCTGTGCTCAGTGTCCCCCAGCTGGTAAGTGGTGGGGTTTTCATGTGAACGCTGATTTCCTTTGACACAGCATTTTTCATGTGCAAAGTCATAGGTAATCATGTGACTGGTCTCTGAGAGAAAGCATCTGAGCCCAGAGGGGTCCTTGCTCCTCAGGCTCTGTCCCTCCAGACTCTGTCTTACTGTCTCTGCCCTCTCTGGCCTCTGCCTGCCACTGGCTTACACTGCATGGGGCAGCAGGGTGCCCAGGTTGGAGCCTGCCTGGGATGGCCACCTTCCCTCCCTTGTCCCCAAGCTCCTGCCGGTACTCAGGGCTCGAAGCATAGGCATTCTCCTGTCTATGACTGCCACAGTCATCTGGGGGGCTCTGTAGGAAACACCAGGGTCATGTTGCCTGGAGACACATGGTCAGGAGACCCCTTCTGAGTAGGGGTCTGTGGGTGTCTTGGCCACCTGGCCTCTGCCTGCCCCTGCCCCAGCCTGACTGCCTCCAGTCTGCTTTCCATCATTCTAAAATGTAAATTGAATAGTACCCTCCCCTTGCAGAAACACTGGGGACCATGTCTGGGCTCTGCAGCCTGGTATCAGGGGCCATTCCTGGTTGGATCCTTCCAGCTATCTGTAAGCTCCCTAAGCTCCCTACTGTACCCGGTACTCTGAGCCCCTCCCTGTGCCTGGATGACAGAGCTGCCATGTCTTCTCTGCTGGTGGTTACTCCAAGTCCCTCCCTGTGCTTGGATGGCCGAGCTGCCATGTCCTCTCTGCTGGTGGTTACTCCGAGCCCCTCCCTGTGCCTGGATGACCGAGCTGCCATGTCTTCTCTGCTGGTGGCGCACTTAGCCACTCACTAGTGCACATGCATCATCCCTGCTCCCCTTGGTGGCAGCACCACCTGGAAGCCACTCTGATTTCCTCAAGTGAGGCAGGTGCCATCCTGTGCGCCCCTCCAACCCAAGCTTCCACAGTTCTGCCTTAACACGTTACATGACCTTTATCTGTTCACTCGTGGATCACCATCTGCCCCCGAGACTGTGGGCTTTTGGACATGGTGTGTATCTCACCTAGCTCTGTCCTTCATCAAGGTAGAGGCAGGATGCAAAAGGCAAAAGCATTCTGGGACAGGGAAGAGTGAAGGGCCCAATGCTGGCAGGTGGGGCAGTGTTTCAGCCTGTGCACCCCACCTCCACCCTTCTAGTAGTCTGACGTCCTGGTCCATCTGTCTAGCCCCTGGGCAGGGAAATGGCTCTGGCCACCTTGACTCTGTCCTCCACGAACAATGTGGCCTGGAACTGATCCATTTTCTCTGTGTGGGCTGGTGGACCCCTGCTCTGGGCTACTGTGAGAGCCGTGGCTTAACTTGGGGGAACTTCCCTAGGTCCCCAGAGACACCTGGGAGCACACTGCTCCCTCCTCCATGGCTGGGCAGCTGGTGGGATTTACAACCCAGAGCTGCCCTCGGGTCAGGCCATGGGGGACTTTACAGAGAGGTTTTTTTTTTTCAGTTCTGGTTCTGTCTTTCCTGGACTCCCTCTTGATATCCCTGCCTTTGGTAAATCCCGGGCATCTGAATGCATCTGAATCCCTGCCTCTGGCTCTGCTTTGGCCTCCCCAGAGGCCGTGCAGGAAGAGGGTGGAAACAGAAACCTGGGGAGTCCCCTGCACAGGGGGAGTAGTCATCCGTGCCATGCTGTGGAGCTTGGCTCCAGCTCAGACCAGGAGCCAGGATGTGTGGTGTGCATTCGCGGTAGGGCCCGTCCTCCCTCATCGCAGCCACAGCCAACTGGGGAATCGCTAATTGAATCAGCAATGTGACCCATGGGAGAATTTACCCACAGTTCTCCTCCCTTTGCCCTCTCCAAGATCCATGCCTTCCTCTGGGAAGCGAACACTTCCAGCCACGCTTCTGAAGCTGGTCTTGGCCCATGACCCACAGTGGGCAGGGAGTGAGGTGTGGGTTCTGAGTTCAGTCCGTAAGGGCCCCCTGCCAGTTGGAGACCCCCTTCATGAGAACGTGCTGCAGGGAGTGATTACTCTCTCAGCCTGGGACTTGGAATGAAGGCTTGGAGCCAACTGGATCCAATGCAAAGCCTTCATCCTAATGAGCCCACCAAGGGCAGCCACACTGAGCCCACTGCAGCCCAGAGCAGGAGACTGTGCCGCCTCAACCCTGTCTTCGGGGTTGTCACCCAGAGGCATTGTAGCAGAGACCACCGGCCTGGAAGAAGCCGTGCCGCTGGCCACTGCAGGCCACTGAGTCTTGGGGTTGAGAAAACGCGGCTTCAGCACCACCACGTGCATCTGCCCAAAGCCCACCCTCTTACCTGGCTCCCATCTCACCTGGCTACTCTGCCTCAGTTTCTCCCTCTGTGACAGGGTTCCATGTGTTCACCTCTATGCTCCCCACCGTTACCCAGACGCAGGTGCCAGCGTTTCCTCCAGCACTCCGTGCCTCACGGGGAGCCCACTCCCTCGTTATCACTCAAGGGGCTCCTCCTGGCTCCTTTGACAGGGTGGGCACTGTGGGGGCTGTAAGAGGCAGGGATGAGCGCGCTCAGGGAGACCCCGCGGTCACCGCAGCCTTTCAGGGAGGAGGGAGGCGGCAGATGCGGTCTGGGAGGGCTCCGGGCATGAGAGGGCGGCCCTTGCCTGCCAGGGGAGCAGGCAGCTTCCAGGGAAGCTGGGTGGGTGCGGGGAGGAAGGAGGAGTAGGGGGTTGAGAGGCCAGGTACACAGCAGGTGCTCAATAAACGAGTTCGGCACCGTCACCCCGCCCTGCAGGGCCGCTCTGGGTTCGGAGGGCGAGTGGGGAGGGCGGGTCAAGCCGCGCAATGAGCTTAATTGAGGTTAATGCCTCCCGCAGCTCCGTGATTATTAAATTATCATCATCACGCGCATGAATCATAATTAGAAGTTTGAGGGACGCTCCTGGGGAAGCCTTGGAGAGTGATTCTGGTGCCACCACGTGCTTGGGGCCGCCCGCGGGGAGGCAGTCGGGGTGGGCGCGTTTTCGCGGGAGGGGGTAAAGGTAGGCGCGTGTCCGCGGGAGGGAGTCGGGGTGGGCGCGTGTTCGCGGGAGGGATTAAGGGTGGGAGCATGTCCGCGGGAGGTGGGTGGGGGTGGGCGCGTGTCCGGGGGGGTGGGTGGGGATAGGCGTGTGTCCGCTGGAGGGGGTAAGGGTGGGCGCGTGTCCGTGGGAGGTGGGTGGGGATAGGCGTGTGAGCACGGGCTACTGCGCGCTCACGTGGCGCGCCCCCGGCTGCGCCCAAGGCCGGGGTCTCAGACGGCCCCGCCCACCCGGCAGCGACTCCCCTCCTCACGCCCCCGCACCACCAAGCCCCTCCCCCACAGGCCGTTCCGTTCGGGGCCCGCACCCGCCCGGCAGGTGCCCTCCCCCCACAGCAGCGCCCTCCTCTCGGCGGTTGGGAGCCGGCCCCGCCCTCGCCCCCGCGCGGCGCCTGCATTTTCTGATTCTCTGCGACCTTGGCGGATCCCACCCCCTGCACCCCCGCCCCCTGCTAAACCTCGGCCCCTCCCGGCACCCGCAGGCCCCTGTGAGTGGTGCGCAGGTGTCCGTCCCGCGCGTCCAACCTGTGGTCTCCGAGTAGGTGCGTGCGACTGTGACCGCGCGGCGTGTCCGTGTGTCCACATCCACGTGTCCCTACGATCGTGTGCACTGCGGGGCGTCCACGCGTGTCCGTGTCCGCGTGTGACCGCGCGGTGCGTGCCAACTGAGCGTCCGGGCGTCCGTGGGTCTGTGCACGTGGGTGCGTGTGTTTCTGCTCCTGGCTTGAGCGTGTTGGGGGCCTCTGTGGTGGGCCTGTGGGGGGGTTGCTGGGTGCAGCAGGCAGACCGCACCCTGAGGGGCCCCTGGACTCGGCCCCCTGGTCTCCGGCCGGGCTGCAGTGCCACGTGGGGTGTCTGCGTGTGACTCCCAGTCCCTTGGCCCTGTCCTTTGGCCCCTCCTCCTCACAGCTTCGTGGGCTTGGCCGGAAGGAGCCCCCCAGAAAAGACGGGGGAAGCAGAGTCCAAGGTCCCCAAGGCAAGAGACAAGTCAGTCACCCCCTCCTCTTGAACGGGTCCTCCTCTCTCTCTCTCTCCCCCCACTTCACTTCTCTATTTATTTTCCTCTCTGTTGCCGAAACATATTGAAGGGGAGAAAAAGGAAACATTAAGATCCACTGTGTGCTGCGCGGCGGTTTAACGATTTCAAATGAGGCCCGGCTCGGGTGAGGACCTGACAATTCCCCGTCAGGATGGCAGATGACGGCTAAAATTACCCGGAATCAATATTCTCACCGGGTGTCCCGGGCTGATAAGCTCCGCCAAGACAATGTTGACTATTAAAGTCGACAGCTTGAGATATTACACTATTAGTTATGCTATTTTTAATAATCTATAATATTTGGGCTATAATTAATTAATTATACGGGTCAGATAATATCTAGGGCTGGAATGAGGTCTGAAGGACCCATTACGGTGGTAATGAGAAAGGGGAAATCTAATCTGGGGACAGGTGCCGAGAAGGCCTGGGATACTGCCGCCCGCCTCGCTGGCCTCGTCCCCACCAGCAGGCCCAGCACGGCCCGGTTCCCTCGTACTCAGCCAGTGGGCACACTGGGCAGGGTTGCTTGAGGTGGGGCCCTCAGCTGGCCAACGGGACTGAGAGGCTGGGGTGGAGGGCTCACCTGCCTGTGCTGCTGGCCCAGGGCTGCAGGCCTGGCAGGGAGGCAGGTGCCCACATTCCAGGTTCTCTTTTGGGGCCTGGAGCACCCCTGTGCCCCACTGGCTTTCCTGTCTTTCTCTGAAGTGAGGACCTGGCCGGACCATTCCCTGCATGCGTGGAGCCCAGTCCTCACCTCAAGCTCCTCCAACACCACCCCACACTCGGAGACTGAAACCCATGCCGTTAGCTGGGATCCACGGGGCCTGCCAGGACTGCCCTGCCCACCCTCCGTCTCCTTTTCCTGGCTCCCACGCCCCCGCCACGTGGCCTCCCTGCTGCCTGCCGGGTGAGCGGGCCAGCTGCCTTTGCACTGGCTGTCCCCTTTTTCTGAAGTCACCTCCTCTTCATCTTCTCTTTGACATGAATTTCTCTGCTCTGACATTAGCTCTTCAGAGAGGCTGCATCCTGGCTGCCCTGGTCAACCCCCCACGCCCGCCAACACTGCCCGCAGTGCAGGATGTATTGGCTTGCTGGTGGAATGGAGGACCCACGCTGGCTCCGCTGCCCCGGGTCGTGTGCTTTTCACCAGTGCCGTTGTCCCATGACCAAAATCAGGGCACACATGGTGGTCTGGGGTGAAATCTGATGACATCACAGACACTGAGGCTTGACGGCTCCTTTTCCCCTAGTCCTCAGCGCTGCAGGGAGCCTGGTGCCTGCAGGTGGCTCTGGTGAATGCAATCCTTCCTTTGCTGGGCTTCCTAGGGGGAGAGGCCTGGAGGCGCGGCCCAGTGAGTCTGCCTTGCCCAGTGGCTGTGGGCCTCAGAGGTGCCTGTCTTCTGGGAGCCTGAGGTTTTTTGAGCCTCCTGGCAGGGCCCCAGGGGGCTGGCTACCCTTTTGAAACTCCACACCACCCCTTCCCTGTCAGGTCGATCCCCTGCCCAGATGGCCCAGGTCCTCCTCACTGTCTCTGGGCATGGTGGCCGGGCGGTGGTCACCCCGTCTGTAGGGAATTTAAAACAATAGTGAGGCCGGGTGCAGTGGCTCATGCCTGTAATCCCAGCACTTTGGGAGACCGAAGTGGGTGGATCACCTGAGGTTGGGAGTTCAAAACCAGCCTGACCAACATGGAGAAACCCCATCTCTACTAAAATTACAAAATTAGCCAGGCATGGTGGCAGGTGCCTGTAATCTCAACTACTTGGGAGGCTGAGACAGGATAATCGCTTGAACCCTGGAGGCGGAGGTTGCAGTGAGCCAAGATCGCGCCACTGCACTCCACTCCAGCCTGGGCAACAAGAGCAAAACTCCATCTCAAAAAAAAAAAAAAAAAAAAAAAGTGAAAGCAACAAATGTGCTGTCTGCTTCTTCCCACCACAGACCACGTACTTCTAAACAATATCCGTGACCAACACTCCTGCCCAGGAATGCGTTTCGTGGGTCTAGGCTTGAAGTAGCGGCTGTGGTTACTGCAGGCTGTGGTTACTGTGTGTGTGTGTGGACAGGGAGCATATGAGCATGTAAACGTCCTTTGCTCGGTGTGTGCCCTACATGGAAGCGAGTCTGTAGAATCCCGGTTCACAGTTGCTTCTGGCCCACCGATGCGGCCACACGCATCCATTTTGAGAGGAGGCCTGCGGTTCAATTTCATCCTCAGCTCCTGTTCCCACCCCACCCCAGGTCCTACGCGTTCCTTTGTGTAAACAGTAGGTTCAAAATAAACAGATGGCACAGTGACCACAGAGACCAAGCTGCGGACCTTGGTGCCTCCCACCCTGTCCTTCCAGGCACAGGCTGCCCCCACGCCTCGCGGCGCTCACTCCCTCGGACACGTGTCTTCCTGTGCCTTTTTCTGCTAAAAACACATTAATGCCCAGTACAGTTTGGTGTCGTGGACTGGACCCTGGAAGACAGAAGGGACATTCAAGGGGGAAAAAGTTGGTGAAATCCCAGAGCGTGTGTAGTTTGCTTCATAGTGCGTGAAGATGCCAATCTCCTAGTTTTGGCAAATCTCTGGGGGTGACTTAAGAGGTGAATGTGGGGCTGCCGTGGGGTGTGGTGGGTGCTCTCTGCATTGTCCTCGTAGCTTTGCTGTCAGTCTAAAATGATTCCAAAAATGAAATATTTATCACATTGATGTAATTGAAAAGCATCAACCCATTCCCTTTTTCCGATTTTGCGTTATAATATGTAGTTAATTTTTTTTTTACGAATAATATATAAATTCAGTAAAACTTTCACCATTGGCATTCACTTTCTGTTGCTTGTTTCACTTCATGACAATTTCTGCCGTATTTTTTTTTTTCTTTTTAGAGTCAGGCGCACTCTATCACCCAGGCTGGAGATCTTGACTCACTGCAGCGTTGACCTCCCAGGCTCAAGCCATCCTCCTGCCTCAGCCTCCCAAAGTGCTGGGCCAATGATAACTTTTGTTGGTTTGTTTTTTGAGACGGGGTCTCACTCCGTCGCCCAGGCTGGAGTGCAGTGGCGCAGTCACGGCTCACTGCAGCCTGGAACTCCTAGGCTCAAATGATCCTCCTACTTCAGTCTCCCCAGTAACTAGAACTACAGAAGCCTCCACCTCACCCAGCCAATTCCTGAACTTAATTTTGTTGATGTGCCCTGGGGTCAAATACTAGAGACAGGTCCTGGTGGCTGCCTCACCAAAGGATGCCCCATTACGTCATCCTCCCAGCCCCTATCCAAGTGCCCATTTGTCATCACACAGAGGAGGCCGTGGGGTGAGGCACCATGTCCCCTCCCCCACCTCCCCAACACGGCAGATGTGGAAGGCAGCTCAGGGCTGGGGATGGATGAGGGAATGTGAGCAGAGACACCACCCAGGACCACACCCCATGATCGGGGGCTGGTGGGGACATATCTCTTTCCAGCTGTAACGAGGATGCTGCCTGGGCTTCCTGCTGACCTGGCCCAACCCCACCAGGGACAAAGGACATCCTGCTCTCACAGTGATCGTAGACAACCGTTGTCTTTTCTAGTGATCAAAGTAACATATGCTGGTGAAAAAGCACAGAGGAAAAGCAGCATCTGCCATAACCACGGTGCAGCGACGGCCCAGCTCACACCTTGCCATTTTCTGCGTTCCTCTCATCTTGTTTTCTGCTTTTTAAAAACATAAATGTTGGCTGGGCACTGTGGTTCACGCCTGTAATCCCAGTACTTTGGGAGGCTGAGGCGGGCAGATCACTTGAGGTCAGGAGTTCGAGACCAGCCTGACCAATATGGTGAAACCCCGTCTCTAATAAAAAAACTACAAAATTAGCCAGGTGTGGTGGCGGGCGCCTGTAGTCCCAGCTAGTTGGGAGGCTGAGGCAGGAGAATTGCTTGAACCTGGAAGGCAGAGATTGCAGTGAGCCAAGATCCCACCACTGCACTCCAGCCTGGGTGACAGACCGAGACTCCGTCTCAAAAACAAAACAAAAAAACATAAATGTGGGCGCTGCATCTATAGCCTTGGGCGCTTGGGTGCTGCCCCCCCCTTCTTGTATCCTAGGCATTTCCCATTGTCATAGCAGACTTCATAACACAAGTTTTACTGGTCCCACACAACCCCGTCACACAGTGGGCGCGAGCTATCAGTCCGTTCGCCTGGGCAGTCTGTCTTTCTGTGCCTGGAACCACGGCTGTGTAGATTCTTGTTTAGATTTTGATTCCACCTTTAGGAGACACCAGAAGTGATGTGCTGGGTTAAAGGGAGGGAATTCCTAAAGGCTGGGTGATGTCTCCAGCATCACTGACATGGGCACCATCCCACGGAGTGGGTGTCCTCACCTCCTTCTGTGGCGGTTGCCGTTTCTGTGGACACTGGTGAGAAGGAACACTTTCCTTCGTGAATATTAGCCATGTAACATCATTTTTTGTGAACTTTATCTTTTTTCCATTTGGTCAGCTATTGAGGTTGTTTTGTGGGTGATAATAGGTTAAAAAGTACCCTTGGGCCTGGCACAGTAGCTCATGCCTGTAATCCCTGCACTTTGGGAGGCTGAGGAGGGCGGATCACCTGAGGTTGGGAGTTTGAGACCAGCCTGGCCAACGTGGCGAAACCCCGTCTCTACTGAAAATACAAAATTAGCTGGGTGTGGTGGTGGGTGCCTGTAATCCCAGCTACTTGGGAGTCTGAGACAGGAGAATTGCTTGAATCTGGGAGGTGGAGGTTGCAGTGAGCTGAGATCGTCCCATTGGACTCCAGCCTGGGTGACAGAGCAAGACTCCGTATCGAAAAAAAGAAAAAAGAAAAAAAGAAAAAGAAAGTACTCTCTATTATAACATATTTCAAACATACACAAAAATGCAGAGCAGAGTAAGATCACCTTCCTGGGACCTGTCACTCAGATGCAACATCTGTCAGCATTTTGGTGTCAATATGGTTTTGTGTATCCAAAGCCACACCTTTATTCTGGAATCTTAAAACATATCTTCAGACAATAAGTTGCTTCACCTGTAAATATTTCAGGCCAGAAAAAGAAATAAAATGTAAACATATTGGAAAGGAAAAAATAAAAATAGCTCTGCCTACAGACGACATAATGGTCTATGTAGAAAATCCCAAGGAAAAAGCATCCAGAATTCATAAATCAGCAAAGTCAGAGAAAACAGCCTGAAAAACGTCAATCCAATTTCTGTATTCCTGCGATCAGTGATTAAATCCTAAAAATTCAAAAACATTTTACAACAGCTCCAGGTTAAGGAAATTCCTTCCTATTCTTAATTTTCTGAGAAATTTTAAAAATCATTAACAGATATTGCATTTTATCATTTTTTTTCTGTATCCATAGGATCGTGTGGCTTCTCTTGTTTCATCTGTTGACATGGTGGATTGTGATGACTGGCATTCCATGTTGTTGACGTGAAGGGTTGTGATGACTGGCGTTCCATGTTGTTGGCGTGGTGGATTGTGATGACTGGCGTTCTGGCGTTCTGTGTTGTTGGCACAGTGGATTGTGATGACTGGCGTTCCGTGTTGCTGACGCGGTGGATTGTGATGACTGGTGTTTCGTGGTGTTGGCACGGTGGATTGTGATGACCGGCGTTCCATGTTGTTGACGTGAAGGATTGTGATGACTGGCGTTCCATGTTGTTGGCACAGTGGATTGTGATGACTGGCATTCCGTGTTGTTGACGTGAAGGATTGTGATGACTGGCGTTCCGTGTTGTTGGCGTGGTGGATTGTGATGACTGGCGTTCTGGCATTCCGTGTTGTTGGCACAGTGGATTGTGATGACTGGCGTTCCGTGTTGTTGGCGTGGTGGATTGTGATGACTGGCGTTCTGGCATTCCGTGTTGTTGGCACAGTGGATTGTGATGACTGGTGTTCCATGTTTTTGACGTGGTGGATTGTGATGACTGGCGTTCCGTGTTGTTGACGCAGTGGATTGTGACGACTGGCATTCCGTGTTGTTGGCACGGTGGATTGTGATGACTGGCGTTCCGTGTTGTTGACATGAAGGACTGTGATGACTGGCGTTCTATGTTGTTAATGCAGTGGATTGTGATGACCGGCGTTCCGTGTTGTTGATGTGGTGGATTGTGATGACTGGTGTTCCGTGTTGTTGACGCAGTGGATTGTGATGACTGGTGTTCCGTGTTGTTGACGCAGTGGATTGTGATGACTGGTGTTCCGTGTTGTTGACGTGGTGGATTGTGATGACTGGCGTTCCGTGTTGTTGACGCAGTGGATTGTGATGACTGGTGTTCCGTGTTGTTGGCACGGTGGATTGTGATGACTGGCATTCTGTGTTGTTGATGCAGTGGATTGTGATGACTGGCGTTCCGTGTTGTTGATGCAGTGGATTGTGATGACCGGCGTTCCGTGTTGTTGACGTGAAGGATTGTGATGACTGGCGTTCCGTGTTGTTGGCACGGTGGATTGTGATGACTGGCGTTCCGTGTTGTTGGCATGGTGGATTGTGATGACTGGCGTTCCGTGTTGTTGACGCAGTGGATTGTGATGACTGGCGTTCCGTGTTGTTGACGCAGTGGATTGTGATGACTGGCGTTCCGTGTTGTTGGCACAGTGGATTGTGATGACTGGTGTTCCGTGTTGTTGGCACAGTGGATTGTGATGACCGGCGTTCCGTGTTGTTGGCACGGTGGATTGTGATGACCGGCGTTCCGTGTTGTTGACGCAGTGGATTGTGATGACTGGCGTTCCGTGTTGTTGACGCAGTGGATTGTGATGACTGGCGTTCCGTGTTGTTGACGTGGTGGATTGTGATGATTGGCATTCTGTGTTGAACAGCCTTGTGTTCTCAGGGTAAACCCCACTTGGCCATCATGTGCTCATGCTTTTCTATGTTGCTGGATTCGATCGCTAGTGTTTTGTTGAAGATTTCCACATCTATGTGCCTGAGAGGTTTTGTCCTGTAGTTTCTTTTCTTGAAATGACTTTGTCTGGTGTTGGTATTAGGGTTATTCTGGCCCTGTAAAATGAGTTGAAAATGTCACTTCCACCTCTATTTTTATATTAGATTTTGTATAGAATTGGAGTTATTTTTATGTTTAAATATTTTGTAAGATTCACCAGTGAATTTATCTGAACCTGGAGTTTTCTTTTTTGGGAGATTGTTAACTGTGGATTCAACTGCTTTAGTGGCGATAGGGCTGTTCAGGTGATTAGTTCTTTTTGAGTGAGTCTTGGTAGTTTGTGGATTTCCAGTTGGTCCAGTCATCTACGGTGCTGAATCTGCGCATCGGATGCTTCCTTGTTATCCTTTCGATGCCTGTGGGTTCCGTAGTGAGCTTTGTCACCCAAGCTGAAGTGCAATGGCACAATCTCGGCTCACTGCAACCTCTGCCTCCCAGATTCAAGCGATTCTCCTGCCTCAGCCTCCTGAGTAGCTAGGACTACAGGCACCTGCCACCATGCCCGACTAATTTTTAAAAAAATTGTTAGTAGACATGGAGTTTCACCATAGTGGCCAGGCTGGTCTTGAACTCCTGACCTCAAGTGATCCACCTGCCTTGGCCTCCCAAAGTACCAGGATTACAGGCGTGAGCCACTGTGCCCAGCCCCACATTTCTTTTAGAGCATATCTGCAGTGAAAAACTCTCTTTATTTTCCTTCATTTGAGAATGTCTTTATTTTACCTAATTCCTGAAGGATATTTTTGCTGTACAGACTTCTTGGTTGACAACTAGTTTCTTTTTGCACTTAACAAGATTGACCAACTGCCTTAAGTATCCATGCTCTCTAATGAGAAATCCACAGGCTTTCAAACCCGCGTTTCCCTCACGCCATGCACCGTTCTTCTCTGGCTGCTTTCAAGGCATTTTTTTTTTGTCTTTGGTTTTTGGTAGTTTGATTGATGTTTCTGGGTATGTATTTTTCTGAGTTTATCCTCTCTGAAGTTCACTGAGCGTCTTTGACTGTATAAATTTATGACTTTTCAGCACATTTTATACTCTATTTCTTTAAATGTTTCTCTCCATTTTCTCATTTCCTTCTGGAACTCCAGTGACACAAAACTTAGACCATTTCCTAACATCATGTAAGACCCTGTGGCTCTGTTTATTTTGTTTTATTTCATTTATTTTATTTTATTTTATTTTTTGAGACAGGGTCTTAGTCTCTTGCCCGTGCTGGAGTGTGGTGGTGCAACCTTGGCCCACTGCAGCCTCGAACTCCTGGGCTCAAGCAATCCTCCCACCTCAGTCTGAGTAGCTGGAATTATAGGCATGCACCACTACACCTGGCTAATTTTTAAATTTTTTGTAGAGACAGGGTCTTGCTATGTGGCCCAGATTGGTCTCAAACTCCTGGCCTCACATAATCCTCCCACCACAACCTTCCAATGTGCTGGATTTACAGGCATAAGCCACCATGCTCACCCAGCTGTTTATTTTTTAAGAATTTTTTTTCTCTTTTATTAGACTGGGTAATTTCCATTGCTCTATCTAAAGTTTTAGAATTATTTTCCCCCTTGTCATCTCCATTCTTTTTGTGAACTCGCCCAGTGAATTTTAAATTTTGGTTATTGTATTTTTCTGTTCTAAAATTTCCATTTGATTCTTATTTATAGCTTCTCTTTCTGGGAGGAGACTTTCAAACTTTCCTTTTTTCAAGAGTGTTTTCCTTTACTTCTTAGTGCATGATTATAATAATTGCTTTAAAATCTGTGTGATAGGACTAGGCACAGTGGCTCATGCCTATAATCTCAGCACTTTGAGAGGCCAGGGCAGGAGGATTGCTTGCTCCCAGGAGGTTGACACCAGCCTGGTGATCTGCCTGGTAGCTCAGCTCTGAAAGCCTTTGGTTGCTGTTTAGTGTCAGATCCACACATGGGCAGCTTAAAGCTGAGTCCTGAGGTTCATACCCATTTCTATAGGAGCCTTTTTGCAAGCTCCCTCACTCTTAGTGATGCTGAGACCCCATCTGTACAAAAAAAATTTAAAAATTAGCCGGGCGTGGTGACGCACACTTGTAGTCCCAGCTACTTAGGAGGCGGAAGTGGGAGGATTGCTTGAGCCTGGGAGGTGGAAGCTGTAGTGAGCTATGATCACACCACTGTACTCCAGCCCAGGTGGCAGAGCAAGACTCTGTCTCAAAAAAAAAGAAAAAAAAAAAAAAAGTGATAATTCCAACAACTGGGTCTTCTTGGGGGGTGATATCTGTTGATTGTCTTTCACCTTGATAATTTGTCAGACTTTCCTGGTTCTTTGCATATTGAGTATTTTTGGGTTGTATCCTGGTCATTTTGAATATGAAATTATGAGACCCTGGACCTTCTTTAAATCCTATGGAGATTTTTGTTTTATTTTATCAGCAAGCAATACACCAGGTTAGGCCCTGGCTGTACGTTCTGACCAGCCTTCTGTGGGCCATGATTCAAATGTTTGTTCCTTTTTCAAGCCTTTGCAGTGTTATTTCGATCTGCCCCTGTGTACAGCACCCTGTGGTCCATCTGGGCCCTGGGTAGTGGTCTGCCTAGTAGCTCAGCTCTGAAAGCCTTCGGTTGCTGTTTAGTGTCAGATCCACACATGGGCAGCTTAAAGCTGAGTCCTGTGGTTCATACCCATTTCTATGGGAGCCTTTTTGCAAGCTCCGTCACTCTTAGTGATGCTGAGATTGATTTATGGGGTGAGGTGGTGGCAGTCGATAATTGTTGCCCCAATTCATTATTTTATAAAAGGTTACACAAGGATTTTTTTTTCTAATTCATTATTTTCTTAGTCATTTATCTGCTGCAATTATATAAGGGAGAACTTTCCTTCATAAATTGTTTGGTTACTCTGAAATATCACTTATTCAGGACAAACAGGATAAATGCTTGTTTTCTTCTCCTGCATTGATACATTTTTCAGAGTAACAAACTGGCACTCTAACCACCTCCAGTGGTGCCCAGTGAGGTGTTCATTTGTTTTGTGTCATTACTAAGCCAAGGCTTGAGCCAGATTTGATGTGTTTCATTCATGGCAGTCATTCTGCTCTTTGGAGCTGGACTTGTCCCATCCTGGGCCCTCAGCTGGCTCCTTTGCCCACACAGCCTCTGTTTATCCTTCGAATATGCCGAACTTGGCGATGCAGAGAGGACACCCTGTGTCCTCACCATTCGAACCATTCTTTCTTCTGTGAGGTTTAGTTCCGTCTGCTCTACAATTTTGTGGGTTGATTTTCTTCTTTTTAATCTAAGGGGTCCAGTCCCTTCCCCACACCCCTCAGTGTGAAGCAATGCTTCCTACAGCATTGGAGCCTACCCTTGCTGAGTGTCTGTGGCCCAGGGGAGGATCCTATGGCTTAGCTGTGGGAGCTGAAATGTGGTTCACACCCCAAGGACCTGCGTGGGCTCCCACCACCCTGCTCTGGGTTGAGAGGGCGTTGTTCTGGGAGCACCGGTCAGTTGCTCATCAACAAATCATGGGGCATGAGATGCCACATGAGCAAGTGTGGTGGGTCCTGCCCTGTGTGATTGACCTTGACAGGGAAATGTGCTGGGATAACCAGGCATGGCTCTGGTGGGCCCTGTGCAGTGGTGGGAGCTCTGCGTGGTGGTCTGGGCAGCCAGGGCAGCTCCTTGAGGCAGATGAGGTGACTGAGTCCCCACCAAGGGACCAGCAGGGTGGAGGCTGGAAAGGCGGGCCAGCAGCTCAGGGTGTCCTGGAGCACGTGGCTGGGGCCACAGGAGGAATAGGAGCCCGGCCCGGGTCCCAAGATGTTCTACAGCAACTTCTGACTGATGGAGCCAATCAGGACTGGAGCTGGGGTGGCCAGTGGCCTGGTGACAGAGGTGCAGGTGGACCAAGGTGCCACGAGGTTCAGAGTCTGGTCTGTGTGCTGAGAGCAAGCTGGTGGGGTTTGCTGAGGGCCTTGGTGGGTGCGCAGGTTGGCAGCGGTAACAGCGAGGGCCGGTGCTTTTTTCCAAGAAAAAGAAGACGGACGATGGGCTGGAGGCGAACGGTTTGGTTTTATCACTTTAAGTGTCTTGATCAGCCACTTGGATGTGTTGAGGAGGCAGCTGGACGGGGTCTGAAGCCGTGGTGAGGGTCAATGGCCAGGCAAAGCCACGTAGCTGCCCCACTGAGCCTCCATGGCAGCAGGTGGACACGGAGCATCGAAGGGTCGGTCTGAGCCCCAGGTCCTCGCAGTGGAGGCCCCGTCTGTCCTACCAGCTGTTTGGGCAGACCCCGGCATCCTCCAACTCTACCCAATAACGCAGTCCCTCTGCACCATCCCCCACCCTGAGCCTCCCCGCCCCCCCAGTGCACAGCAGGTGCTGGCATCTCAGGGCAGGTACAAGACCCGAGTAAGCCCAGATCCCCTGTGCCAGGCCAGGGTGTGAAGGCCACCGTGTCACAGGCCAGACCCTGCCCTCAGGGAGCTCCTAGACCATGATGGCCAGCTTGGCTTGGTGAGGCTGCAGCCCTGATATCCCACCAAGCCCTCGCTAGGTGCTGTGTGGGGTGCACTGCAGGTGTGGTTAACATCACCACTGGTTGGCTTTCGGTGAAGGAGGTGGCCCTCCCTAATGTGCTGGGCCTCTTCCCACCAGGGCAAGGCCTCATGGCAACACGGGCTTCCCAGAGAAGAAATTCTGTCTGAAGATGGCAGCGCCTGCCCTCACCCGTTTCCAGCCTGCCCCTCACTCTGTGGGTTTCAGACTTGCCCAGCTGGACCCCACAACTGCACAAGCCAGTTCCGTGAAATCAGTGTCTCAACGTACAGGCTTCTCCCAGAGCTCCCGTTTTTCTGGAGAACTATGGCTGACACAGGGTCCAGGGGTGTAGAACAGAGTGAAACACCCTGGGGTCTGGAGGTTCAGACAGGACCTTTCATTCTAAGACCCTCGGATCAGGTGGCAGGAGGGGCACAGGGTCCTTGGCAGAGGGGACACCCCTCTCCCCTGCAGGTGCCTGGAAGGCCCCAACGCCTGAGGGTCTCTGCTGCTGGTGGCAGTCACGAGAGCCCACCAGTGCCGATGCCACATGGGACTCTCATCTGTGTTTCCCGGAATGCAGAGCATTTATCTTGGGGACTTTCTGAAGGATGTGTGACAGAGGAGGGGGGTGTTTACACGGGGTCCCATGTCCTCATCAATGCTGAACAGAACCGTT
The DNA here is from genome assembly GCF_047675955.1 of Chlorocebus sabaeus. Classification (NCBI taxonomy): domain Eukaryota; kingdom Metazoa; phylum Chordata; class Mammalia; order Primates; family Cercopithecidae; genus Chlorocebus; species Chlorocebus sabaeus. The sequence goes on along the minus strand of NC_132930.1, from coordinate 48,357,992 downwards.
TTGATTTTGCAGTTACAGGAAGGACGATAAGTGAGACAGGAGAAGCAGGGCAAAGGCTCTAATTGATGGAGAAGCTCCGAGGAGTCGATTCTGATTCATCAATTCTCTGGGCAGAGGATTGCGGCCTGGGGGCCGTTAGTGTTGGTGCCATTCGTAGCAAAGAGGAGGTCGGTACCAAAGCGAAGGTGGACTGGCCCCAGACTGCCACCCAGTGACAGGCCAGGCCTACTGATGCACACACTCAGACGAGAGCACACTTAGACGAGAGCACATTCAGACGAGCTCACACGAAGACAAGCTCACACTCAGACAAGTGCACACTGAGATGAGCACACACTCAGAGGAGCTCACACTCAGAGGAGCTCACACTCAGAGAAGTGCACACTCAGACAAGCACACACTCAGACAAGAGCACACTCAGACGAGTTCACACTCAGACAAGCTCACACTCAGATGAGCACACAGACGAGTTCACACTCAGAGGAGCACACACTCAGAGGAGCTCACACTCAGACGAGCACACACTCAGATGAGAGCACATTCAGAGGAGCTGACACTCAGAGGAGCGCACACTCAGAGGAGCTCACACTCGGAGGAGCTCACACTCAGAGGAGTGCACACTCAGATGAGTGTACACTCAGGAGCTCACACTCAGATGAGAGCACATTCAGAGGAGCAGACACTCAGAGGAGCTCACACTCAGAGGAGCTCACACTCAGATGAGAGCACACTCAGAGGAGCTCACACTCAGATGAGAGCACACTCAGAGGAGCACACACTCATAGCACACACTCAGATGAGTGTACACTCAGAGAAGGTCACACAGACGAGTGCACACACAGAGGAGCTCACATTCAGAGGAGAGAACACTCAGAGGAGCTCACACTCAGAGGAACACACTCAGAGGAGCACACACTCAGACGAGCACACACTCAGACGAGCACACACTCAGACGAGCATGCACTCAGGAGCACGCACTCAGATGAGCACGCACTCAGATGAGCACACACTCAGGAGATCACACTCAGAGGAGCGCATGTTTAGATGAGTGCACAATCACAGGAGCTCACACAGACGAGCACACACTCAGAGGAGCTCACACTCAGAGGAGCGCACACTGAGGGGAGCTCCCACTTAGATGAGCACACACTCAGAGGAGATCACAGAGGAGCACACACTCAGACAAGCGCACACTCACAGGAGCTCACACAGACGAGTGTACACTCAGAGGAGCTCACACTCAGTGAAGTGCACTCTCAGACGAGTGTACACTCAGAGGAACTCACAAAGACGAGTGCACACTCAGAGGAGCTAACACTCAGAGGAGCGCACACTCAGAGGAGCTAACACTCAGAGGAGTGCACGCTCAGGGGAGCATGCACTCAGACGAGCATGCACTCAGGGGAGCATGCACTCAGGGGAGTGCACACTCAGACGAGAGCAAAGAAGAGCTCACACAGACGAGTGCACACCCAGAGGAGCTCACACTCAGAGGACCGCACACTCAGAGGAGCTCACACTCAGATGAACACACACTCATAGGAATTCACACTCAGACGAGCGCAACCTCAGAGGAGCACACACTCAGGGAAGCGCCCACTCATGGGAGCACACACTCAGGGGAGCGCACACTCAGACGAGTGCACAGATGAGCTCACACAGACGAGTGCACACCCAGAGGAGCTCACACTCAGAGGACCGCACACTCAGAGGAGCTCACACTCAGATGAACACACACTCATAGGAATTCACACTCAGACGAGCGCAACCTCAGAGGAGCACACACTCAGGGAAGCGCCCACTCATGGGAGCACACACTCAGGGGAGCGCACACTCAGACGAGTGCACAGATGAGCTCACACAGACAAGTGCACACTCAGAAGAGCTCACACTCAGAGGAGTGCACACTCAGAGGAGCTCACACTCGGGGAATGCACACTCAGGGAACCGCACACTCGGACGAGTGTGCACTCTGGGGAGCATGCACTCAGATGAGCGCACACTCAGAGATCACACTCAGAGGAGCGCACATTCAGACGAGTGCACACTCAGAGGAGCATGCACTCAGGGGAGCGTGCACTCAGGGGAGCATGCACTCAGATGAGCACACACTCAGAGGAGATTGCACTCAGAGGAGCGCACACTCAGACAAGTGCACACTCAGAGGAGATCACACTCAGAAGCGCTCACACTCAGAGGGGCTAACACTCAGGGAAGCGTGCACTCAGAGCGCACACTCAGACGAGAGCACAGAAGAGCGCACACAGACGAGTGCACACCCAGAGGAGCTCACACTCAGACGAACACACACTCATAGGAGCTCACACTCAGATGAGTACACACTTAGAGGAGCACGCCCTCAGGGGAGCGCCCACTCAGGGGAGCGCACACTCAGGGGAGCACACACTCAGATGGGCACATACTCAGAGGAGATCACACTCAGACGAGCGCACACTCAGAGGAGCTCACACGCAGGGGAGCACTCAGTCAGGGGAGTGCACACTCAGGGGAGTACGCACTCAGGGGAGCACACACACAGACGAGTGTGCACTCGGGAACACGCACTCAGATGAGCGCACACTCAGAGGAGATCACACTCAGAGGAGTGCACACTCAGACGAGAGGACACTCAGAGGAGCATACACTCAGAGGAGCTCACACTCAGAGGAGCACACACTCATAGGAGCTCACACTCAGACGAGCACGCACTCAGAGGAGCGCGCACTCAGGGGAGTGCACACTTGGGAGCGCACACTCAGGGGAGTGCATACTCACGGGAGTGCACACTCAGGGGAGTGCACACTCAGGGGAGCGCACACTCAGATGAGCGTGCACTCAGATGAGCGCACACTCAGAGGAGCTCACACTCAGACAAACGCACACTCAGAGGAGCGCGCACTCAGGGGAATACACACACAGGAGAGCACACACTCAGGGGACTGCACACTCGGGAGCGCACACTCAGGGAAGCGCGCGCTCAGGGGAGCGCACGCTCAGATAAGCACACACCCAGAGGAGATCACACTCAGACAAGAGGAGATCACACTCAGACGAGCGCACACTCAGAGGAGATCACACTCAGGGGAGCACACACTCAAGGGAGTGCACACTCAGAGGAGCGTATACTCAGGGGAATGCACACACAGGAGAGCACACACTCAGGGGAGTGCACACTCAGGAGCACACACTCAGGGGAGTGCGCACTCAGGGGAGTGCATGCTCACGGGAGTGCACACTCGGGAGTGCACACTCAGGGGAGTGCACACTCAGGGGAGTGCACACTCAGATGAGCACGCACCCAGAGGAGATCACACTCATACGAGCACATACTCAGAGGAGCTCACTCAGGGGAGTGCACACTCAGGGGAGTGCACACTCGGGAGCGCACACTCAGATGATCATGCACTCAGATGAGCGCACACTCAGAGGAGCTCACACTCAGACAAGCGCACACTCAGAGGAGTGCGCACTCAGGGGAATGCACACACAGGAGAGCGCACACTCAGGGGTGTGCAAATTTGGGAGTGCACACTCAGGGGAGCACACACTCAGGGGAGCGTGCACTCAGGGCAGCACACACTCAGAGGAGATCACACTCAGACAAGCACACACTCAGAGGAGCTAACACTCAGGGGAGCGCGCTCTCAGGGGAAGGCGCACTCAGGGGGGCGTGCACTCAGGGGAGCGCACTCTCAGACGAGCGTACAGTCAGAGGAGCGCACACTCAGACGAGCACACACTCAGAGGAGCTCACACAGACGAGCGCACACTCAGAGGAGCGTGCACTCAGGGGAGTGTACACTCAGGAGAGCACACATTCACGGGAGTGCACACTTGGGAGCGCACACTCAGGGGAGCGCATACTCAGATGAATGTGCATTCAGGGGAGCACGCACTCAGACGAGTGCACACTCAGAGGAGCACACTCTCAGACGAGCACACACTCAGAGGAGCTCATGCAGACAAGTGAACAGAGGAGCGCACACTCAGGGGAGTGCACACTCAGGGGAACGCACACTCAGGGGAGCGCACACTCCAGGGAGCGCACACTCATAAGAGCTAACACTGTGATGAGCGCACACTCAGGGGAGTGTACACTCAGGAGAGCGCACAATCAGGGGAGCGCACACTCAAGGGAGATCACACTCAGACAAGCGTACACTCAGACGAGCTCACACTCAGGGGAGCGCACACTCAGGGGAGTGCGCACTCAGGAGAGCACACACTCAGGTTAGCGCACACTCGGGGAGTGCGCACTCAGGGGAGCACACACTCAGATGAGCGTGCACTCAGAGGAGCACACTCTCAGACGAGCGCATAGTCAGACGAGCGCACACTCAGAGGAGCTCATGCAGACGAGTGCACAGAGGAGCTCACACTCAGGGGAGCGCACACTCAGGGGAGCGCACACTCCGAGGAGCACGCACTCGGGAGTGCACACTCATAGGAGCTCACACTCAGAAGAGCGCACACTCAGGGGAGTGCACACTCAGGAGAGCACACACTTAGGGGAGTGTACACTCGGGAGCGCACACTCTAGGGAGCGCATACTCACGGGAGTGCACATTCACGGGAGCGCACACTCAGGAGAGTGCACAATCAGGGGAGCGCACACTCAGACGAGCGTGCACTCAGGGGAGCACGCACTCAGATTAATGCGCACTCGGGAGTGCACACTCAGGGGAACGCGCACTCAGACGAGCGTGCACTCAGGGGAGCACGCACTCAGACAAGAGTGCACTCAGGGGAGCGTGCACTCAGACGAGCACACACTCAGAGGAGCACACTCTCAGACGAGCGCACAGTCAGAAGAGCGCGCACTCAGGGGAGCGTACACTCAGGAGAGCGCACATTCAGGGGAGTGCACACTCGGGAGCACACATTCAGGGGAGCGCACATTCAGGGGAGTGCACACTCGGGAGTGCACACTCAGGGGAGCGCATACTCACGGGACTGCACATTCACGGGAGCGCACACTCAGGGGAGCGCACACTCAGGGGAGCACACACTCAGATGAGCGTGCACTTGGGAGCACGCACTCAGATGAGCACGCACCCAGAGGAGATCACACTCAGACGAGCGCACACTCAGAGCTCACACTCAGGGGAGTGCACACTCAGGGGAGCACGTACTCAGGGGAGCGCACACTCAGGGGAGTGTACACTCAGGAGAGCGCACACTCAGATGAGCGTGCACTCAGATGAGCATGCACTCAAACAAGCACACACTCAGAGGAGCTCACGCAGACAAGTGCACAGAGGAGCGCACATTCAGGGGAGCGCACACTCAGGGGAGCGCACATTCAGGGGAGCGCGCACTCAGGGGAGCGCACACTCAGTGGAGCGCGCACTCAGGGGAGCACACACTCAGGTTAGCGCGCACTCAGTGGAGTGCACACTCAGGGGAGCACACACTCAGGTTAGCGCGCACTCAGGGGAGTGCGCACTCAGGGGGAGCACGCACTCAGGGGAGCACGCACTCAGACAAGCGTGCACTCAGGAGCACACTCTCAGATGAGCGCACAATCAGACGAGCGCACACTCAGAGGAGCTCACGCAGACGAGTGCACAGAGGAGCTCACACTCAGAGGAGCGCACACTCGGGAGTGCACACTCAGGGGAGCGCACACTCAGAGGAGCGCGCACTCAAGGGAGTGCACACTCAGGAGAGCACACACTCAGGGGAGCCCACACTCAGATGAGCGTGCACTCGGGAGCATGCACTCAGATGAGCACACACCCAGAGGAGATCACACGCAGATGAGCACACACTCAGAGCTCACACTCAGGGGAGCGCACACTCAGGGGAGCGCACACTCAGGAGTGCACACTCAGGGGAGCGCACACTCAGATGAGCATGCACTCAGGGGAGCATGCACTCAGACGAGCGCATACTCAGAGGAGCTCACGCAGACAAGTGCACAGAGGAGCGCACACTCAGGGGAGCGCGCACTCAGGGGAGCGCACACTCAGATGAGCACACACTCAGAGGAGATCACAGACGAGCACACAGAGGAGCTCACACTCAGGGGAGCGCACACTCAGGGGAGTGTGCACTCGGACGAGCGTGCACTCAGGGGAGCACACACTCAGGTTAGCGCACACTCAGGGGAGTGCGCACTCAGATGAGCGTGCACTCAGGGGAGTTTGCACTCAGATGAGCGCACACTCAGAGGAGCTCACACAGACGAGTGCACACTCAGAGGAGCTCACACTCAGAGGAGCGCACACTCAGAGGAGCTAACACTCAGATGAGCGCACACTCCAGGAAGCACACACTCATGGCAGTGCACACTCAGGGGAGCGCGCGCTCAGATCAGCGACACTCAGAGGAGATCACACTCAGAGGAACACACACTCAGACGAGCGCACACTCAGAGGAGATCACCCTCGGAGGAGCTCACACAGACGAGTACACACTCAGAGGAGCTAACACTCAAAGGAGCTCACACTCAGAGGAATGCACACTCAGATGAGCGCACACTCAGAGGAGCACACTCTCAGACCAGCACACTGTCAGACGAGGGCACACTCAGAGGAGGTCACACAGACGAGTGCACACTCAGAGGAGCTAACACTCAGAGGAGCGTACACTCAGGGGAGCGTGCACTCAGGGGAGCACGCACTCAGGGGAGCACGCACTCAGAGGAGGTCACGTAGACGAATGCACACACAGAGGAGCTCGCACTCAGATGAGAGCACACTCAGATGAGCTCTCACTCAGATGAGCTCTCAGATGAGCACACACTCAGAGTAGCTCTCAGAGGAGCTCACACTCAGAGGAGCACACACTCAGACAAGGGCACACTCAGAGGAGCTCACACAGACGAGTGCACACTCAGAGGAACTCACACTCAGAGGAGCACACACTCCCAGGAGAGCACACTCAGGGGAGCACGCACTCAGGGGAGCGCACATTCAGGGGAGCGTGCTCTCAGACGAGCACACACTCAGAGGAGCTCACACAGATGAGTGCACACTCAGGGGAGCGCGCACTCGGGAGCGTGCACTCAGGGAAGCGCGCACTCAGAGGAGCTCACACTCAGAGGAGCGCACACTCAGATGAGCACACACTCAGAGAAGCTCACACAGACTGTGTACACTCAGAGGAGCTCACACTCAGAGGAGCTTACACTCAGAGGAGCACACACTCAGAGGAGTGTGTACTCAGGGTAGCCCACACTCAGGCGAGTGTGCACTCAGAGGAGGACGCACTCAGACGAGCGCACACTCAGGGGAGTGCACACTCAGATGAGCACGCACTCAGAGGAGCTCACACAGACGAGTGCACACTCAGAGGAGCTCACCCTCAGGGGAGCACTCAGAGGAGCTCACACTCAGAGGAGCATGCAGAGGAGCTCACACTCAGACGAGCGCACAGAGGAGTGCACACTCAGAGGAGCACACACTCAGAGGAGCTCACACTCAGAGGAGCACACACTCAGAGGAGCGCGCACTCAGGGGAGCGCACACTCAGGGGAGTGCACACTCAGGGGAGCACACACTCAGGGGAGCGCACACTCAGATGAAAACATACTCAGAGGAGCTCACACTCAGAGGAGTGCACACTCAGATGAGTGCACACTCAGAGGAGGTCACACAGACAAGTGCACACACAGAGAAGCTCACACTCAGATGAGAGCACACTCAGAGTAGCTCACACTCAGAGGAGCACACACTCAGAGGAGCTCACACTCAGATGAGCGCACACTCAAGCATGCACTCAGATGAGTGCACACTCAGAGCAGGTCACACAGACGAGCGCACAGAGGAGCTCACACTCGACAAGAGCACACTCAGAGGAGCTCACACAGAGGAGTGCAGCCTCAGAGGAGCTCCCACTCAGACAAGCACACACTCAGACGAGCACACACTCAGACGAGTGCACACTCAGAGGAGCTCACACTCAGATGAGAGCACACTCAGAGGAACTCACACTCAAACGGGCTCACACTCAGACAAGCGCTCAGAGGAGCGCACGCTCAAATGAGCGCACACTCAGAGGAGCACACACTCAGACGAGTGCACACTCAGAGGAGCGCACACTCAGATGAGAGCACACTCAGAGGAGGTCACACAGACAAGTGCACAGACAGAGGAACTCACACTCAGATGAGAGCACACTCAGAGGAGCTCACACTCAGAGGAGTGCACACCCAGCTCTTCACCTTGTGCTTAAATGCACTGAAGTCAGCCCCAGCCTCTTCCACAGTGCGGCCCTCAGTGCTGGCCTCGCCTGTGTGCTGAGGTCTCACCCGGAGCTCCTCTGCTGTTCCGAGGGCAGGGCGGGGGCTGCAGAGCAAGCCAGACTAAGGATGGCTTGGGAGAGCAAGCAGACAAAGAAGGGCTGGGGAGCCCTCCGCATCCCCTCCTCCTGTCCCACCTGGGGTTGCAGGGTCTAGTGAGACGGGTCCTGCCCTGCATGAACACATGGGTAGCCCCCTCGTTCCATCACTGCATTGCCTCAGTGTGTGTGGTCGAGGTGCCCAGAACGCGGGTCCCCAGAAGCCCCAGTCAGGGGAGCTTGCTAGCCCGTGGTGCCTGCTGCTGAGGTGTGAGGCACCATCCTTAGAGGACCTGGGGTCCTGGTAGAGGCTTTGTTAAACCCAGGCTTACAGCTGACAGGAGCCTGCACAGGCTTTGGGTGCAGAGCTGACTGCTTCCCTGGCCCCCTGCCCAGGGCAAGAGCCTAAAGAGTGGGCTGGTTAGGGTGAGTCGTCTTGTGAATAACGTCTCCACACAACTGGGGAGGCACAAACAGGAGGCCACACACCTGGCTTTTTTATTACAGTTGTCAGGAGTAAGAGAAGGCCCTGGAAGATGGGCCATGGTCTGATGGACCCTGAATCCCCATCTCTCCTTTAAGTGTCTGTCACATTAAAAGCAAAATGCAGCTCCTCCCACACCCTGCAGGCTGATCTGGGATGGAGCTAACTCCCCCAAGCCTCCAAGCCCATCTCCCACCTTCCTCCCTCCTGTTCTGTCAGAGGGCTTGGGTTTGACCCCCAGTGGTGGTCAGATTGGAGGAGACTGGACCCCAGTGTGGCCCCACAGAGCTGAGGCCTGACCTGGGGAGCAATATTCTCGGCAGGCCTGTGGCCAGGAGGGTGAGAGGGGTGCACCAGCACACAGAGAGTGGGGGGTTGAGGGAAGGGACAGACCCGCCTGTCAGGGCTCCGGGAGTCTTCCTGAAGGAGGAGGGGAGGAGTCCTGAGTGGGAGGAGGCAGGTGCCTTGGCCTCCACTCCCGCAGAAGCTGGGTCCTGCCCCTCGAGTTCTCCACCATGGTGGAGAGGGGCCAGAGCAGAGCGGCGGAGAGAGGAAGCCCCATTCTGGGTCCAAGCCAGGAGGTTGAGTGGGAGCATCAAGACCTCAGATGGAGATGGGACCTGTCAGCGCTGTGTGAGGTCTGCTGGCACCAGGGGAGGGTCCACTGGCGCTGGGCAGGGAGACACCAAGCCTGCAAGTGGAACTGGTGGGAGCCAAGTCCCTCTTCTACCATAGTGCTATGTGGGGGAACAGGCCAGTGGGGGAGGTTGCAGACCCCGGGGCCCTCTGAAATATTGTGAAGAGCTCTGTCTGGGCCCCTGTGGAGGGTTCAGGGACCTCAGTCTGGAGTGTGTAGCAGTCCAAGGCAGATTCCTCAGTGGGGCTGGGGCAAGGACGAGGGGCTCAGACGCAGGGACCACGCACTGGGACCGTCAGGGCACAGCCCACCAAGTCCCTGGCAGGAGCAGCCAGAGGCCCTGAGCTCTGGGAAAGGGGAGGGAGCCGGCGGCCCCAGCGACTTCCGGCTTTGACTGGGCTGCAGGTGGCCGAAGATACTGAGTGGGATCCAAGGGGTCAACTTTGGGCTCAGGTTCCTCTCCTGGGCGTCGTGAGGTCCCTCTTCTGCTGTCAGCGGTTGGGGGTGAGAGCTGGTGGACAGGTGTAGAAACGAGGGTGGGTGTGAGTCCCTCTGTGGTCAGACCGTCCCGTTCCTCCTCCACCCCCGGGCGAGGACAAGGGGACTCCAGGGCTGGGATCAGAGGGTGGAGGCTGAGGGCTCTGGGACTGTGACGGAGAGGGGAAGAGGGAGCTGGAAAGATCCGGGTGCTGAATTGGGTGGGAGTCAGGCTGGGCAAACGCCTCTGCTCCCAGGGCAACAAGGGTGCCCAGAGACCCTGCGGGGAGCCAGGGCAGGCCAAGCCTGGAGATGCAGGACCCAGAGAGATGCTGGGAGGGGGGTCCGGAGCTGGCATGTGCTTGTCCTGCCAGCAGGATTCCAACCAGGGGCCTCAAGCACGCCCTGAGAGGGGTCATAAGCCATGGAGATGCTGAGACCTGAGACCTGCATGGGAGAAACAGACCCTGTGCACTTTCCGGGCTCAGGTGGGGATCTAAGCGGACTTCGCCTCTAGGGGTAGAGTTACCTCCCTGGGTGGGGGGTGCTGGTCTTTGGGGCTGGAGCACCTTGTGTTGGCAGGTTGGGGAGCAGATGTCACAGACCTGGGACCCCAGGGAAGGGAGTACCCGTGCAGCAGGACCCAGACAGGCCACTGCACCACCGTGAAATCCCCAGAGAGGCCTGCAGGGCCGGCGTGCTGTGCTGTGAGGCAGAAGTCCCAGAGCCCCCAGCCTCCACCCTCTAATCCCAGCCCTGGGGTCCCCTTGTCCTGGCCTGGGGGTGGGGGAGGAGCAGGAGAGGCTGACCACAGTGGGACTCGCACCCACCCTCATTTCTACACCTGTCCACCAGCTCTCACCCCCAATCACCAATGGCAGAAGAGGGACCTCACGATGCCCAGGAGAGGAACCTGAGCCCAAAGTCGACCCCTTGGTCCAACTCAGCATCTTTGGGAACCTGCAGCATGTGACCACTATGGTCCCTCCCGGGCTGAGTGCTCTGCCCCACCCCCACTTTCTAGGTGACAAGCTAGCAAACAGAGGAGGGCCAGGCCCCAGGAGGGAACCCAGTGATGGAGGTGGCAGCAGAGAGGGTGTCCTGGAGTCTGGGTATTGACGTCCAAAGCCCCGGTAGGAAGTGCCACAGGGGCCCTAATGAGAGGGTTGGCCCCTCCCTGGTGGAGAGTGTGTGCTAGGTTGGCTTTAGATGGAGAAACTGAGTTGAGAGGCAGAGACGTGAAAAAGAGAAACAGACAGAGAGAGGGAGAGACACAGGGGAGTGAGAGAGGAGACAGAAAGAAAAAGACACAGGAGAGAGGGTGAGACAGTGAGAGACAGTGGGGAGAGACAGAAAGAGGCGAGGGTCAGTGGATAGAGAGAGCCAAGTGTCAGGGCGGGGTGCAGGGCTTCCTGAGCCCTCCCCCTCTGGCCCTCCATTTGCCGCCAGTCTGAGCTGCGTGTCTGTCCCTGGAGTGAGAATTCTGTCTGCCTAGAATCCTCTTGATCCTTTAGCAGTTTCCTAGGTGGACTTGTGGATTGGATGACGGTCGGGATTCTGTGGTGGGATATTAGTGAGGGCAGCCAAGGCAGCCTCATCTCAGTGAATCTTGTCTTCCTAAAGGTCAGAATAAATAAAGGCCGGGCGCAGTGGCTCACGCCTGTAATCCCAGCACTTTGGGAGGCCGAGCTGAGAGTCTCGCTTGAGCCCAAGAGTTTGAGATCAGCCTTGGCAACATAGCAAGACCCCGTCTCTCTCAAAAAAAAAAAAAAAAAAAGTAAGATGAGCCCTGAGATCCCCAGGACCTCGGTTTCTGGGCTTAGGAAACCCAGTTCATGCCGAATGAAGTCCAGAAGGTTCCTTTCCGAGGTCTGTGCAGGATGAGGCCTTGCCGCTGGCCACACCTTGGTAGTCACCACATGCCCCCAGATTCCCTACATAAAGGTCAGCCTCATTCGCCCCTGGGTGTAGACAGAAAGTCTCCGGCGATCTCCTGGTCGATTTCCTCCACCGTCACACTGTCCTGGGGCCGTTGCAGGCGGCCTGCATGTGGGTCAGGCCTCCTCTGGCAATGTGGGGACAGGGAATAGCTTCTGGCTCACTGCCCACCTGGTTTTGGGCTCTGGGAACAAGACCAGGCTCCATGAGCTCCCTGCATACCCTGTTGGCTGTCATGCATGGGGCTGAGGTCCTGGTTAGGAACTCACACCCAGAGCCTGGCTAGAACAGGCTTAAATCCCAGCTTGGCCTTCCCTCCCGATGGGGCCTGGGCACAATCTTTCACTTCCATGCACCTCCTCTCTTGCAAAAGGGAGCACTGGAAGGGTTGTAGTGAACACCCAGCCTTAGGATACAGCGCTGCCATTTTCTTGACTTCCTCCTCAGAGCACAGGGCAGGAAGAGAAAGGCTTTGAGCAGATAGCAATATCCAGTGGGCCTCGTCGCCTGAGCTCTGGTCCCACCTCACTCTCACGGGTGCCCACACCATCCTGATGGTCTGGACACCCACAGGGCCCTGTCTAAGGCCCACGGGCCTCTTCCCTCCCTGTAGGGGTTGGGGGACAGGGGGAAGGAGGGGATCTCTGCAGCTCTTTCCGGGCAGCATGGAGTTTCAGAATCTTGGGGTTTCAGAATCATGGGGCTGTGATTTGAATGGGTGGGGCTGTGATTTGAAAGGTCACACATATGCATGGGTGCTCTCTCTTTTTCCCTCTCTGTGTGGCAGTGGTATGGGTGAGGGGACTGTCCTCTCTAAAGTCACATCTGCAGGCTGTACAAGAAGCATGGTGCTGGTATCTGCTTTTGGGGAGGCCTCAGGAAGCTTCCAGTCTTGCTGGAGGGCAACGGAGGAGCAGGTACATCACATGCCAGAAGAGGAGAAAGAGAGAGAGAGTGGAGGGGAGGTGTCACACACTTTTAAATGACCAGATCTCATGTGAACTCAGAGGGAGAGCTCACTCATCACCAAGGTGAAAGCCCAAGTCATTCATGAGGGATCCGCCCCCATGTTCCAACCCCTCCCACCAGGCTCCATCTCCAACTCCAACGTTAGGTATTATAATTCAACATGAGATTTGGGCAGGACAAATATCTAAACTATATCAAAGGTATACAATGGTTCAGCCCAAAAAAGTGGGAAATCTCAAAACAGAGACTTACAAGTTGTATTAGTTTGTTTTCACACTGCTATGAAGAATTACCCAAGACTGGGAAATTTATAAAGGGAAGAGATTTAATTGACTCACTGTTCTGCATGGCTGAGGGGGCCTCAGGAAACTTACAATCATGGCAGGAGGGGAAGCAAACATGTCCTTCTTCACATGGCAGCAGGAGAGAGAAGTGCCAGCAGGGGAAATCCTAGACACTTATAAAACCATCAGATCTTGTGAGGCTCACTCACTACATGAGAACATCATGATGAAACTGCCTCCATGATCTAATCACCTCCCATGAGGTCCCTCCCCCAACATGTGGGGATTACAATTCAAATTACAATTCAAGATGAGATTTGGGTGGGGACACAGAGCTAGACCATATCATTCCACCACTGGCCCCTCTCAAATCTCATTTTCTCACATTTCAAAACACAATTATGTCTTCCCAACAGCTCTCCAAAGTCTTAACTCATTTCAGCATTAACTCAAAAGTCCAAGTCCATAGTCTCATCTGAGACAAGGCAAGTCCCTTCTGCCTATGAGCCTGTAAAATCAAAAGCAAGTTAGTGACTTCCTAGATACAGGGTGGGTACAGGCATTGGGTAAAGACACTCATTCCAAATAGGAGAAATTGGCCAAAACAAGGGGCTGCAGGCTCATGCAAGTCTGAAATCCAATAGGATAGTCATTAAACTTTAAAGTTCCAAAATGATCTCCTTTGGCTCCATGTCTCACATCCAGGTCATGCTGATGCAAGAGGTGGACTCCCACAGCCTTGGGGAGCTCTGCCCCTGTGGCTTTACTGAGTACAGCCTCCCTCTCGAATGCTTTCATGGGCTGGTGTTGAGTGTCTGTGGCTTTTCCAGGTATATCGTGCAAGCTGTTGGTGGATCTACCATTCTGGAGTCTGCAGGACAATGGCCCTTTTCTCACAGTTCCACTAGGCAGTGCCCCAGTGGAGACTCTATGTGGGGGCTCCAAACCCACATTTCCCTTCTGCATTGCCCTATCTCTATGAAGGCTCTGCCCCTACAGCAAACTTTCGCCTGGACATCCAGGCGTTTCCATACATCCTCTGAAATCTAGGTAGAGGTTTCCAAACATCAATTCTTGACTTCTGTATACCCACAGGACAAACATCACATGGAAATGGCCAAGGCTTGGGGCTTGAGGCAATGGCCTGAGCTGTACCTGGGCCCCTTTTAGTCATGGCTGGGGTGGCTGGGATGCAGGGCACCAAGTCCTAGGCTGCATACAGCACCGGGCCCTGGACCAAGCCCATGAAACCGTTTTTTCCTCCTAGGTCTCCAAAACAATTTTCACTCCTGCGCTTCCAGGCCTGTGATGGGAGGGGCTGCCACAAAGGTCTTTAGCATGCCCTGGAGACATTTTCTCTATCGTCTTGGCAATTAACATTCAGCTCCTTGTTACTTACGCAAATTTCTGCAGCCAGCTTGAATTTCTCCCCAGAAAATGGATTTTTCTTTTCTACTGCATCATCTGGCTGAAAGTTTTCCAAACTTTAATGCTCTGTCACCTGTTGAACACTTTGCTGCTTAGAAATTTCTTCTCCAGACACCCTAAATCATCTCTCTCAAGTTCAGAGTTCCACAGAACTCTAGGGCAGGGGCAGAATGCCACCAGTCTCTTTGCTAAAACATATCAAGAGTCACCTTTACTCCACTTCCCAACAAGTTCCTCATCTCCATCTGAGACCACCTCAGCCTGGACTTCATTGCTCATATCACTATCAGCATTTTATTCAAAGCTATCCAATAAGTCTCTAGGAAGTTCCAAACTTCTCCACATTTTTCCTTCTTCTTCTGAATCCTCCAAACTGTGACAACCTCTGCCAGTTAGCCAGTTCCAATGTTGCTTTTACATTTTCAGGTATCCATCTAGCAGTGACACTCCTGGTACCAATTTACTGTATTAGTTCGTTTTTGCACTACTATAAGAACTACCCGAGACTGGGTAATTTATAAAGGGAAGAGGTTTAATTGACTCACAGTTCTGTATGCCTGGGGAGATCTCAGGAAACTTAAAATCATGGTGGGAGGGGAAGCAAACACATCCTTCTTCACATGGTGGCAGGAGAGAGAAGTGCCAGCAGGGGAAATGCCAGACACTTATAAAATCATCAGATCTGGTGAGACTCACTCACTATCAAAAGAACATCATGGGGGAACCTCCCCCATGATCTAATCACCTCCCACGAGGTCCCTCACCCAACACATGAGGATTACAATTTGAATTACAATTCAAGATAAGATTTGGGTGGGAACACAAAGCCAGACAATATCACGAGTCATAGGTAGATTCAGAAATCCTTTAATCTGCAATTGATTAAAGGAACAAAACTTTGTTGAAAACCAGAAAGGAGTGTTTAAGATAAGGATGCTTTGTCAGTTCCGCCACAATATGCCCTGCTTAACCGGATCGATGGCCCGCAGGTGGGACTTACCCTTGCCTGGCATAGCTTTTGAGCCCTGTTTATAATTTGATATCTTATTCCCATGAAGAGTCTGTTCTGCCAGTCATGTGATCTCCAGATCTCCATTGACCTCTAATGTTTATGCACAACATTAATCTGGTCAGTTATGCCTACACTCCAAAAAGGAGGAACTAAAATGAGGCGAGTTCCACCTCCCTTTCCATCATGGCTGGGAACTAAGTCTTTAAGGTTTCACTGGGGTCCCCTTGGATAAAGGGGCTCCATTTATTTGGTGAGGAGCATAGGATTTTATTTTTAGTTTACACTCTGTTTGTCCTCTCTGTTCCCTGTTAGTCCTCTCTGTTCCCTGTTAGTCCTCTCTGTTCCATGTTAGTCCTCTCTGTTCCATGTTAGTCCTCTCTGTTCCATGTTTGTCCTCTCTGTTCCATGTTTGTCCTCTCTGTTCCCTGTTAGTCCTCTCTGTTCCATGTTAGTCCTCTCTGTTCCATGTTAGTCCTCTCTGTTCCATGTTAGTCCTCTCTGTTCCATGTTTGTCCTCTCTGTTCCATGTTAGTCCTCTCTGTTCCATGTTTGTCCTCTCTGTTCCCTGTTTGCCCTCTCTGTTCCATGTTTGTCCTCTCTGTTCCATGTTTGTCTTCTCTGTTCCATGTTAGTCCTCTCTGTTCCATGTTTGCCCTCTCTGTTCCCTGTTTGTTCTCTCTGTTCCATGTTAGTCCTCTCTGTTTCATGTTTGTCCTCTCTGTTCCCTGTTTTCCTCTCTGTTCTCTGTTTGCCCCTCTGTTCCCAGTTTGCTCTCTCTGGTCCCTATTTGTCCTCTCTGGTCCCTGTTTGTCCTCTCTGTTCTCTGTTTGCCCCCTCTGTTCCCAGTTTGCTCTCTCTGGTCCCTATTTGTCCTCTCTGGTCCCTGTTTGCTCTCTCTGTTCCCTGTTTGCCCTCTCGGTTGTGTGTTTTTCCTCTCTGTTCCATGTTTGTCCTCTCTGTTCCCTGTGTCTAGTTCAACTTCCATGCTTACCCTGTGCTATGCAAATCCCACCCACACCTGTAGAACCAGTCCTCCCCTTTCTCCCTGACACTTCCTAGATCCTGCTCAAACGGTGTCCCATCTCAGCTCCTCTGGGTGACTTTGCTTGTTTCCTCTCCCTGTCCAGCTCAGCCCCCATGGCCTAGACCAGAGCCTCCACCCCAGGGAGACCCTGTGGCTGTTCCTTTCATTTAATCCAGCCGGGTGCACAGCGGCCCGCTCTGCCCATGGGGTGGGACAGGGCCCTGCCCAATGAGGTCAGAGTCCCTGGGAAGTCATGGAGTGTGAGGCAGAACCCCTTCCTGAGTCCAGGTGGCCCAGTAGAAGGGGGCATGGAGGAAAGTGTGGGGGCTCTGGGGCCTTTAAACTTCAGCTCCCTGCCTGGTAGGAGAGCCTTCCCCGGTGGTGTCTGATGCCTCCTCCATCACAGGAGACTCAACACCCTCTCTTGGCAGCCCTCTGGGAGGTGGTGAGTGACTGGGGGGGCCTGGCTGAGCAGCCTCGCTTCCTCCCAACAGTGAGTCACATTCTCATTCCCACAGGAGGGGCTCATGAAAGGCTGGGCCAGCCAGGACCCCAACCCCTGCCCAGCTGGCCTGTGTGACATTCCCTTTGGTTTGTCCTCAGCCTGGGGGAGAGGGGAGGAGGATGGAGAGGGGTAGGGAGGAGAGAGGGAGAGGAAGGATGCTTTGGCCTCTGGAGGTCCTGCTATGGACGCAGGTGGCTGTGGGGGACCTTAAGGCCATGCAGGAGAAGCTGCGGGCCGGTGCCCAAGCCTGGCTGGCAGGATCCCTGCCCAGCCCCTGGGACCTCCCAGCCCTCTCCGAGCCCACACAGTCCCTGTCAGCCACCAGAGCCCCCACCCACATTCACAACCATTGTTAATTAAGACTATCTCCATTATAGGGCTAATTAACAATTAGCATAAACATAATTAGCCAGCGCTGACATTTAACTCATTACATTGTTTAAATAATTTTCGGAAATTGCCCCAGCGGCATTCTGTCAGCTCGCAATAATGGCTCCACTTTGTCATGTAAATTAAATGACATTTGTGTTGTTGCTGTCCCACCGTGGGAGATGGTAGGCCACATTCCACCCTCGAGGCCTCCTGGTGTGACCTGGCACTCTTCCTGTTTCTGCCCCCACCACCGACTGGTGGCGAGGTGGTGCAGTGGGAGCCCTCCCCAGTCCTGGCTGCCAAGAGAACTCCAGGCCAGAGGACAGACCCAGGCTAGCCCCGTGGTCCTGGCCTCTGCCCCCCAGGACCCTGGCACAGGAAGTTCCTGGGACCAGTGGGCGGTGTGGGTCCCAGTGCCAGGAGTGAGGGAGATTCCTGGGTGTCGGAGAATGAGGAACAGAGGTCTGGGGCCTGGAGAAGCCTGTGGATTCCACTTCCAGTCAGTTCCAGGCATCAGTGACACCCAGGAGGTCCTGGATACCTGGCCAAGGGGCTTCTCCCTCAACCTCCCATATGGACCCCCATCTCTGAATGACTCTGGGGCTGGAGTCCTGCAGGTGGTCATCACCTGTGGGGAGCTGCTGAGCCAGCCCTGCCGTGCTCGGGGGAGTCCTGGTCAGCAAGGGACCCTGATGACCAGGCCCAAGGGCGACCCCCTCAGCCCCAGCTTCCAGCAGCCCCTTCCTCTCCCCAATTCCCCACCACCTTATGTCGCCGACTTCAACTCAGACACACAGACCCAGGGTCCTTCACCATCCCTGGGGTGGGGACAGCCTACAGCCCAGCCAGCAATGGGCACAGAGCTGATCCAGGGATATGAACATCAAGGTGCTTCCCCCCAACCCTGCCGCCGAGCTTACCTCCACAGTGTTCACAATGACTGATCTTCCTCTCTCCCTGACGTCTGCACCCCGGGGCCCCAAATGCCCCCCATCAGAGAAGGCGGATTTGGGGCAGCTGGAGGTTGGGCCTAAGCTTGGAAATGCTTCCCACTCTCTCTGGCTCTGGCCAGCCAACACTGGCACTCATGTTCACTCACTCCTTCCTTCCCACCTTCCTTCCTTCCCTCCTCCCTCCTTCTTTTGTTAGTTCTGTCATTCATTCATTCATTCATTCATTCATCCATTCCCTCATTCCTTCCTTTGTACTTTTTCGGTTTTTTTTTTTTTTTTTTTGAGACGGAGTCTCGCTCTGTCACCCAGGCTGGAGTGCAGTGGTGTAATCTCAGCTCACTGCAACCTCCGCCTCCTGGGTTCAAGCAATTCTCCTGCCTCAGCCTCCTGAGTAGCTGGGATTACAGTCATGCGCCACCATGCCTGGCTAATTTTTGTGTTTTTAGTAGAAACGGGGTTTCACCATGTTGGCAAGGCTGGTCTTGAACTCCTGACCTCAGGTGATCTGCCTGCCTTGGCCTCCCAAAGTGCTGGAATTATAGGCATGAGCCACCATGCCCACCCCCTTTTTGCTTTTGTTCAACCAACGGACAGCAGCTGTGGGCAGGGCTCAGCATAGCTCCCGGGCCTCCCTACCCCTTGATCCTGCCTGCCTGGGTGGGAGCCTCACCTCAACTCCAGGGACAGGCACTGGTCAGCACTGGCTCCACCTGCCCCCAGATGTCCTCTGCTGTGTTCATCCGTAAGGTGGGCCTGGACTTGCTCTGTGGGGTGAGAGGACGCCCTTTGCTGTGGGGCTCTGGGTGTCCACCTACTCTGGGTTGGGCCAGGTGAGCCCCAAGGCCCCTTTCACAGGTTAGTTCTCCTGATGATGAGGCTACATGGGTCTCCCACCACCCACTCCCACTGGCAGGTGACGGCTGAGGGAACAGAGAGGGCAAACAGGGAATGGAGAGGGTGAACAGAGAACAGAGAGGGTGAACAGGGAATGGAGAGGGTGAACAGGGAACAGAGAGGGCAAACAGGGAATGGAGAGGGTGAACAGAGAACAGAGAGGGTGAACAGGGAACAGAGAGGGTGAACAGAGAACAGAGAGGGTGAACAGAGAACAGAGAGGGCCAACAGGGAATGGAGAGGGTGAACAGAGAACAGAGAGGGTGAACAGGGAACAGAGAGGGTGAACAGGGAACAGAGAGGATGAACAGGGAACAGAGAGGGCAAACAGGGAATGGAGAGGGTGAACAGAGAACGGAGAGGGTGAACAGGGAACAGAGAGGGTGAACAGGGAACAGAGAGGGTGAACAGGGAACAGAGAGGGTGAACAGGGAACAGAGAGGGTGAAAAGGGAACAGAGAGGGTGAACAGGGAACAGAGAGGGCCAACAGGGAACGGAGAGGGTGAACAGAGAACAGAGAGGGTGAACAGGGAACAGAGAGGGTGAAAAGGGAACAGAGAGGGTGAACAGGGAACAGAGAGGGTGAAAAGGGAACAGAGAGGGTGAACAGGGAACAGAGAGGGCAAACAGGGAATGGAGAGGGTGAACAGAGAACAGAGAGGGTGAACAGGGAACAGAGAGGGTGAAAAGGGAACAGAGAGGGTGAACAGAGAACAGAGAGGGTGAACAGAGAACAGAGAGGGTGAACAGGGAACAGACAGAGTGAACAGGGAACAGAGAGGGCCAACAGGGGGAACAGAGAGGGCAAACAGAGAAGAGAGAGGGTGAACAGGGAACAGAGAGGGTGAAAAGGGAACAGAGAGGGTGAACAGAGGGAACAGAGAGGGTGAACAGAGAACAGAGAGGATGATCGGGGCACAGAGAGGGTGAACAGGAAACAGAGACAGTGAACAGGGAACAGAGAGGGTGAACAGAGAACAGAGGATGAAAAGGGAACAGAGAGGGTGAACAGAGAACAGAGAGAGTGAAAGGGGAACAGACAGTGTGAACAAGGAACAGACAGAGTGAACAGGGAACAGAGGGAGTGAACAGGGAACAGTGACAGTGAACAGGGAACAGAGACAGTGAACAGGGAACAGAAGGGTTAAACAGGGAACAGAGAGGATGAACAGGGAACAGAGAGGGCAAACAGAGGGAACAGAGAGGCTGAACAGGGCACAGTAAGAGTGAACAGGGAACAGAGAGGGTGAACAGGGCACAGACAGGGTGAACAGAGGGAACAGAAAAGGTGAACAGAGAGCACAGAGGGTGAACAGGGAACAGAGAGGATGATCGAGGCACAGTAACAGTGAACAGGGAACAGAGACAGTGAACACGGAACAGAGAGGATGATCGGGGCACAGAGAGGGTGAACAGCGAACAGAGACAGTGAACAGGGAACAGAGACAGTGCACAGGGAACAGAGAGGGTGAACAGAGAGGGTGAACAGGGAACAGAGATGATGAAAAGGGAACAGAGACGATGAAAAGGGAACAGAGAGGGTGAACAGAGAACAGAGAGAGTGAAAGGGGAACAGACAGTGTGAACAAGGAACAGACAGAGTGAACAGGGAACAGAGGGAGTGAACAGGGAACGGTAATAGTGAATAGGGAGCAGAGACAGTGAACAGGGAACAGAGGGGTTAAACAGGGAACAGAGAGGGTGAACAGGGAACAGAGACAGTGAACAGGGAACAGAGGGAGTGAACAGGGAACAGTGACAGTGAACAGGGAGCAGAGACGGTGAACAGGGAACAGAGAGGGCAGAGGGAACAGAGAGGGTGAACAGGGAATAGAGAGGGTAAACAGGGAACAGAGGGTGAAAAGGGACAGAGAAGGTGAAAAGGGAACAGAGAGGGCAAACAAAGAACAGAGAGGGTGAACAGGGAACGGAGAGGGCAAACAGAGGGAACAGAGAGGGCAAACAAAGAACAGAGAGGGTGAACAGGGAACAGAGATGGCAACCAGAGGGAACAGAGAGGGTGCTGCTCTGTTGCCTGTGACAGCGGCGAGGCAGCGTCTGAGAGTCTCCTGCCTTGAGAATGACGATCAGAGCCTCAGATGAAGTCTGAAACTCCAGACGTGGTGGCCTTCCACCTCCCCCCTTCCCCATGCTTCCCAGACAGGGCCGAGTGGCCCCCAGTGCCCAGGACGACTAAATCAAATGGCCCCGAGAGTTGCGGGGCCGGTTCTGGCTGTTAAGTGCTTGTCAGCGCCCACAGGCCTCTCACAACTCTATAAAATTCCCAAGAATTATAGGAGCGCCAGGGTCACATAATTCACTGCACAGTAGATTTAACCTGGCGGCCAGTAATTCATATTTGTGGCGATAATATTGTTTTCCACTTTCCGAGAGTTATCGCCGTGTCTCCCTTCCAGGTCACTATGGATATCAAAAATCAATTTGGAAAGATGGATACTGTCAGGGAATAAAGCATGAAGGCAGAGGCTGCCCTCTCGCCTCCGTCCGTGCTCCTGAACCTTGGCGGGGGCTCTGATTGCTTGCCGGGACTTGACTGGGAAATCACCAGGGGTTGTTCGCTTGCACGGGTCAACTTCTCCCGGGAGGCTTCCCTCCTGCCCCGCCTCTCTCCAGTCCCAGCCAGCGCGTCTTCCCGCCTGCGGCCTCTGTATCCTGGTCCTGTCTGAGCACCCTGGGGCGACCTGGCCTGGGTCTGTGCCTGGGGGGTTCCAGGGGTCTTTGAAGGCTGCTCTCTGACTCCAAGTAGGGGGAGAAGCTGATGCCCAGGACGCCACTGAGCTGGCCCCGGTTACTGGGCAGCCCCCAGTGGCCACCCACTGGACTTCATGATACTGGATGTGGATTAAGGATTATTGATGTTTGCTCGCCACGGAGGCCACACTGTGCACCTCTGGGGCCTCCAGAGGAAGGAGAGGCCCAGTCCCTGCACTCGGGGCCCCAGGTGCACATACAGGTTGTCCCCGGCCAGGAAAGACTCTGAGACACTGTGTTCCAGCCGTAGGGAGAGAAGAGAACAGAACGCGCACCACATCCTATGATTCTCCCGTCACTCCTGAGCCCGTCCCAGCCCAGAGGAGCCACCCTCAGGGGAGGTGGGCATCAGATCAGAAAGCACTGGGGTCCCCTGCAAATGGAGGATGGGAAGGGGCATGGGATTTGTTGTTATGGCCCTGGAGTTGGGGAAAAGGAAAGGAGGCTTGGAGAAGGACCCCCCCAGCATCCTCCAGTCAAGGACTGGCAGCAGTGTTTCATTGAGACTGCAGTTACCACGTCGCCCCCCCAAACCCCGCGTGGGTCAGTGTCCAGCATCTGTGGCCCCTGTGGGGCTGTGTACACAGGTGGTGGGAGTCGACGGAGTGTGAGCCGGCCAGGGTGCCTGAGGAGGCCTCCACCAGTGTGGGGGGTGGTCGTCTGTGCTGGTGGCAGGATCTGCAGGTGCGTGTGGGGTGTGCAGGTGCGTGTGGGGAGTGCAGGTGTGTGTGGGGTGTGCAGGTGTGTGTGGGGAGTGCAGGTGCGTGTGGGAGGGGGTCAGGTGTGTGGGCGTGTGGTGCTGGTTGTGAACTTCCCCGTGGCTGTAAGCATGTGTTTTTGCAGCTCTCCAAAGCCCCTTGTGTGGGCTCCACATTCTGCTTGCAGTTGGGGTCCTGGGAGCAAGCCGGGCCTTGTGGCAGCCCGGGCCTGAGAGGGCTCCGGCAGGGCCCCCTGAGTCAGGAGCTCAGAGCTGTCCTTCCCTCCTGCCCTCAGAGGGGCCAGCTCCTGTAGCCTGCAGCCAGGGCCGCAGAGCCTCCCCCATGGGCACCCAACCTTTTCTCTCCTCCCTGGCCACTGACTCCCTGTGCTCGCTCCAGCCACGCTGACCTCAGCCCTGCCTGCCTCGGGCCTCTGCACGCACCGTCCACAGGGAACACGGGACCCACAGCTGTGTGGAGCTCGCTGCTCCCTTGCTACGGTCTCAGCTCCAAGTCACTTCCTCAAAGCAGCCCCCATGCCCACCAAGCTGAGCCATTGCCCCCTCCTCGCCAGGCAACCTGCCCTCTCCTGTCTGTGCCCCTCTCTCCCACCAGATTTCTGCCACGGGAAAGCAGCGACTCAGTGCCCACAAAGCTTCGTGAAGTAAGCGCAGGAGTGGGGCTGGGGTCCCAGCTTTGTCTGGGTCTGGGTTCAAATGCAAGGGTCTCTGTTGGAGGCAGTTTCTGGAAACCCAAGGACCAGTTGGCATGTACCTGATTCATCACTGTTGGTCTCTGGACCCCTGTGCCGTGGCCTGGCCCTGGGGGGTGGCTGGTGGTTGTGGGGTGCACCATGTCCCCAGGCACCCCCAAGGGAGGGGACAGCAGCAGCCCCCCGACCCTGTGGCAGCTTCCCCACCCCCGGTCCTCCTGCTGCCAGGCCTTCCGCCTCCTCCCACCTGGGGCTTTCCCTCCCCAGCCTCTGCCCTCCTTCCCCCGAGGGCCCCTCACTCCTGCCGCTGCCTCTGTGGGATCCAGTGTTTCCCCAGCCAACCTGAGAGGACCAGAAGGCCCCGGGAGACCCGAGAGAATGTGGGTGAAGGCTGGGATTTCTGTACTGTGCAGGACGGGGAGACACAGAGGCCCCGGAGTCTGGCTCAGGGGGTGCCGGCAGCCCCACAGCACCAGCAGGAAAGGAGGCTGCAGACACCAGACTGCCTGGCCACTCCCTCCCTCTTCTGGGCGTCTGGTTGCCCAGGGTGGGAGAGGCGGACAGTTAATTAAAAAGCAGCTAATAGCGGCCCTGGGGTCGGCTGTGTGGGTGCCGGGGATATTGGCCCATGGATCACTGTCCTGTGAGGGCTGCTTGTGCCCGCCCCGAGGGGTGAGTGTCCCTCTGGCTGGTCAGCGTGCCGGCTGCCCCCGCACCCTGAAAGGAATTTAATTCAGGCTACATTTAATTAGGAAAAGAGGACTTACAGAGGATCACGAAGTTGAAACCTCTTTTAAGAATGGAATTAAGGCCGGGCGCGGTGGCTCAAGCCTGTAATCCCAGCACTTTGGGAGGCCGAGACGGGCGGATCATGAGGTCAGGAGATCGAGACCATCCTGGCTAACACGGTGAAACCCCGTCTCTACTAAAAATACAAAAAACTAGCTGGGCGAGGTGGCGGGCGCCTGTAGTCCCAGCTACTCGGGAGGCTGAGGCAGGAGAATGGCGTAAACCCGGGAGACGGAGCTTGCAGTGAGCTGAGATCCGGCCACTGCAGTCCAGCCCGGGCTACAGAGCAAGACTCCGTCTCAAAAAAAAAAAAAAAAAAAAAAAAAAAGAATGGAATTAAACTCTTTCCTGATCCTCGGCAAGCCAAGCAGACCCTCAAAGGCAGACGTCCTCGGGCACTAGGTGGCCCGTAGGCTGTGTGGGAGGAAGGCCAGAGGTGGGCTGTCAGATGTCCTTGGTGAACCTGCCGCTGAGTGGAGCTGAGGGGCGCGTGGCCTGGCCGAGCCCAACCCTTCGCCCTTCCCATTGGTGGGCAGTCTCCCCGCAGGGCTGGCTGGGGCCGCCTCCCTCTGCCAGCATCACGTCCTTACATATCAGGGTACCAGGGCCTCTGGTCCTGCTGCCCCCACCCTCTGGGACTCACCTGTGGAGCCCACAGCAAGGGTGGCCTGTGTCGGCTCTGCCTCTGGCTGGACCCTGACGGACACACGACTTGGCTGTGTCCTGTGGGCCACCAGCCTCCATGCTGGGTCCCTGCTGGAGCACAGGCAGGTGACTCCAGTCCCTGCTGCAGGCTGTCTTGAAGAGGACTTTGAGCAGCTGGGCAGGGAGGGAGTTCTGAGCAGGAGTGGAGAGGCTGGGGTGGAAGGGCCTCAGATGGAGCCTCTCCCAGACTGTGGTGGCCTCCCCAGGTTGGTGCTGTGGTTCCCCAACCCACCACATGGGATAAGCCCTGCAGGTCTGAGGACAGGCCAGGGCCTTGCCAAAGCCAAAACTCACACACATGGGTGGAAATGTAGCAGTTTACATTCCAGAAGGGGCCCTTCCGTTAGGAGCTGTAGCCAGCGGGCAGCTCCTGCCCCGCCCCCTGCTCCTGCCCCTGCCCCCTAAGCTTGCTCTCTGGACTAAAGCCGGACCTGGCAGCCAGAGTGTGCAGTGCTGGGGAGGAGACGCCGGGCACCATGGTCAAGGGGGCCAGGAGAAGGCATGTCAGAGGGCAGGGAGATCTGTGGGGGCAGCCTCAAAAAGCCCCTGGACAGAGAGCCCAGTGCGGGGGGAGGCACCGAGGCCTTAAGGGAGGAGGCTGGGCCAGAGCAAGGGGCAGGAGAAGGAGGGAAGCGTCTGTGGTGGTGACCAGTGAGAAGGTCCCTGAGTGGCCAGGCAGACTCGGCAGGGGTTCCCCAGAGTGGACAAGTGGATGGGGCCGAAGTCTGTTTTAGAGACGGGGAGGACGGGGCAATATGTGCAACTTTGAGTGCGATGGCCACTCTCATCTGTAAAAGGAGCTCTGTGGTCCGGGCCTCACAGCATGTGGAGGAGGAGGAGGTGGGGAGGAGCCTAGTGCGACCTCAGCCCCCGGGGGCATTTCCAATCCAGCCTCTGCAGCTCGGCCATGCGGAGCTCAGCCCAGCACCCCGGCTCTGCTCCCTGCGGACTCTCCTGCCCTGGCTCCCATGCTGCTTTCTCTCTCTCCAGGCTCCATCCTCTAACTGTGGGCACCCAGTGCTGCCCTGACCCTTCCCTGCCCTGTCTGCACTCATCCCTCATCCACACACTGAGGACCCCAAGCAGGCACCTCCAGCCCTTCTGGCTCTTCTGAGCTCGATGACCCCCACGACTGGCCCCTTGCCCTCACGTCAGTGACCCCAACCCCCATCTTCACAGACCCCTCAGTCTCTGTCCTTGGCATGTTTCTGGAATCCACCCATCTGCCCCCACGGCCTCTCGGGTCCTGATCCCTGCACCTGCCACAGCCTCTGCGCGGCCCTCCTGCCCCACTGCCTACACCCTGTGCCAGCTCCTTCCCAGTTTACTCCAAGTGCAGCAGGCCAGCCTCCCTGCCTTGGCATGGGCTCTGGAGAGCCATGCCCTTCACTTCCTGGACCCCAGAGCCCAGGACAGGACCCTGCAGGTGGGGGCCCCTTGGTGGCCACCTGCTGAGCAGTGAGCAAGGGCTCTGAAGCTTGTGTGGTCAAGAAACTCGACGCGTGGCCACTAAGTGCCACCCTGGGACCAGGGACAGGATGTGGGGTGGCCGCTGGGGAGGGGAGTCCAGTGCCCCACAGGGGCTTACTTCACCTTCCATGGAAGTTAAAGGTGGAGTGGGGAAGGCAGAGGTCCCTGGCCGGTGGGGGGGAGTGTGGGCAAAGAATACAGGCCAGGGTGGGGAGACCCTTTCTGATCCTCCTCACAGACCCCAGACCCCACCTGGGGGCTCCTGTACATTGGCTTCCGAGCTGCAGCCTGAGACCTTGGCTTCCTGGACCAGTCTGGAGCCCACCCTCCCGCCTCCCCCACCTGCCTCCACACACAGTCACCTCTGGGACTGTGGCCATTTCCAGAAGTCCTGGGACCCAGGGAGGCCACAGCACTGGAGGACGGCTGCCAGCAGGTGGGAAAGGGGCTTGGCCAGGGCGCTGCCTGTCTCGTTCTTTCATTTGCAAGCAGCTCTTGAGTCCACACCTCCAGGGGCCTGCAAGTTCATTTGCTTGTCTTACACCTGGCAGCCCTGAGCACTGAGGCTTGATGAGGCTAAGGAGATCTGCTAGGAAGACCCTATTGATTTTAATTACCCAGAAACAGCCCACAGGGACAAAGGACTTTGGCTGTTTATTTAGCCAGGCTGTGCTGTGCTATTGTGGAAGGAGAGATCAAATCAGCTGCCCTCATTATAACTATAATAATAAGGCCAAAACGCTGCTCAGGGCTCAGGGCATTTTTTTTTTTTAAAGCAATAACCTCACTGCCCCACCCCCTCACGCCCCTCCTCAGCAGGCTTGAACAACCAGGAGCAATTACATCCTGTCGATATTAATTCAATTAAATCCAGGTTATTTATTGGGTATTATGGAAAAGGATTCTCTGGCCTTACAGAGATGGGGCATGACTGAGGGAGTGAGCAGGATACAGAAGCCTCAAGCAGCACTGATTGTGGGCATGGGCCAGAAAATCAGCGCAAGTCCAGGAGAAAGGTAGAGAGCGTAGGGCACCGTGGGGGCTGCTCGGGTGGCATTTCTTCTGGGACTAGGACAGAAGAAGATCAGAAGGTACTGGAAAAACTTACAAAGTGGCCTTGTAGAAGACCAAGTGGCCTTCAGCAAGTCATTCAGTGCTTCTCTTTACCTTTGACTTTGCAGCTGAAAATTGCTTTTGGATGATGATGATGGTGATGATGCTGACAGTCATGGTAGTGATAAAGGAGATAATGAAGGGGTTGATGGCAGTGACAACAATGGTGATGATGATGATGGATGATTGTGAAGATAATGAAGAAGATCATCATTGGGTTGACGACAGTGACAATGGTGATGATAATGGTATTGATCGTGATGACGATGGTGATGATGATGGTGATGATGGTGGTGATGGTGGTGATTATGGTGATGGTGATGGTGGTGACTGTGGCAATGGTGATGATGATAATGGTGTTGATCGTGATGACGATGGTGATGATGATGGTGATGGTGGTGATTATGGTGATGGTAATAGTGATGATGATGGTGATGATGATATTATGGTGGTGGTGGGGATTATGGTGATGGTGATGGTGGTGACTGTGGCAATGGTGATGATGATAATGGTGTTGATCATGATGATGATGGTGATGATGGTGGTGATGGTGGTGACGGTAGGGATGATGATGATAGTAATGGTGATGCTGCTGCTGATGGTGATGGTGATGATGATGGTGGTGATGGTGAAGATGATGATGGTGAAGATGATGGTGATGATATTATGGTGGTGGTGGTGATTATGGTGATGGCGATGGTGGTGACTGTGTGGCGGTGGTGATGATGATGGTGATGATGGTGATGATGGTAGGGATGATGATGATAGTAATGGTGATGCTGCTGCTGATGGTAATGGTGATGATGATGGTGATGATGGTGATGATGATGATGGTGGTGGTGATGGTGGTGACAATGGTAATGACAATGGTGGTGATGATGGTGATGATGGTAGGGATGATGATGATAGTAATGGTGATGGTGATGGTGGTGATGGTGATGATGATGATGGTGGTGGTGATGGTGGTGACAATGGTAATGACATTGGTGGTGATGATGGTGATGATGGTAGGGATAATGATGATGATAGTGATGGTGATGTTGATGCTGCTGATGATGGTAATGATGATGATGGTTTCATTGATGCTGGTGATGAGGATGACAGTGAGGATAGCGATGCTGCGCTGATGGTGGTGATGGTGGTGATAATATTGGTGGTGATGGTGTAGATGATGATAATAATGATGGTGATAGTGATGGTGGGGATGATGGTAATGGTGATGATTATGGTGGTGATAATGATGGTGCTGATGATGGGTGAATATGAGCAATGATGACGTGAGAGACAATGGAAAGACATCTGCCTTGCTGACCTCAAACTGTTGCCATTAGGTTAAATGGGATAATGGGTTTTTGATACCTTGGTAGAGCACACAAGTACAAAAGGCTGTGAATGAAATAAGAGCCACCAAGTGGAAGGCCATGGATGAGCATCAGTGCCAGTGGCAGGAGGGCCATGAAGGACCCCACATTTAGGGCCCAACCTTAGAGGGAGAGCAGGCCACATGTACTGGTGACACCTTCCACTCTAGGCTGAGAATACAGGGTCCAGAGGAGGCCCCTGGTGGCTGTCAATACCAAGGGGCAGAGAAAAGTGTCTGCTGAGTGCCCACTAGGGGTTGAACACTGTGCAGAGAGCTTTACCCAGGTCCCCTAATTTAGTCCTCACAATGACCCTTGGGGCTAGGGACATTTCAGGGACCTGGTTCTCCTGGATAATTCATGTCTACACTGGCTGATCAGGCATATTTTTAGACACCTTCTTCCACTCTTTCCTTTGGATGATAGAGCACAGGCCACCTCAGCAGTGGGAGTTTCTCCTCCATTTTACAGATGCCAGTACTGAGGCTCCCGGAGGTGGAGGCTGTGAAGCCAGGTCTGCAGATGGCTCTAAGTGCTGTGCCCTCCTCCTGCTGAGTTTGGGGATGACTAGCAAGGGGGAGAGGTTCAGGGTCTTGGGAGCCTGAAGGGCATTGCAGAGCCCTGCTACCTGGCTTTGAGGAGGTCCCCAGGTAGGGGGTGGAGATCACAGGGGGCTGGCCATTGCAGAGCCCTGCTACCTGGCTTTGAGGAGGTCCCCGGGTAGGGGGTGGAGATCACAGGGGGCTGGCCCCTGTTTGGTGACATGGCTGGGACTGATACAGGATTCTCAGTGGATTCAAGTGGCCCCTGAACATCAGGGTATAGCTGTGGGAACCCCAAAGGGCCACGGGAAGGGCAGGAGGCTTGGACGGGAGGTGGTGGGAGGTGGGCAGAAGCTGTAGGCCTAGGGACCAACCAACACACCGGGCACATCAATTCCCTGTGGCTGCCTTAACAAAGTACCCCAACCCAAGGGGCTCACAATGCCAGAAGTGTGTCCTCTCACAGGCTGGAGCCCAGAAGCCTGAAACTCAGGTGCTGGCAGGGCTACATTCTCTGCAGGCTTCAGGGGAGGACTCTTCCTGCATCGCCCCAGATTCCTGGGCTGCTGGCTGTCCTGGATGCCATCCTCTTGACTTGTAGTGGCACACTCCACCTGCCCCTGTCTGTACATGGCCATCTCCCTGCGAGGGTGTCTCCGTGTCTCTGTTTTCTCTTCTTATAAGGACACCAGTCATTGGATTAGGGCCCACCCTACCCATGTGACCCCATTTTACCTTGAGTACATCTGCAAAGCCTGTTTCTGAATGAGTCACACTCATGGGTACTGGTGTACAGGAATTTTGGAGGGACGCTGTTCCACCCAGTGCACTATAGCACACAGGCCTGCAGCCAGTGGGCTGGGAGCCATGGCACCTACTGCCAGAGCTGCTGGGTGGCCTGCTGGCCGGTCGGTGGTGACCCTTCCTGAGGCCACCACCCTCGTGTCCATGCCTGACTGCATCCTGAATGCTGACAGTGTCCTGGCCCTGACTCACAGCCAGAGCCCAGCATCATCAAGAGGCTGGTGGCCGCCACGACCCCAGGGCTGTGTGTGTTGCCTCTGGCTCCCAAGGCGGGCTCCACGGCCTCGTGCTGGACACCATGTCTAACCGGCCGAGATTGACCTGTTTGGAGCTCCTCACTGCAGCTGAGCGATTTGATCTGAGACCCAGACAGCAGTCAGGGCAGTAATTGGATGTTATGAGATCGGAGGGCCACTCTCTGAGGAGGGGGCAGCTGAGCAGCGGTGGGCAGCTGGAGGAGGGAGCTTCGGCCAGCAGTGGGGGTGGGGTAGCCGCTGTCCGCTGGAGATAAGCCCCTCATCTTCAGCCCCTAATCTCCTGCTGGGGTCACGGACAGAGCCCGAGGCAAAATGGAATGAACATGGCCACTGTCCAGCCACTGCCTGGCACTGTTGCCCGGAGGGTGCTGTACAATTAGTTTTAAATATCAATTTCATGGCTGCTCAGGGGAGGGGACAAGCAGGCAGGCTTCACCCAAAGCAAACCAGGTGTTTCCTGCAGGTTTCAACTTTGTAAGAAAAGGCAAAAGCCATCAACGACGTGTTCAGCTGAGCTGACGCCAATGCACCTTCTCTGGGGCCTTCAAAACTCGGCCCCAAGACCCCCACGCTGCTCCTCCCCTGGACCTGCCCCATCCTGACCCCAATGCTGTAACCAGCCTTCCTGGCACCCTTGTCCCTGCGAATCCCACTCAGGCTCTGTCCCCTCCTCCAGGAACCCTTTGCAGAGTGCTCCTCCTCAGACCCCAGGCCCTGGCGTGGGCCCAGCTCTGCCCAGGGCTCCAGACCAGTGCTTCTGCCTCCCCCAGAGACCCGGCCAGCCCGGCCCCACTGCCCTCCCAGGCAGCTCTAGCTGGCCAGGTGGGGATGTGTCTGGGAAGAAGAAGGAGGGTTTGAGGGCGTGGGTCAGGCATCCGCTGGGACCAATGCTGACCATGGGTAGAGGACCTGAGGGCACCGCCCAACAGGGCAGGAGAGTGAGGCACGGGGTGAAGACAGCGCTGGAAGTCAGGCGAGTGAGGCCTGAGAAGGCCCCAAGGAGGAAGGGGCTTTAACTCTGACTTTAAAATAGGGGTCAAGCTGGCTAGGAGGAGAGGTGGTGAAGGGGTCCTTTTGTGGGGTCCCTCATGAGCAGGGGACACGGAATGCTTGGCGAGGTTCCCCAGAAGGGTAGCTCCCAGTGCCCCACCCAGGCCTCTGACTCCACATGGCCAGCGTCACCCATCCCACCCCCACCAGACGTGGGTCTGACTGAGCTGTCAGGGTGGCAGAGGGTGGGTGTGGTCCCCAGTGGAGGTCACTGCTGAGCTTGGCAGGGCGCATGTGGTTCCCAGAGACTCACTACTAGGCCTGGTAGAGTGGGTGTGGTCCTGAGTCGGGCTCACTGCCCAGCCTGGCCAGCCCCTTCTGGAGCCAGGTGGCTGATCCCAGAGCCGGTGCCTGCACCTCGGGCGCTCTAGAAGGGTTCGTTGAAGGAAGGAACTTGCGGGAGCGAAACGGCCCCGGGGCCTGCACGCATCAGGCATTCGCCCTCTCAGTCAGGCGCAGCTGGACACCTCGGGCGGGGACCGCGTGGGGAACACGGCTGCGTTCCGGGCTCCTGGCGCCGGCTGGCCGGGTGGGCTCTCCAGGGACCCCGACGCAAGCTCCCTGCCCGGTGCCTCGGCGGTGTGGGGGTTGGGGGAGCCGCCGGGGGTGGGGGTTCGACGCCGGCCCAGGCGGGACCCATGTCAGCGGACGTCACTGCGGGAAGCGCGGCCGGCGGGGGCGACCCGGGGTCTGCGCGGCTCTCACCCGGCGGCGTGCCGCAGCCGCAGGCAATTTATCTCCGTCTCCCCGCTCTTAAAACACTTTTATCAAAATTGGCGGTCACACCGCGCTGAACCGTGGTGGCCTCAATCTTAAACGCTGCGCTGCAGATTTTAATTTGGGGAAGATTAATGCGCTCGCGGCGTCGGCGGCGCCGCGCCCGTTATCGCGCCTGACGGGTGTCAGCGGCCGCCGCGCCCCGTGTCCCCGCGCCCGTGTCCCGCGGGGCAGCCGGAGCCCGGGTGAGTGTCCGGGCCAGCCGGGCCTGCCCTCGGTCCGCTGCAGGCTTCACGCGTCCTCCCGCCCCCAAGACCTCGCACCCGGGGCATCACCACTCCGCTGCTCCAGCTAGGACCCCGGCCCACCCTGCACGAGCCGTCCCCCGAGCCTGGGATCCCCCGACTCCTGGTCCCACCCCGGTGGTAGCTCCTCCCGGCTCCACCTCCCGGATCTCCCCAGAGCTGCCCCCAGCCCCGCTGCACTCCTGCTCTCTGGCTGCGCCTGTCAAGACCCTCACTCCTTAACCCTGACCCCCACTCGCTGTTCTCCACCAAGACGCCAGAGTCTGATCAGCCTCGCCTCTTTCCCGCGGTGCCTGCAAGGCCTCCGAGCCCTCTGGTCAAGCCCACCCCGCCCCCTCCGCCCCGCTACTCCTCCACCTCCTCCCTTGGCCCGGGAAGGCTCCTCCCCAGATGGCCACGCTGGCATCCCCGTTGGGCTCTCGCTGTCACCTGGACAAGGAGGCCTCTCCTGACCCCTGGATTAAACTCGTGGCCCCCTGCCCCAACCCCTCTCTGTCCCCTCCTTTATTTGCATTTGTTCTCAGCAACCACTGACATGCCCATGGGGTCTGTCATCCCTCTGTCTCCTACTGGATAGGGGAGGCTCCAGCTCCTGGAGCAAGGGGACAGGCAGGTGCTCGGAAGCTCCGCACACCCCCACCTTCCACACCCCCCACCTACCCACCTCCCACCTACCACACTCCCCACCTACCACACCCCCTACCTATCACACCCCCCACCTGTCCACTCCCCACCTGCCCACCTCTCACCTGCCCACTCCCCACCTGCCAGCCCTCACCTGCTACACCCCCGACCTGTCCACTCCCCTCCCCACCTGCCCACCCCCCACCTGCCACACACCCCCACCTGTCCACTCCCCACCTACCACATTCCCCACCTTTCCACCCCCCACCTGTCCACTCCTCAGCTGCCCACTCCCCACCTGTCCACTCCTCAGCTGCCCACTCCCCACCTGTCCACTCCCCACCTGTCCACCCCCCACCTATCACACCTTCCGCCTACCACATCCCCCATCTGCCCAACCCCCACCTGTCCACTCCCCACCTGCCACACCCCCTATCTACCACACCCCTCACCTGCCCACTCCCACCTACCCACCCTGCCACCTGGAAATGGGACAGCTGCCAGGCCAGGGTGGGCAGGGTACAGAAGAGATGACAGCCTGGCCTACAGTGGGTGGAGAAGAAGGGCCAGGAGGAGGCAGCCACCGGGGTGGAGGACTGGGGGGGAAGGGGGAGGTCAGAAGGTCAACAGTCAGTGGGAGCACCCTCTTGCACACTGGCCAGTAAAGTGGACTGCTCAAGATTTTGGACCCACCCTGCCCTCACCCTGGATCAGCAGCACCTGCTGCTGCCAGCTCTGCCCACCCTGGATGACAGCAGGGCCTCCTCAGTGCTCCCGAACCGCCCTGGCCTTCCTCCCTGTCTCCTCTGGGTGGGAGCCAGCTATAGGCAGCAGGACAGGGTGAGCATCAGGGCACCTCTGACCCTGACCTGAGAGCACAAGGCTGGAACTCTCCACCCAGCAGCTCCGCGTGGCCAAGTGCCCACCCTCCCTGGCACCACAGAATCCACTCCCATGGGACCTCAAAGCATAGCTGCATTTTGTCCTATTATTTAAAAATAGTGAGCATGGGAACCATGCAGCTGAGATGCCTACTGACATCTGTCCATTCGTTCATTCATTCGTTCAGGGATATTCACTGAATTCTGCTACTGGGGTTGCCTCGGGGAGCAGCAACAAGCCCCCCCGTCCCTGCCTGTGAGCTCTGGGTGGCAGCACACAGTGACCAGCGCTGGGGAGAAGGGGCAGGAAGCTAGCAGTGCAGGGCTCCAGGCAGGTGGGAGGAAAAGGCACCCTGGGCAGAGGGCACTGCATGCACCAGCAGTAGATGGTGGAGCAGCCACGGGGCTGAGGGGCTCCGGAGGCTGCTGGGCTGCAGGGAAGATGAGAGGCCCTGGAGGGCATGAAGCTGGGCCATGGAGATGATGGGAAGGGCAGCATCCACACAGGGAAGAACATGCCCAGGGTGGCCTTTGCTGAGGCTGCTCTAGCTTCGGGGTGGAGGCAGGTGGGACAGTGAGGGACCATGCAGAGGCCCCTTCATTGGCTGAGGCCTGGCCCAGGGTGTGCAGATGGGAGAGCTGTTAACCGTGAAATGGTGCCCTGGTGATGGAGGGGTGAGGGATGGGGGAGGACTCTTGACTGCTGGCCTGAGTGCAGGAGCATGGGGAGTACTTTGCCAGGATTGGGGCAGGTGAGGGGGAAGGGCAGGCATCCAGGCCTGGGCATATTCCACTGGGCAGGAATGGGCAGGACCATCTCATTCCCCAGTGTCCCTAGAAATACAGGAGGGACCCACCAGGAGAGCCAAGCAGGTGCTCTTCACCTGGCTAGGCACCAGCAGGGAAGGCAGGAGGTACCAGAGCAGGCAAAAGTCAGGTCTGCAGGGTACAGGACAGCCCCAAAGGGCTACCTCCATGGAGGGAAGGAGGGCAGAGCTTCCCCAGGTGGGCCCAGTAGAGCGCGTGGGCCATGGCCTGAATGCTCCTGGCCGCTGCTCACAGCCACGATGCCTGGCACTTGCAGATACCCCCAGCCTTGCCCAGGGGTCCAGAGTGGGCTTCCTGGGGGAAGAGGCCTATGAAAGAGAGGGAACTCACCAGAGTAAGAACTGGGGAAAGGATGTCTAGTGGCAAGGACAGGAAGGTCAAAGGCAAGGAAGGACAAAATCAGGACACTGGTGTGACTGCTAGTGGAGGGCGAGGGCACGCAGGGTATGGAGGTGGTGCAGCAGCTGCTGGGGTTTGAGCCTGCGCTGAGGGCTGAGCTTTACCCTGAGGTGACAGGAGCCACTGAGGGCATCAAGCAAGGTGACTGGTCACTTCCGTGGCTTAGGACCCCCTGCTGGTGTGTGTCAGGAGAGAAGGTGGGGGCAGCCCCACGGGGAGGTCCCATAAAGCCAGATTCACATCTTGTCACTCCTTGGTTCTCAGCTTCTGATGCCTCTTGTGTTACCCAGGGAAGGGATCAAGACCTTCCATGGTCCTGAGACCATGTCCCATGCTCACCCCCCAGTCACCTGGCCCCCTGGCTGCTTCTTTAACACTCCTGGAAGCTCCACATCAGACTGCCCTCGCCCCCTCAGGCTGAGGCTCTAACGCCGCCCCTGTGTCCCACCAGCTTTCAGCACCTGGCCCCTTTCCCTGCACTATGTTTTCATAGTGTGTATTGGCAAGACATGTTACATGTTTTCCAAATTTACATTTGATTATCTATCTTGCTACCAACCTCACCTAAGGATGTGAAAAACATGAGGGCTCCAAGCCCTGCCTGTCCTGCTCTGTGCCCAGCTCTGACACATGGCAGGCACTCGGTGTGCACTTGCTGAGAGGATGAGAGGGTGTGTGGAAGGATGGATGATGGACAGGTGAGTGGTGAGTGAATAAATGGGTAGGGGATGGATGGGTTATGGGTGGATGGATGGGATCGGCGGATGGGGAATGGATGTGTGCATTGGAAGGTTGGTGGATGAATGGATAATGGATTGGTGGTGTGTGGATGGGTGGATGAATGTATAAATGATGGATTCATTGATAGGTAGATGAATGGATAGATGGATGATGAATTGGTGGAGGATGTATAGACGATGAGTGAATGACGGATGGGTGGATTGACGGGTAAATAGATGGATGGGTAGGTGATGGCTGGCAGATGAATGGATGGAAGCATGCTGGATGGGTGGGTAGATGGCTGGATGTGTGGATGAATGTATAGATGATGGATGAATGATAGATTGACTGATAGGTAGATGAATGGATAGATGGATGATGAATTGGTAGATGATGTATAGATGATGAATGATGGATGGTTGGATTGATAGGTAAATAGATGGATCAATAGGTGGTGGCTGGGTGGATGAATGGATGGATGGATGATGGATGGATGGGTGGATGGATGATAGATAGATGAGCGGATAGATGGGTGGGTGGATGGATAGATGGATGGGTGGTGGGTGGGTGAGTGGATGGATGATAGATGTATGAGTGGGTGGTGGGTACATGGATATATAGATGATGGATGAATGATGGTGGATGGGTTGATAGGTGGATGGGTGGATGGATGGATGGATGGATGGACGGTTGGGTGGGTGAGTGGGTCAGTGGATGGATTGGTGGTGGGTGACTGGGTGGGTAGATGGTTGAATGGTGGATGAATGAGTAGACGGATGAATGGTGGACAGATGATGCATGGATGGATGGATGGGTGAATGATACATGGGTGGGTGGATGGTTGGGTGGGTTGGTGGGTGAGTGGGTGGGTAGATGGATGATGGATGGGTGCTGGATGGTTGGGTGGATTAGGGGGGTGAGTGGATGGGTGGGTGAATGGGTCACTGGATGAGTGGATGGATGAATGGATAGGAGGTTGGACGGATGGTTGGGTGGATGATGGATGGGTAGGTTGATGGATGGTTGCGTGCGTGGATGGGTGGGTGGGGAGGCATCTATTCCCAGTTTCCCTGAAAGGTTCTCAGGGCCCATCCTTCCTTCTTGCACACTCAAGATCCATGTTTTCCTTGATGTCAAGGAAGGACAGTAACTGATGACTCCTCCCTGGCCCCATTATGGCCTGGCTCAGAGAAGAGGCACCAGCAAGATGGGCTTCCTGTCTCAGTGGAATTGGAAATCTTTAACTCACAGAAGGAGGCTCAGGTCCTCTGCCAGGAGTCAGTCCCGTTGGTCTCATATCTCTCTCCCTCCCTCCTGCTCAGGCTGCCTGGCCTGACCCATGGGTGCAGAGCCTTCAGTCTGGGCAGACACCTTTTCCTGAGCATGAGACCCACACCTGGAGTCCTTGTCTAGCCTCTGCCCAATGGCCCATCCGTGCCCCTCCAGGGGCTCTTAGAGATGATGGGGTCAATACCAACACAGCTGGGTGACTTGGAGCCCAAGTGAGAGTTTCTCTGGGGCAGAAATACCCCCACTCCAGCAGGACTCACCAGGTCCAGACTTCCCTCCACCTCTCCTGAGGGGCCCAGGGAGCCTGGCTTCAGGGGCCATTGGCATCACTGGTGAGATGTGTGGGGTACAGTGCAGTGTCCCGGTGATCCTGCTGGGCCCTCCTGACCTTCCCCCCGGCAGAGATTTAGCATAAGCATGGTGGTGGGTCCCACCAGAACCAGCGAGACCAGGGACAGGTCCACCTGAGGAATGCAGGGTGAGCATTTTTTTGCCCAGGCTGGGTGTCTCTAGGTGTCCCTTCTGAATTCTGTCTTCTTTCTGCTTTGTTTCCTTCCCTTGGGGAAGATGGCTTGGGCTGTTCCCTCCCCTGGCTGGCTCTGGCTGGGCCAGCCACTCTGCGTCCCCATTGCTCACTGTCACTTGCTCTGAGGACCCTCTTTGCCATGACTCTGGAGGCCGGCCTGGGCCTGTATGAATCACTGTCTGGCTCCTTATATGGCCAGGGGAGGCCCATGCAGTCCCCATGGCCTGGGAGACTGTGTTCAGGGGCCTCCTTCCCTCCCTGTGATTATGGAGTCCACAGACCAGCTGAGTGAACAGTTGGCCACGCTCAAGGCCTCAGCTTGCTCCTCCACAGTGCAGGACCCATCAATAGGATTCTTGGTCTCAAATTACAGACACCACAGCTGACTTGGGTCCCAAGTAATTATTGGAAGTGATGGTGCAAAGGGTGGGCAGCAGGCTGGGCATGGATGGTCTGGGTCCTCAGCACTGCTTCAGGGCCAATCTATCTGGCCTGGCTGCTGTTGCGATTGTACCAGGAACTGGTAGGGCACATCTAATTGGTGGAGCTTGGTGCCCCCTGGGCACAGCTGGGGCAGGGGTATCGGGCCTCCAAGGTGCAAGGAGGATTGTTGGAAGTTGCTCTCACCCAGCACAGGAAAGCCTCTTTCCCCATGAACCCAGGGGGCTTCTGGGAAGAGGTAATGGCATCCAAGGGCTCCCTGGCCCTGGTACCCGGGCCTGATTCTCAGGCCCTGACACTTGGAACTCAGAGGGGACCCTTGCCCCACCTCCAGCCCCACCAAAGGCCACCGAGATGCTCATGTTGGGAAAATGGCATCCAGCAAGAACAGTGGGAGTCATACATGGACTTAATTTGGTGGAGAAAGCCCATTTGTATATTCTAAGATTATTCATGAAATCCCTACATATAATTTAAGAACCTAATAACTCATTAGAAATATAACAAATAATAGACTTGTAGGCTCAGCAAAAGCCCTTGATGGCTCAGCTCCCCTAGCCTGCCAAGAGCCAAGGGGGTGGGGCAGAGATGGCCCTGTCCCCTCATCAGAAGGCAAGGCCACCTTCAGAGTGGGGAGTTACCAAGTGTGGAGGAATCAGGCTCAGTGAAATGAATTCGGCATCTTTCAGGGAACAGAATCATTGAACTTACAGACTAAATTTAACAGCCTAATAGAAATATGCAGGTGAAGGTACAATTAATTTTAATTACTAGACTATACATTGTTGGTTGCACAGCCATGAGTAAAATTAAAATGGCAATCACAATTAGAAAATTGCAACCTCATTGTGCAACAAATTAGTCACAAATTAAAAGTGCGGGACCATTATGCCTTTCCTTATTGCTTTAGCACCGCTCCTGCTCCAGGAGGCCTTTGTCCCTCAGGCCCATCCTCTGCCTGGGAATTTATCTCAGCTGAGATCGCTGGCGCCATCCCAGGAGGATCTGCAGGAGCGGGAAGGAGGACACCGTCACCGTAGCCTGGGCTGGTTTCCCTTGGTGCTGGCTGTGTAGGGGCAAGGGGAGAGCCTGGGAACCTGGCCCAGGTAAGGACAGGACCCTTCCTTAGGCCAACAACCCCTGGAAAGGCATGCAGCTGAGCCTCCACCCAAGGCCCACTCTTCACCCTTCCCTTCCAGGGCCCTTGTCTACAGAAGTGCTTGACTTTCCCACCAGGAGCAGGGCTCTAAGGATGCCCTTTCAGGGAGCACAGCCTTGTCAAGGTGGGAGCCTACCTGGATGGCTGCCAGCCCCGGCAGAGGAGGAAGGGACAGTTCAAGGTTGCCTTCAATGTTCTCCATGGCTTGGGGATGGATGGGCGTGCCCATTTAGAAAAAGAAGGAGCCGCTGGTGAAGGGAAGCCATCAGCCAATGGATCTCCCTCCTGGCTGCTGGTTCGGCCATCATCCACTTTCCAATCATTCACTCAAACAGTCTCTATTGAGGGCACCTCCTGCCCACCCAGGCCTGGGAGGATGGGTGGCATAGGGCCTAGGGAGAGTCTTCAGAGACTGGCTAACTTCAGTCTTCCTAACTTCAGGGCAAATGTGGCCTTGCTGTGCCAGAGAAGCTGCCAGACAAGCTCCAAACTCCCCCCAAATCCAACCCCAGCTACTAGGAGGGGACTGTCCCTTCCTTCAGTGGAGAGAAGAGTGGAATCTGCACAGACCAGCATGTGCCCTTCTCCAGTGCTGATGCTGTAATGGGTGGACCCAGATGGTGACCTGGAGGGGATGCTGCAGTCAGGTAATGCTCATTCCTGTGAGTATCCAGTGTAGGCAGAGAGCCATGAAGGGGATCCCAGGTAGAGATTGCACGGGGGTGTCGTGTTGCCTGGTCTGTTCCAGAGGCCTGTCAGTGCTGCTGCCCTGGGCTGCACCTCCCTATCTATGCCTGTCACTGGTGGTTGACACTAGCTCCCACTTCCAGCTGCTCTCCTCTGGCCAAGGTTTTGAATCTGTTGGGGTGAGCTGACTCATGACCCCTCACATGGCTTGTTCCATTCTACCCCGGGTCGGACTATGGGCGTCTGCAGATGTGATCATAGTCCCAGCTGGCAGAGAGAGGGGTTGAGTCAACAGACTGCAGACAGCAAGAGGGAAGAGTTTGTCCTTCCAAGGAGCTGCTAGCACCTTGTTTGTGCCAGCATGTCCCAGGACCCCAGTAGCAATGGGGCAGCCAGGGTCCATGCCTTCCCAAAGATGCCAACTCCCAGCCAGGAGGCACTGGGGCTGCCCATGGGAGCAACACTGTGTGGGAAACCCAGAAATGCCCAAGGTAGAGGGCTTTCCTGTGTTGGAAGCTCACAATACAGTGGTCCAGGTGCTGCTGGGCTCTCCACCCAGCTAGTCCATCTAATCAGCAAGTGACAGAAACGGCCTGGTTTTATCTTCTTGGTGTTTTCTTCTCCTTCAAATAATCATTTGTTCATTGATTGTTGTCTTAGTCCTGCTATAACAAAATATCACAGGCTGGGCAATTTATACATAACAGAAATTCACTTCCCACAGTTCTGGGGGCTGGGAAGTCCAAGATCAAGCATCAGCAGGTTTGATGTCTGGTGAGGGCTGCTCTCTGCTTACGAAATGGCACTCTGTTGCTGGGTGCTCACATGGTGGAAGAACAGAATAGAGCAAACCCACTCCCTCAATCCGTTTTATAATATAATGGCCCTAATCCCACCCATGAGGGTTCTATCCTCCTGATTTAATCACCTCATACAGACTCTACCTCTTAGTACTATCATCTTGGTGACTAAGTTTCAACATAAGAATTTTGGAGTCACATTCAGAACATAGCACCTGTCTTTGCTTCTAGCCCACACCCTCCATGGTGGGGCCATTCAGCCTTGATTCCTACTGGACCCAGCCACCCAGGCTACACACACACCAGGTAGCCACAGGGAAACCCACCAGGGGTGGCAAAGCCCCAGGGCTGGCCACAGGGTGGGCTTGATGGATGAGGGCAGGAAACTGTCACCAGGGCCAGGGAAAGGGGAGGCTACCCTGTAGGAGCTGGCCTTTGGCAAAAGTTTCCTGCCACCCAGCGTAGAAGGGGGTGGGAGAGAAACACATACAATACTGAGTGTGGTTGTTGTGGCTGTTGATGGATGAACTAATGCAAAGTCTCAACTTCACCTCATACTGTATTAATTGTTGTAGCTTTATAATAAGTTTTGAAGTCAGGTAGCATAAGTCTTCCCATTTTTATTTTATTTTACAAAGTTATTTTGACTATTTTAGATTCTTTGAATCAGCTTGTCAATTTCCACCAGAAAAAAAGCTGGCCAGGTGTGGTGGCTCACGCCTGTAATCCCAGCACTTTGGGACACTGAGGCAGGTGGATCATGAGGTCAGGAGATCAAGACCATCCTGGCCAACATGGTGAAACTCCATCTCTACTAAAAATACAAAAATTAGCTGGCCGTGGTGGCAT
The DNA here is from genome assembly GCF_047675955.1 of Chlorocebus sabaeus. Lineage (NCBI taxonomy): Eukaryota > Metazoa > Chordata > Mammalia > Primates > Cercopithecidae > Chlorocebus > Chlorocebus sabaeus. The sequence goes on along the minus strand of NC_132930.1, from coordinate 48,316,232 downwards.
GTGCCTGTAATCCCAGCTACTCAGGAGGGTGAGGCAGCAGAATCACTTGAACCGGGGAGTTGGAGGTTGCAGTGAGCCAAGATTGTGCCACTGCACTCCAGCCTGGTGACAGAGTGAGACTCTGTCTCAAAAAACAAAACAAAACAAAACAAAAAAACACGCTGGAATTTTGATTTAGATTTCATTGAATCCATGGATGAATTCAAAGATAATTGACAGCTTACAATATTGAGTCTTCTGATCCAAGAATATGGTGTATCTCTTCATTTATTTAGGTCTTCCATAATTTCTCTAGGCAATGTCTTATATTAATAGTTTTCAGTCTTTAGCTCCTGTGCGTATTTTGTCAGACTTATTCCTAGGCAGTTCATATTTTTTATGGCATTGTAAATACTATTTAAAATTTTTAATTGCCAATTGTTGCTATTATATAGAAATACAATTGATTTTTGTATAATAATCTTGTATCCAGCAACCTTGCAAAACTCACTTAAGTATTGGTTCTGTTTTTGTTTTTGTTTTCCTAAGGTGAGATCTTCCTCTATTGCCCAGGCTGTAGTGCAGTAGTGCAGAATTACTGCAGCCACCACCTCCTGGGCTCAAGTGATCCTCCCACCTCAGCCTCCCACATAGCTGGGACCACAGGTACATGCTACCATGCCCAGATATTTTTTTAAATATTTTTGGAGACATAGGGTTTGGCCATGTTACCCAGGCTGGTCTCAAACTACTGGGCTTAAGCAATCTTCCTACCACAGACTGCCAAAGTGTTGGGATTACAGGTGTGATCCACCATGCCCAACAAAGTATTATTTCTATTAGCCTTTGTATATTCCATATCTTTTTTGGTAGATTCCATAGGATTTTCTATGTAGGTGATCATGCTGTGTAGGAATAAAGTATTACTTATTCCTTTCGAAAATGGGGGCTTTTTATTTTTGTCTTATTGCACTGGCTAGAATACCTGGTACAATGTTGAATAGAAGGTTAAGAACAAGCGTCTTTGCCTTTTTCCTAACCCTAGGGATAAAGTATTCTGTCTTTCACCATTCAGTGGTATTAGCTGTGGGTTTTTCAGAGATGTCCTTTCTCAGGTTAAGGAAGTTCTCTTCTATTTTGCTAAGTTTTATCTTTTTTTTAATCAGAAACAATTGTTGGATTTTGTCAAATGATTTTTCTGTATCCAAACAGTCGTAAGTTTTTCTTTTCAGGCTGCTGATTTGGTGAATTACACTGATTGATTTTTTAAATATTAAACTAACTTTGCATTCCACAGATAAACCCCACTTGATCATGATCTATTATCCTTTAAAAATATTGTTGGATTCTATTTTGCTAAAATCTAAGAATTTTGCATTTATGTTCATAATGAATGTAGATATGTGGTTTTCTTTAATGACACTTTTTTGCCTGGTTTTGGCATCAGGGTAATGCTTGTCTCATTAAGTGAATTAGAAATTATTTCCTTCTCTTCAATTTTCTGGAGGAGTTTGTATACAATTGGTATTATTTCTTCCTTAAAACCTATTTGGTCTTGGAGTTTTCTTTTGGAAAGACTTTTAGCTACAAATTCAATCTTTAATATCTTAAATTTCTTCTTGAATGAGGCTTGATAGTTTGTATCTTCTTGAATGAGGTCAGATAGTTTGTATCTTCTTGAATAAGATTGATAGTTTGTATCTTCTGAGAAATTTGTCCATTTCATCTAAATTGTAAAATTCATTGGCATAAACTGTCTACAATGTTCTATTATCCTTTTCATATATGTAGAATCTAAAATAATGTCACCTTTTTAATGTCCTGAAATTGGTCATCTGTGTCTTCTCATTTTTATTCCTGATTAGTCTGGATCATCAATATTATTAATCTTCTCAAAGAACCAACTTTGGTTTCATTGATTTTCCTCTATTACTTTTCTGTTTTCTATTTTATCAATTTCCACTTAATGTTTGTAATTTCGTTTCTTCTGTTTGCTTTGAGTTTTATTTGCTTTTTTCTTTCCTGGTTTTGTAAGGTGGAAGCTGAGATCACTGATTTAAAACATTTCTTTTTTCCTAATATGAATGTTTAGTGCTATAAATTTCCCTCTAAGTACTACATTGCTTTAGCACCATTCAAAAATTTTTGACATGTTATATGTTCCTTTTCACTCAGTTCACAATACTTTCCTATTCTCTTTTTTATTTCTTCTTTAATCAAGGGGTTATTTGGAGGTGTATTATTTAGTTTTCATATATTTGGAAAACTTCCAGATATTTGTGTTATTGATTTTTAGTTTAATTCTGTTATGTTTATATAACATATGTATGTTATATATTGTATGACTTGAATACTTTTAAGCTTATTGAGACTTATTTTCTGATGCAGAATATGGGGTTTCTTGATAAATGTTCCTTGTGAACTTGAAAGGATAGAACTTGTACTATCATTGACCAGAGCGTTCTATACATCAATGAGATCAAATTGGTTGACAGTGTTTAAATTTTCTGTAATCTTGATGGTATTCTCCCTACTTGTCCTATCAATTATTGAGAGAAGGATGTTGAAATATCTGACAGTATTTGTGGGTTTTTCTATGTTTTCTTGTGATTTTCTCAGTTTTTAATTAGTGTATTTTGTAGTTCCCTTGTTGGGTGCATAAATATCTAGAATTTTTATGTCCTCTTGATGAGTTAACCCTCTAGCATTATAAAATGACTCTCACTATCCCTGGTAATAGTCTACACTCTGAAATCTACTTTGTCTGATATTAATATGGCCCCTCCAGATTTCTTTTGATTGGTATTAACATGATTTATTTTTCCATCCTTTTATTTTTCATCAATTTGTGTCTTTAAAGTGAGTTTCTCATAAGAAGCATATAGTGGGGTCTTGACATTTTTACCCAATCAGACAATTTCTGCCTTCTAATTGGAGTGTTTAGGCAATTTGCATTTGATGTAAATATTAATCTATCTGGATTTAATATATTATCTTCCTTTTTGTTTCTCATTTGTCCCACCTAACCTTTGTTCCTTTGTTTTCTTTCTGTCTTCCTTTGGATTCAGGAAGTTGTCCTCCAGGTCACTGGTGCCCTTTTCAGTACTCCCCTTGGGTACCACGGTCTGGAAATTTCTCAACACAGTAAACTGGGGGAAATCCTAGGGTTCGCCTCATGTTTTCCATGTATCATTTTTTATGATTTCATTTTCTCCCCTTTTGGTGTATTAACTATAATTGTTTGCTTTCTTATTTTAGTGGTTGCTTTAGGGTTTAGAGTATACCTCTTTAATTTGTCATGGTCTACTTTCAAGAGATACTGTCGTATGACATAGACAGCTTAGGAACTTACACTGACGTACTTCGATTTCTCCCTTCCATCCTGGTCTTGGTGCTGTTGTCATCTCCCTTACGTCCTGGTCTTGGTGCTGTTGTCATACATTTTACTTCTGCACATGTTATAAACCCCACAATATATTTTGCTTTTACTTTTTTGCTTGAAACAGAAAATTATCACAGCTGCCGTTTCTGATGCTCTTTATTCTTCTGTGTATTCCCCTGTTATAATTTCCCTTCTGCTTGAAGAAGATCCTTTAACAGTTCCTGTAGTGTGAATCTCCTCGTGATTCTTTTAGCTTTTCTTTTTTTTTTTTTTTTTTTTTTGAGACGGAGTCTCACTCTGTCACCCAGGCTGGAGTGCAGTGGCGTGATCTCGGCTCACTGCAAGCTCCGCCTTCCGGGTTCACGCCATTCTCCTGCCTCAGCCTCCCGAGTAGCTGGGACTACAGGTGCCCACCATCACACCCAGCTAGTTTTTTGTACTTTTAGTAGAGACGGGGTTTCACTGTGTGAGCTGGGATGGGATGGTCTCGATCTCGTGACCTCGTGATCCACCCACCTTGGCCTCCCAAAGTGCTGGGATTACAGGTCTGAGCCGCTGCACCCAGCAGCTTTTCTTATGTCTGAAAAATTCTTTATTTTGCCTTCGTTTTGTGTGTACACATGCATGTGCGTGTAAGTGTGTGTGTGTGTGTGTGTGTGTTTTTAGAGAAGGTCTCTCTCTGTCACCCAGGCTGGAGTGTAGTGATACAATCATAACTCACTGTGGCCTTGAACTCCTGGGCTTAAGGGATCCTCCCACTTCAGCATCCCGGGTAGCTGGACCCTCAAGCATGCATCACCACACCTGGCTAAACTTTTTTATTTTGTTTAGAGATGGGATCTCACTATGTTGGCCTGGCTGGTCTTGAACTCCTGGTGTCAAGAGACCCTCCCACCTTAGCCTCTCAAAGCTCTGAGTTTAGAGGTGTGAGTCACCATGCCTGGTCATGCCTTTGTTTTTGAAAGACATTTTCCACTGTGTAAAGAATATTAGGTTGACAGTGTTTTTTTTCCTTCAGCACCTTAAAAATGTTCCATTCTGTCCTAGCTTGCATGGTTTCCAATTAGAAATCTGCTGTCACCCTCATCTTTGTTTCTTTGCACACTGTGTGTGTGTGTGCCACAGTCTAGCTGTTTTTCAGGTTTTCCCTTTATCACTGGTTTTAATGAACCATGCTTGATATTTGTTGAGTTTCTTGGACCTGCGGATTTATAATTTTCATCCCATTTGGAAAAGTTTTGGCCATGATTTCTTGAAGTATTTTTTCTGTCTTCCCTCCCCCTTAAAGAGCTCCAATCACACATACGGAATTGTCCCCCCATATCCATCAGGAGTTTGGGCTCAGGATTCCCCACAGACACCAAAATCCATGGAGCTGAGTCCCTTATATAAAAGGGTACAGTATTTATATTTAATCTACACACATCCTCCAAATACTGTAAATCATCTCTAGATTACTTGTAATACTTAATACAATGTAAATGCTACGTAAATAGTTGTTATACTATATTGTTTATGGAGTAATGACAAGAATAAAGTTTGTACATGTTCAGCACAGATGTTTTCTTTTCTTAAATGTTTTTGATTTGTGGTTTGTTGAATCCCCAGATGCTGAACCCACAGATGCAAAGGGCCCATTGCTTGAATATTAGGTTGACGGCGCTGCTTCAAGTTGTCCCGCAGATCACTGGTGCTCTTTTCACTGCTCCACCTGGGCTCCCCCTCCCTGCACCATGGTCCGGAAATTTCTCAAGACAGTAAACTGGGAAAATCCTAAGATTTGCCTCATTTTTTCCATGTCTCTGACATCATTATCCTTCATTGCCTGATGTTCAATGTCTTTAGATCCATTGACTCGTTTATCTTTTTTAGTTGTTTCAGGTGGGAGGGTAAATCCAAATCCTCTCGCTTCATCTTGTCCATAAATAGAGCTCATGATTTTTAAATCCACTCCAATCAGGTTTTCTTCCTTATGCTTCCACAAAAATTGCTCTTGTCAAGATCACCAGGGACTTCCACATTTGAAAATCACATGGTCGGTTCTCAGTCCTCACCTTACCCCCGAGCAGCATCTCTCCCTCCTCTTGGAGACACTCCTCAATGGCTTCCAGATAACTCATGCTCCTGACTTCCCCCCTCTCCAAATGTTTCTTCTTGTGTCCTTTGCTGGCTTCCCCTCATCTCTGCAACCTCTTAATGATGGGTGTCCTCAGGCTCCAGCCTTGGCCCTCCTCTCATTTCTGTAATTCTCTGGGTGATCTCATTGGCTCATGTAACTTAAAATCCATCTCTACACAGTGACTCCCATCTCTCTCTCCAGCCCAGAGCTCTCACTGAACTTCTCATAAAACCTGCTGCTGTCAGCACTGGCACTTGGATGCCCAATCAACATGCTCAGAACTGAGTTCCTGACCTCCCTCCCACAGCCCTGCTCTCCTCCAGACTTCTCCACTCGGGTGTGAGCAGCTCCCGCCTTTGAGTTGTTCAGATCAAAATTTTGAATTTGTCTTTGACTCATCCCATTCATCCAGTTCATTAACATATCCAGTTCATTAACAAGTCCTGTAGTTCATTAACAAGTCATTCACACGTCCAGTTCATTAACAAGCACTGTTGGCTCTATCTTTTTTTTTTTTTTTTTTTTTTTTTTGAGATAGAGTCGTCTTGCTCTGTCGCCAAGGCTGAAGTGTAGTGGCACGATCTCGGCTCACTGAACCCTCCCAGGTTCAAGCAATTGTCCTGCCTCAGCCTCCTGAGTAGCTGGGATTACAGGCGCGTGTCACCACGCCCAGCTAATTTTTTTTTTTTTTAGTAAAGACGGGGTTTCACCATGTTGGTCAGGCCAGTCTTGAACTCCTGACCTCAGGTGATCCACTCACCTCGGCCTCCAAAAGTGCTGGATTACAGGCATGAACCACCATGTCCAGCCTGCTCTATTTTCAAAATACGTCCTGAACCTGGCCCTCATCTCCACCCCGTTGGCCAGGCCAGGCCACAGTCATCTCCCAGCTGCTTCCCTGCAGGGGCTTCCTCCTGCTCCTCCTGGTTCCACCTGCGCCCCCACAGTCTATTCTGCACCTCAGTCAAGGTGATCCTTTTAAAACACACATCAGATCCTTGTTCCTCTCCATCAGACCTTTCAGTGACTTCCTTCACTGCAGGCAAGTGAAGGCCCTTGAGTGGTCTCAGATCCACGTGCTCTACTCCATGATTTCTCAGACCTCACCCTCTTCAGCTTTTGCCAGCCACACCGGCCTCCTTGCTGTCCTGAGGGAGTCAGGCAGGCCTTGGCCTCAGGGTCTTTGCACTGGCTGTTCCCCTTGTGGGAAATGCTGTTCCCGCCCTTATCGCCTTCAAGCCTTTTCTACCCCCACAGCCCACCCTACTAAAAATAGCAAATGTACCTCCAGCTGACTTGGAATTTGTACTCCACCCCCACCTCCCACCAATGTTTAACTTCCATGCAGTTGTCACTTTCTAACCTCAAAATTTACTTCCGTAGTGTGTTTAGTGATCATCTCTGCTCCTGGGATGCCAGGTCCATGAGGACAGGAGTTCTTGACTCTCTTTTCCCAGCATAATGCCAGGGGTGCGGCTGGTGCTCAGGAAATGTTTGCTGAGTTACAGGAGAGACAGTGAGGAAGCACCCACCTGCCGAGGAAGCGCCAAGCCGGCTCGGTCCCACCAAGAGCTCTCGGGGGCCTGGGGGAACAAACAGAAAGGTTTGTAAATAACTTTTAAACCAGACTGAGTTTTTTTTTTTTTTTTTTTTTTTTTTTTTTTGAGACAGAGTCTCGCTCTGTCGCCCAGGCTGGAGTGCAGTGGCCGGATCTCAGCTCACTGCAAGCTCCGCCTCCCGGGTTCACGCCATTCTCCTGCCTCAGCCTCCCGAGTAGCTGGGACTACAGGTGCCCGCCACCTCGCCCGGCTAGTTTTTTTGTATTTTTTAGTAGAGACGGGGTTTCACTGTGTTAGCCAGGATGGTCTCGATCTCCTGACCTCGTGATCCGCCCGTCTCAGCCTCCCAAAGTGCTGGGATTACAGGCTTGGGCCACCGTGCCCGGCCCAGACTGAGTTTTATTTTATTTTTAATTTTAATTTTTTAGAGACAGGGTCTTGCTCTCTCACCTAGGCTGAAGTGCAGTGGCATCATCACAGTTCACTGCAGCTTCGAAATTCTGAGCTCAAGGGATCCTCCTGCCTCAGCTTCCTAAGTAGCTGGGACTACAGGCAGGCGCCATCATGCCTGGCTGATTGTTATTTTTTGTAGAGATGGGGTCTCACTATGTTGCCCAGGCTGGTCTCAAATTCCCAGGTTTAAGTGATCATCCTGCCTCAGCCTCCCAAGGTGCTGGGATTATAGGCATGCACCACTGTGCCCAGCCCAGACTGAGTTTTAGGAGCCAAATGTGACCAGAAACTCAAGGCATCTGCTCCAGAGTCATCAAGGGACAAAGCAGGAGCTTTGATGGAAGTCACCAAGTGCCCAGACCCAGCCCAGGCCACCCCACAAACCAGTGCCCTGCAAGGAGCCACAGCTTCTCCTGGGCACATGCTGGCCTTCAGTTGCTGCCAGGAGCCCCGGGCCCCATGCTGTTGCGGCGGTCCCCACCTCAGTGCCTTGGAACCCAGGCCTAGGCTCCTAGCCTGTGGGCACTAGGCAGGTCCTGACCATTTTATTTTCTTTTCTTATTTTTCTTTTTTATTTGAGACGGGGTCTCAGTCTGTCACCCAGGCTGGAGTGCTGTGGTGCCATCACAGCTCACTGCAGGCTCGACCTCCTGGACTCAGGTGATCCTCCTACCTCGGCATCCAAAGTAGCTGGGACTACAGGTGTATGCACCACCATGCCCGGCTCCTCCAACAGTTTTCCATGAGAACAGAGGCTCCTGGGACAGCCAGGCTCTGCAGAGCCCAAGGAACCTGCCCCCAACACTCTGCGCAGTCTCAGCCCGAGCTGACAGGCAGCTGTGGGCCGTGAGGTGAGTGAGACTCAGGCCACGGGATGGGGCCAAGATTGCAGACACTCAGCTGTCAGGTCGGAACGGCCGTGCATGGGGCCCTGGGGCTCCAACGTCTGTGGGATGCTGGCCTTGGTGCCCGGGGTGGGGCTGAGAGCCCCCAGGGCACCTCCACCGGGCAGAGCGCTCCGTAGCCCCAGAGCAGCTCCTGCAGAGGCGTCTGTGAATGAGGAGGGGCAGCGCGAAGGTTAAATGGAAAGGGGGCCGCAGCCCAGGCTGCACTCCATCTCCATTCTGTCAAGCACATTTGCAGACACGCACGAGGGGGCACGGGAGGAAGTAACTCTGGTTGTGTCAGAGGCATCCACACTTCCATCACGAACCTGCCGCCTCCCACCTCCCCAGGGCGCTTCCGGGAGCTGGACGCAGCTGCCCGTCCAGGCTGTCCCTGCTTGGATGGCTTCTGTCCACATGGGAGGTCATGCCCTTGGGAATGACAGGTGGGAGGGCTCCCCAAGGGACCCCAGCCCCTACTTCCAGGAGAGGCTTTCGCACTGGGGTGTGAGTTTCAAGCAGGAGGAGGGGCAGTGGATAATGGCCAGCAGCAGTCACTGGACACGGGGCCAGGGCAATTAACTCACGGAGGGCCTGAGCATCCCTGTCCAGGGCCCAAGGCAGGCCCACCCTCCCCTGCCCCTGGCAGGTGCTCTGCAGGAAGGATCCAGGTGCTGGGGAATTCCTGGGTGCCCTGGATACTGAGCCAGGCCCCGATCAGCTCTCTGCCCTGGCAGGTCCCTCCCCTGGGAAGAGAGACCAGCTCCCAGCTCTACCACCTGGAAGGTGGGAGGGGGTTAGATCTGAGCTCACTCCCAGCTCCTGACACTCAGAACCCCGGGGTGGGGTCGTTGGCCAGGGGGCCCGCCCCATGAGAAGCAGACCATGAGCCTGGCTGGGCACATCTGTAGGCTGGAGGTGGGGGGGCTCTGCCACACAGGAAGGGACGTGGGCAGATCGCAGGTGGGTGGGGTGCAAGAGCCCCTTCTTTACAAACTGGCCTGAACCCCTCATCCCAATCACCCTGTCCGTGGGTCTCAAGCCAAGGAGCCGTGGACTGCACTGTCCGACAAAACACCCAGAGTGAAGGAGGGCGCAGCTCAGGCCTCAGTGTCCTGGGTCTGTGAAATGGGCCCGTCCCGTGGGATAGCAGGCGTGGGCAGGCCAAGAGGTCATGGAGGCAGGAGTCGCTGACCGTGGAGCTGGAGCTGCTCCAGGGCCCTGGACCTGCCGTACTGGGGACAGCCTCCGTGGGTGCTGGGGGTCCTTCGGCGGCTGAGCGGGTCTCCTGGTGCGACGCCGCCTCCCGCCTCCCGGAGCCCCGGCCCCCACCCCGGCACACACACAACTATTTAATTTTGCTCTGGCAAGGAATAATAGAGTCCTGTGTATCTATTACAGATGCGGGGAGATTGGGCCACCACAGGCTGCACAGCACATTCAGAGGCCTCACAAAGCCGGCTGCAATCGACTCGGCCTGCCATTATCCATTCAGCGGGCGTAATGAATGAGCGGGCGCAGCCTGCCATATACCACCCGGCCCAGATAACGGCTGAAAGGAGAAAATTAAATTTTGCTTTTGTTGAAACATTATGATTTATGTATTTGTAATGTAGGCTGTGGTGGGCCAGGGGGAAGCCTACTTCCTCAGGGTCACTGATGGCCCGCCGGCCACTCAGCACTCAGCCCACTCCTCTGTGGGCAGGAACAACTCCCCCACCTGCTCATCCCCGGGAGGAGCCGGGGGCTGGCACACGGAGCCCGGGCAGGTGCGGCGGGTCCCTTTCCCCGGGATGAGCCAGGGGCTGGCACACAGAGCCTGGGCAGACGTGGCGGGCCCCCTCCCCTGGGACGCTGGGCTTGGCTCTGGGAGCAGGCCGGGGGCGGCTTCTGTGTGGCTTGGACCCGGGACCGGGCATTCTGATCTCCCCGTGCCCTGTCTGGACCTATAAAAATAATTAACTTCTCCTGGCTGGCCCTGGAGAGACAGACACGTGAGAACATCCCCTGTAATTTATAGCCTAGCGGTCCTGTCCCTTAATGCAGCAATCAGTGCCGGCTTATCACGTTGTGGAGGGTAATGAACTTGCTTCCTCCCAGCTCGCGGGCTCCTGAGCCAGGGTCTGGCAGTGCGGCACCCCCTCAGAGGGCCAGGGGCTGGCGTAAAGGAGTGGGGGCTCCCCTACAAGTGGACCACCAGGGAGCCGAGGGCCCCTCCCATTACTGGACAGGGCAGTGCCTGGCAGCCCTAGGCCCAGGTGGCCGTGTGGCTGCAGGGGGGCCCCGCCCTGGGCTGTGTGGTGAGAGCCAAGGGCAAGCCTGGTGACAGACTGGGCCCTTCCCGGCATGCGGAGGGCCCTGGCAGAACCTTCTTCCCCAGGGCCAGTGCATGCCCAGCCAAGGACCTCACCGAGGGCGGCTGCAGTGCTGCAACCTCACCTCTGCACCGAGGGCGGCTGAGTGCTGTGACCTCACCTCTGCACCGAGGGTGGCTGAGTGCTGTGACCTCACCTCTGCACCGAGGGTGGCTGAGTGCTGTGACCTCACCTCTGCACTGAGGGCTGATGAGTGCTGCGACCTCACCTCTGATGTTCCTTCAGAGCCCTAACAGCCCCCCGGAGCCCACAGGTGACACCCTATCACGCTGGACGGGCGCATTCCCACACAGATGGAAAAACTGAGGCTCACAGAGGCTGAGCAGCCCCAGGGTACCAGTGTCAAGCCGACTCAGGGGTGTCTACCCACCACTGATCCCCACCTGGAGAGTGGGGCCATCCTCACCCCCTCACCCGAGGCCTCCTGCAAGCTGTGGTCACAGCTGCGGCAGCCCCTCCTCTTCCACCTGGGGGAGAAGCGGGGCTCCACGGCCCACATGCCGAGCATGGGAGACTTAGCCATGCCACCATCAGGGTGTCTCCCTCGGGCCCCTGCATCCCCCTGACCGCCATCCTCCTGAGGGACAGTGCCCATCTGCCATCTGCTCCCAGGGCCTAGCACAACCTGGATAGAGCCCTCTCCTCCCGCTCCCCTGCTCCCCTCCAGGGCCCAGCTGAGTATCCAGCAGCCTGGGGTACAAGCTGGGACAGGGTCTCACTGCCTCTGCCCCCTAGAAAGGCCTCTGAGCCACCCCAACAGGCAGAAGCAGCCTGGTCTCTGCTTTGAGATGCTAGATCCAACCGTGCCTGAAGCAGGCCGGTTAAGGCCCACTTGGCTGTGTGAGCAGGGAGTTGCCTGTGATGCTTTGTGAGTACGGGCTCCTGTTGCTTGCAGCATAGGGAACAGGCTGTGCCTCTGTCTCCCTCTGGAGCCACATGCTCTCCCTTTGGGAGCCGGCGGCACACCCTCCTCCTGAGGCATACCAGCTCCCAAACCTGACCTTCCTGGCTCCCATGCTGCCTGCCTCTCAGCTGTGTGCGGCTGTACCCCAGGAGCAGGACCGTGGTGGGCCCGGCTCAGTCAGGCCCCCATCCTGGAGCTCAGCAGGCCACGGAGGTTGGGGTGGGCTACATTAGCTCCTGACGCCTGAGGGTGAGAGGGCAGGCTCCCATGGTCCCTCTGACAGGGCAGGTTTGATTACACCCATTTTCCAGTTAGGGAATTTGGGCCACAGAGATGAAGTCAGGTATGGAGGGCCAGGGTGCTTGCAGGAACCAAGATCTGAACTCCCCTTCCCCTCTTCTACCTCACTCTCCAGCCTTGCTAGCCCCAATGTCTCTTGGCCCCTGGAACCCTCCCCAGGAGGCTGTCCAGCTGCTGGGCTCGGTCCACCAGGCAGGCAGGTTGTGACGGCCAGCTATGCATGGTCTCTCTCGTCATGCATCAGGAGAAGGCCCTCGGTCCTGCGGCAGAGGCGGAATTTGCTTTGGGGCAGATTCTTTGTTCTGCTGGTTCATCACTGTCACGGGATTGCCGCAGTTCCGTGGGGCCGGGTGCACGTCGGTGGTGTGGGCACCGCTGGGCCCCTCCTGGGAACAGACCTCTCTCCTCATCACCGCAGCACGAGGAGGTTTTTCACGTGCAGAGGGTGCCGAGCTGAGCCACGGTCATTTTATTAAGAGATTTATTTTACTTCAGATGCTGCTTCCTCCAGTGCGGCTCCATGCCCCATGGCAGTTGTGCTGGTGGAAGGGGCCTCTGCCAGCTGGGGGCTCGCCAGGCAGAGAGCCCCATCTGTGTCCTTTGCCTTTCTGGTGGATCCCTGGCTGGGCTTTGCCTCTGCAGCCCCCTGCCCCACAGGTTCACACCTCGGGTCTTCTCCACCACTGCCACATGCCAGAGCCTGTAGGGGGCCTCAGAGAGTCTGGGAGGTGGGACTTCTACACCTCGGCCATCATCAGATCCGTGAGGACCCCCAGGGAACCTTGGCAGGGACCATTACCAGTGACCTGCCGAGGCTCCGGACTCTGCTCTGCCAGCCAGCTGTGCCAGCCACCCTGCCCCGGACAGTGCCTATTCATGTGGGAACCAGGGGAGGATGTGGTTCTTCCCACCAGATGATAAAGGCCTGGGCCACTTGGCAAGGGCGGGGGCTCCAGAGATGGATACGAGGAGCCCCCTCTGCCCAACTCCCAGAAGGCTCTGCAGCGGGAGGCAGTCCTGCCACGTCCTGGGGGGCAGCAGCATGGGGCATAGGGACAGCCCCCTCCACAGCTCTTCCTGGCCAGCCCTCCCCACTGTCCACCAGGAGGCTGCTTCTTCAAGGAAGCCTTTCCTGACCAGCCCAGGGCTCCAGGGTCTGCGGCTCCCAGCTGCTGTGGGTGCTGCACATTCTCTTGGACACGGTCCCCTCCCTCCCCCACCCCGCTCCCGGTGCCCACTGTGGCCAGAGCAAGCACTGGGGCCTGCACTCAGGGACCTCGGGGCCTCCTGGGGAGCTGCTGACCCCAGGCAGAGAGATTGCACATCCCTAAGAGCCCACAGACACCCCAGTGTTTGCCAGTTGTCCCTTTGGCTGCAAGAGTGACTGGGTTTGGGTGGGAAGATGCAGGTCCCTCCTGAACAGGGTGTGCACTGTTGGTCAATGACATGGAGCCAGATCCACCCCCAATCCTGGCTCCCTGCAGGGCACGGGTCCCCCCAAGATCCTGGGGGTGCTCAGCACGATGGGCGCGTCCGTGTTCACCAGTCCGGTGGGCGTGGAGCGTGGCTTTATTTGCATGTCTATACTCCTAACGACTTCAGCCTCTGCACCTCCTGGGTTTTCCCTGCTGCAAACTGCCATTTGGCATTGTCCCGTAGTTTCTGGCTGAGACCGCGTCGTTGTGCTGCTGTGTAATTCGACATGTGGAGTTCTAGATACCAAGTGTCCGTCGGTTTTAGACATCGCAAACATCCTTCCCAGTGTGGCCTATCCATTCGCTTCTGTGCAGCAAAATCCTCGATTATTTGATGGCATCAAAATGTGTCCATTTTTGTCTTCTAGTTTATACTTTTGAACATTTGTTTGAGAAATCTTTCTCCCACCTGTGGCTGACAGTGACATCTTCTAACTTTCCATTTACTGTGTTCCATTCAGACTCGTCATCTTCAGGAAGCCCCTATGTACAAGGCCCCACACCCGCCTCAGGGCCACTGTCCACAGTCCCACCCCTGACCCCAGACACCGCTCCTCAGGCCTCCTAACGAAGGCAACTCGGCGGAGGGGCCCTCCTTGCCGTCACCCTCAGGCCCGGCACCCAGCGTCGAGTCTGCGTGTCTTGTACGTTGGGGAAAACGCTTGTTTACCCTTAGGTTCGAGGTCTGTGGCCTCACGGGCGCCTCTTCCCAGAGCTTGGAGAGCAGGTGTCAGAGCCACGCAGGGTGCCTGGCTTGAGACAGAGGTGGGCAGCGGTCCCATACCCACTTTGGAGGGCCACCTCGCCTGGCCAATGGCCCATAGGCCAGCCTCACCCACCTCTCTGAGCACCAGGAGCCTTTCTGCCCCTGCCGTCCACAGGGTCCCCCCGGGTCTCTGACTGTGTGTGAGGGGGACGAGATAGGGCCACAGAACATGCATGTCACTGGAGCCACCAAACTGCCCTACAGTGTGACCGTCACGTGGGCCCAGCCCTCCAGAACTGGCACCGGGCGGGTGTGCAGGCACCCGGTTTTCATCAGCCCAGGGAGCCCAGTGGAGTGGATGTCCAGGGCAGGGCAGGCCCCAACGGGAGTCCCAGCACGGCTCCTGTGGAGATCCTACCTGCTCCCAGAATTCCCCCTGGGAGCCCCTTGCGGGTTTATCTGTTGCTGCTGGAGGCACGGCCTGAGGATTTTGCAGTCCCGTTTCATCTGCTGGGAGTAGAGACACATAAATAACGGGCCTGATAAGATTGAGATATTGAGTGTTTTCTAAGAAGGAAGCAGGAGTGATGGAAGTTTTTCGGGTTTTAGGTTATTCCAGGCAGGGGTGGGAGGTGAGCATGTCTGGGAGACTGACAGTGTGGTCGAGGGGAGCCGGGCAGCAGACAAATGTCCTTCTGAAGAGCATGAAATTTATACAGCACACTCTCTCCCCTGATCACGCGGGATTCCTCCTGCGTTTCAAGGTCGCTGTGTGTGAAGGAGGCTCACAGGGAGGCTGTGGCCCGGGCCTCAGTGCGACTGCCGGGTGGGCGTGGCGGGACCCTGTGTTGGCCGAAGAGTAAGAATCGGGGCCCGGTCCCACCACGACCCGAGACTCATCCTCGCCTCACCCCCGCCACGGCGCCCCGGATTAGAGGCTGTGGCTTGAACAGGCAGGGGTAGGCGCCCTTCTGTGGCCCTGAGGCTGTAGCCAACCCTGCCTTGGAGTGTGGAGACCCCGGGACTGCTCAGGGAAGGACCCACAGCCGGGTCCTTGTGACCCAGACAGGTGCAGAGCAGTGGCAGGCTGCCATGAGCTGGGAGACAGGCGTGAGGGGATCCGGGTTCAGTCACGACGTCAGGTCGGGGAGTGTGGGTGCCTCCACATTGCGGCCACAGGGGATGTGGGGAGGCTGCCCTGCCCTGCCAGGGAAGATGGAAAGTGCCCCTGGCTGTGGGCGCCACTTCCTGAGCCTGTTTTCATCCACACAGTGGGGACGAGAGCAGTGCTGGGCTTCGTGAGGTCTTCCAGGGAAGGCGTGGGAAGGCCCTGCCATCCTCAGCCATCGTGTGGGGCCAGCTCAGGGACAGGATGTCTTCCTCGGCTACCTGTCCTGGGTTCTGCCTCCTCACCCCCAATGTCCCTCGTGGTGAGGCCCCTGATGAAAAGCTCAGCCCAACCTGGGTACTGGAGGCCAGCTGGAGCTCAAGGCTTTTCCTCCTGAGGAGCTGCAGCCTCGGTGGGTCCAGAGACAGCTCAGCCACTGCTAGAGGGGCTTCGGGCTCCCACTTTCCCCCCAGCCCCACCCCACCGCAGGGCAGAAGGAATCTGGAGCCACGTGGGGAACACAAACTGTTTCCATGTGGCTTTGCTTTCTTGTAGCGTACAGAACATGGAGCCAAGCACCCAGAGAGCCAAACCTGGCCTGGAAGGGTGGGAGACAACAAAAGGGGTAGTGAGTGGGAAGAAAGAAGGTGACCTGCCCACAGCCCAGACCCAGCTCGACAGCCAGCCCGGAGCACCATATCTGAACTGAGTGGTCTGGGATATAGTCCAGGATGTGGGAGAATGGTGGAGAGCTGGTGCTCAGCCTATAGCAACCACAGAGGCACAAAGAGTGCTGCGCATCATGACCACAGTGTCACCCTCCACGTTTATTCACTTGTACCCTCTGTTCACCTGGGACTCTAATCCTCTTCCAGGGCAGGAACAGTGTCCTGTCCTTCATACCATTCCCTAGAATGGAGGAGGGGTGAGATATGTGTGATGGATGGAAGAGCAGATGGCTGAATGAGTGGATGGATGGGTGGATGGAAAGATGGATGGATGGATGGATGGATGGATGGATGGATGGATGGATGCAGAGATGAATGGACAGATGTATGGATGGATGGGTAGAGGATAGATGGATGATGGATGGATGGATGGAGAGATAAATGAATGGACAGATGTATGGATGGATGGGTAGAGGATGGATGGATGGACTGATGAATGGATGAGACGGATGGATGAAAGGATGGATGGATGGAAGGATGGATGGATGGATGGATGGATGGATGGATGGATGGATAGATGGATAATGGATGGATGGATGGAGAGATGAATGGACAGATGTATGGATGGATGGTTAGATGATGGATGGATGGGTGGATAGGTGGATGGAAGGGTGGATGGATGGATGCATGGATACATGGATGCATGGATGGATGGATGGATAGAAGGGCAGATGGATGGATGGAAGAAGTGGGTGTATGGATAGATGGATAGATGGATGGATAACGGATGGGTGGATGGAGAGATAAATGAATGGACAGATGTATGGATGGATGCGTAAATGATAAGTGGATGGATGGATGGAAGAAATGGGTGTGTGGATAGATGGATGGATGGATAATGGGTGGATGGAGAGATAAATGAGTGGGCAGATGTATGGATGTATGCATAGATGGATGGATGGATGGATAGGTGGATGGATGGAAGGATGGATCGATGGATGGATAGATGGATGGGTGGATGGTAGAGGGTGGATGAAGATATGGATGATGGATGACAAAATGGATGGATGAATGGGTGAGTGGGTGGATGGATGGATGCTTGGATGGGTGGATAGAAGAGATGGATGATGGATGCATAGATGGATTGATGGATAGAATGGTGGATGGATGGATGGAAGAGATGGATGGATGGATGGATGGATGGATGGATGGATGGATGGAAGAAGTGGGTGTATGGAAAGATGGGTGGATGGATGGATGGATGGAGAGATAAATGAATGGACAGATGTATGGAAGGATGCATAGATGATGAATGGATGGATGGATGGATGGATGGATGGATGGAAGGATGGATGGAAGAGGGATGGATGGATGCATGGATGGATGGATGGGTGGATGATAGAGGATGGATGAAGATATGGATGATGGATGAAGAAATGGATGGATGGATGGGTGAGTGGGTGGATGGATGGATGCTTGGATGGGTGGATGGAAGAGATGGATGGATGGATGCATGGATGGATTGATGGATAGAAGGGTGGATGGATGGATGGAAGAGATGGATGGACAGATGGATGGATGGATAGATGGATGGATGGATGAATGGATGGTTGTATGGAAGAAGTGGGTGTATGTATGTATGTATGTATGTATGGATGGATGGATGGATGGTTGGATGGAAGAAGTGAGTGTATGTATGTATGTATGGATGGATGGATGCAGAGATAAACGAATGGACAGATGTATGGACAGATGTGTAAATGGTGGATGGAGGAATAGATGGAAGAAGTGGATGTATGGATAGATGGATGGATGGATAATGGATGGATGGAGAGATAAATGAATGGACAGATGTATGGATGGATGCGTAGATGATGGACGGATGGATGGATGGATGGATGGATGGATGGATGGGTGGGTGGGTGGATGGATGGATGGATGGGTGGATGGATGAGTGGATGATAGAGGATGGATGATGGATGAAGAAATGGATGGATGGATGGGTGAGTGGGTGGATGGAAGGATGGATGGATGATGGATGGGTGGAAGAAGAAATAAATAAGAAAGATAGATAGTTATGAAATGGGAGTGTTCCCTGATGCCCCTCACAGGACATGCAACAGGAGTGTGGCTCATATGTTCAGCTGCCGTGCACTCAAATCCCTTATGGGAGGGGGAGCATGTAGATGGACAGGTGCAGGAGCCGGAGCAAGTGCTTTTGGGTTCCAGCCCCACAGTAACTTCTAGGGGTGGTCCCTGCACTGAAGCCCCAGTGAGTGTGTCACAGGGCTCCTTTAGCTCTGCCATCCACAGACAGCTTAAGTGTTAACCAGTTCAGTGCCCTCTTGGTACCCAGGTTCTTGTCTGGCATCCAGGAAGAATCAGGTCACATGGACGAACAAGGATGGTAAATGTGGGGGATTTTATTGCCAGATGGAGGTGGCTCTCCATGGGATGGATGGGGAGCTGGAAAGGAAATGGAGTGGGAAGATGATATACCCCTGGAGTCCGGCTGTCCCGCGGCTGATCTCCTCTCCCACTGTCCCCAGCCGAGCCCCTCTCGACGTCCAGATGTTCCTTCTCTTCTCTCCTTCTCTACCGCAACACTCTTCTCTTCCTCTGCTCTTCTGCTCATCTGCTTGTGGCACCTGGGGTTTGGGGTTTATATGAGTATAGGACAGGGTGGTGTGGTGGGCCACAAGGCGGCATTTGGAACAGGAATGCCTGTTCCCATTTAAGCCTTCAGGTTTCCAGGCTTGAGGATGGGGTCTTTGCCGGGGAACCACTCTCTTCTGCCCAGATTTCCCTGTCTCCTGTCTGTATCAGTTGATGGGGGTGGGTGATGGATGGACAGATGAAGAGATGAACAAGTGGATAAATGTATAGATTGATAGATGAATGGCTGAGTGGATGGACAGGTGGGTGGGTGGATAGATGGATGGAAGAATGAGGGGTAGGCAGGTGGATGGGGGGTGTGGCTGGATGGGTGGATGAATAGGTGGGTGGATGGATAGATGGATGGACAGATGGATGGATGGATGGATAGATGGGTAAATGTGTAGATGAACTTGAGCAGCTGAATGTGGCTGCACATGAACACACAATCATGCTGAACTTGGGTAAATCCATGGCCACGAGCCTCCAGGGGCTGCTTAACACTGCCTAGCAATCTTGTTCCTTTTCTCTTCCTCACTCACACTCTTGCTTTCAGGGACACTTCTCCCCTCACCAGTCTCTTCTTTCCTTAAACTGCTAACACCCTCTGCTTACTCTTCAATCTCAGCTGCTGACCTTACTTCTTCATTCACTGAAATCTAGGATAACCAAAAAGAGAAGTTCCTCATTCTCCCATTAAAAGCTCTGCACCTGGACATGGGCAAAGGTATGTGCTCCTAGTGAAGGCAGGCACTGCCTCATGGGCACCAGACTTCAGCCCCTGTCACATAAATGGGCCAATTGAGTGATGGAGAAATGGATGCATGGGTAAGTTTATGAATTGATGAACGAGCAGGTGGATGGATACATGAATATACAGAGGTGGATGGAGGCTTGGTGGGTGGATGGACAGGTGAATAGATAGACATACGGAAGAGCTGATGAACTAATGAATGGGCGGATGGGCAAATTTATAGTTTGATGGATGAATGTATAAGGGGCAAACAGATGGTATGAGCGCATGATGGATAAAAGGAGAGAGGATCGGCCGGGCACGGTGGCTCACGCCTGTAATCCCAGCACTTTGGGAGGCCGAGGCGGGTGGATCACGAGGTCAGGAGATCGAGACCACCCTGGCTAACACAGTGAAACCACGTCTCTACTAAAAAATACAAAAAAACTAGCTGGGTGAGGTGGCAGGCACCTGTAGTCCCAGCTACTCGGGAGGCTGAGGCAGGAGAATGGCGTGAACCCAGGAGGTGGGGCTCGCAGTGAGCCGAGATCACGCCACTGCACTTCAGCCTGTGACAGAGCGAGACTCCAACTCAAAAAAAGAAAGAAAGAAAGAAAGAAAGAAAGAAAGAAAGAAAGAAAGAAAGAAAGAAAGAAAGAAAGAAAGAAAGAAAGAAAGAAAGAAAGAAAAGAAAAAGAAAAGAAGGAGAGAGGATCATGAACTGGGGGCAGGTAGGTGGAAGGAGGAACAGCCTCTGCCTGGAACCAGCTGAGGTTGTTTCCACACCCAGGGCCTATGGTTTGGGCCCCAGTGTGTGTCAAGGCCTCCTCCATCCCCATCCCAGTGCTGAGTGGCCCCTGACCACACCTGCCTCTGGCAGCCTGGCCACTGAAGGCCCCTGAAAGGGTGGTGTGCAGGCCAGCAGCCCTCAGGAGCTCTGGTCACAGGTCGAGTGCATGCTGGGGTAAAAGGGCTTGAACATGCGTGAGCTCATGTGTGCACCTGCACAGGTTCTCATGATGGCCACTCTCCAGTGTCCCTGATCCCATGTTCACATAGCCTCTGCCCTTGCATCCATGGAGGTTGGCGCACCCCTGACCAGCAGGTCTGGTTCCCGTCTCCCCCGCCCTTGGTTTCTCTAGGGAAGTTTCTGGGAATCCAGGACCTTCTGGGAGGGCGGGGAAGATGGCGTTGACCCCACTGTGTCCAGCCGTCTGATTTAAGTCCGTAATCACAACTCCCAGTCCCACGATGGGGGCCTGCCCTGCACTGCCCCCCAGGCGAAGGGCCAGCCCCTCACCCAGCTCCCGTAGCAGTGAGCGGTCCCCTGAGAGGGTCACCTGGGAGGGGCAGGACAGCCCTCCAAAGCCCCAAGAGCCACGCTGCAGCACTGATCTGACGGCCATCCCTGCAACGGTCAAGGGAGACCATGAGGCAGCTGGCAATTATGTGATTTCCAAGCGACTCATTCTGGGGCTAGGGTTGCTGCCACTTCAGGCCCAGCTTCGGTGGTGGTGGCAGGCTTGGGAGACGCTGCTGACAGTTCTGAATCCGTGCAGTCACTGAGGCCCCAGCACCTGGGCCTGCATCCTGGCCACTGCGTTCCTTCCACAGGATTCAGATGCTCCCGCCATGGGGATCCCTGTGCTGGCCTCACCTAGGGCTGAGCAACAAGGGCGTGGCAGAGCCCCCTCCCTAGAGCTGCCCCCTCCCTAGAGCTGCACGCTGCCTGCTCTGGGGTGTGGGAGACCGGTACTGGAGAGGCCGGGGGCTCTGCCCCATGGGGCCCCATGTGCCTTAGTAACCTGCTGAGGTCTTCCAAAGCCCGTGGAGGCCCCACGATGCCTCCGGCCTCCCCACAGGAGCCTCCCCGTAGCCTCTGGGTCTGTGCAGCCCTCCCGTAACGCCACCGCCTCCCTCACTTGGGCCTCCCCGAGCCTCCACCCTGAGAAGGGGTCACAGGAGGGCCATCCTTGGTCCGTGTCGAGGGAGATGCGATTGCTCCGTGGGCAACCCTCCTGTGGGGGGACCACACCCCTCCAGACCAGCCCCTCCCCTGCACCTGCTCCCACCACAGGGAGCCAGGACCTTGCCCAGCCCCCAGCCTCTCCCCACCATCCAACCTCACCCCGGCCTCTGGTGGGGTCTCCAGTCCTTGCTGCTCACACTCCTGCTCACACTCCTGTTCAGAGGAGATCACAGCCCAGGCCTGGCCCCCAGCAGCCTCCCTGCTGCCAAACCAACCGGGGCCACCCCATTCCTGGACCTCCATCCCCCGGACTGGCCCTGGTGGCCACGCCTCCCCCAGGGACAGGCCACCGCTGGTCACGGTTGTTCCAGGCTTGAGGCAGACCCTGCTTCCTCCACCCCTGGACTCTTGGGCTCCTCAGGGCTGGGCCTGGGCCCTCCAAGTCCCTCTCCTATTGGTGGCCTGTCCCCATCTGCAGACTCAGCTGCTGTCCCAGAACAGCCAGGCCCTGCTCCACAGCCAGCCATAGCCAGCACCCAGGCCTGGGCCCTTCACACTCCCAGCACGGTGAGTGTGTGTCTGAGTGTGCATGTGTGTGTGTGCACGCACCTGTGTTCGCATGTGTCCTAGTACTCAGGTGTGCTCACGTGACATACTTGTGTTTATGTGTGACTGTACATGCGTATGCATGCGTGTGTCCATGTGCATGAGTGTACATGCATAGTATGTGTGCGTGTGCATGTGCCAATGTGTGTGCAGCTGTACGGGGCCTGGCCTGCCGCCCACCCACCCACCAGCCAGAGGTCTCCGTCCCACCCTGGGCGTGTTTCTGGACTCCAGCTGTGTGCAAGTCTGAGCTTTCAGGGAGAGCTTCCTGGTGGCTTCCTCTTGCCCCTGCCACCCTCCTACCACCCTGGGGACAAGGCTGTGCTGGGTGCTCAGGGCCGGGGTGGGGAGACCTTTCTGTGGGATAACTACAGGATCTCAGGGACGAGCTGGGATTTCACCGGGAGAGATACTGAGATCAGCACCTGCAGCTGTGGGACGGCGTAGGCAGGGGCCTGGTTCTGGGAAGAGCCCAGCACTCTGACTGGGGCAGAGGAGGGGAGCCCCTTGGGGGCAGGCTGTGACCTGCAGGCTGTGAGTGGGAGCCAGGCTGAGGGACCACCAGGGGGCCCGAGTACAGCACCTGGGTGCCCCACGGCCCCCCCTCCACCTGCCTGACAGAGCCCACTGTGGCTGCTTCCTGATCCGCAACCCACCTGCCCAGCCCACCACCCACATCAGCAGCTGGGGAAAGGTGTGCACGTGGGCATGGCAGGTGAGGGCAGGAGAGGGGGACTGGCCCAGGGGAGGGCCTGGTCTGGCTAGTCCTAGCACCCACCTCCCCTCTCAGAGATGAGATGCTCCCTCTGCCTGGGATCCCCTTCCTGCCTCCGTGTGCTGGTCACATCCCCTCCTCATCCACACCTCTGCTTGGTTGACTCCCTCAGGACACCCCCTGACCCCTCAAGGCCCCAGCCACCCTCACGGTGCACACCGCACTTGGCATGACCTGATTGATGCCAGGCAGCTCTAGGGAGGGCAGAGGCCTCATCTGCCAGGTCTTGGCTATCCCAGAACCTGGCACAGGGTGTGACCCCAGGAGGGGAGCAGGAAGTTCCACCCCACCTCCAACCCTGGGAAGGCAATGGGGGTGCTTCAAAAGCCAAGAGCTCCTGCTCACACTGATCTGGAGAACTCAGGACTCAAACCAAGTCAGGTTCTTTACAATAGGACTTGTCAGTGCCTTTGGCGACTGGCATTGAGTGCCCCTCTGCCCCTGCCCTGAGCGAAGCCTGCGGGAACGTCCTTGGCACGTTTGACCCCATGGCTCTGACATCTTGCAGAGAAGTGACATTGTCAAGGGGCAAGTTCTCCTGCAGGAAAGAGAGGAGCAGGGAGAAAGGGAGTGGGCACCAGCCAAGCCCTGGGGGCTTCTGCCGTCAGCCAGCCCCTTGCCTCCAGAGTGCCAGGCAGGAGTTCAGAGAGCTTTCAGTCCCTCCTGTGGCACCTCCCCAAGCAAGGGCACACTCATGTCAGGGGCTGGAGAGGGACAGGGCTGGGTCCGGGCCTACTGGGGCACCAGGAAGGTCACTGACACTGGGCCTTCTGCGCCTCGAGTCCAAAGCCCATGTGTGATCAGGAGGCTGGCCTGGAGGCCCAGCGCAGCCCTAGAGCTCTCCCTGGCCTGGGAAGGGGTGTGTGCTGGGGGCCCTGGAAGGCTACAGGGAAACCACCAGTTCAATTCAGACCTCTCACCACCCCCGTGGGACTCCAGGTGTGGAAGCCCAGCTGGAATAGCCACACTGAGTCGGAGGGCGAACCACACTCCCAGGCCCCAAGGGTCCCCATCCTTCCACATTCTTGGAGGGGAGCCACACTTGAGGGACCCCAAGGTCTCCCAGGCCAGAACCTTGAGGCCGCAGGACTTCAGCCACTCAGGCCTGGACCACTGCAAGGCTGGCCAAGGAACAGGGGAATAGGGTGCTGCCTGAGCCTAAGTGAGGGGCTTCCAGGGGCCCTCCAGGAGAAGCTGGCTGGAGGGCTACATGCCCAGCCTCTGGCGAGCGAGGGGATGGAGGGCTTGTGACTTCTGACCCCCTGTCCTCACCCCAGGACCAAGCCACAGGATGCAGTGAGTCAGAGGGTCCTGGAGGCAGTGCCTGGCTCCCCACCTCCCTGGCCGACCCCCACCCTGTCCCCCCACCTGCTGCCCCAGCCCACTAAGAAGTTGGCCGCAGGCACCCCCAGCGCAGTGCCTGTGAAAGGCTCCATGGCAGACACGGTGGCTCCAGAAGTGTTCCTGCTCCCCAGGAGCCAGCTGCAGGAGCTGGGGGCACGGCAGGCGGGCCGGGGGACTCTGTGGCGCGCAGCGAAGGCTATTTAAATGCTCCATTGGAGAGGGATTAAAGTTTACGCAAGGTCACTGAGGATGTGATAATTATAATCACAGGTTTTTGGCTCCACAATGACAGCCATTTGTTATTTCCGCTTGGGTGGCTCCCGCGGCCCCGAGTTGGTGACAGGCGTGGACTGATTTAGTGGCCCGAGCCCATGCCCCTCCCCTCCCACTGCAATCCCAGCAGCCCCCACTGCTGGGGGCTACCAAGGGCTCCACCCCCTGGGGACGAGGAGAGTCTCATTATGAGATGGGAGGGGGGAGTGGTGACGGAGAGGGATGGTGGCAGAGGCAGGGGATGGGTGGGGGCAGGGCGGGGGGCGTCCCCACCTGGGAGTGGAGAGACTGTTGTACAGGCTGCCCATCAGGGTGTGAGCCTGCCTGGCCCAGGCCTCAGTTTCTCCATTTATGAGTCTCCATGCACCAGCTGTGCCCTGAGGATCCTGGCTCCACCTCCGGCCAAATTCAGTCTTGTCTTTACTGCCCACACTTGCAAGTCCACGGCGGCCAACGCACCTGACAGGAAAGGTTCTGTCCACTCCCCACCGTCTCCAGCTACAATTGCTGCTCTATATTTCAACGTTTCCCTGGAATTGAGTCCATTTCACCAGGTGAGAGTCTGCCCTGGGTCCATCACAGCTATACCCAGTTTCCCCAGCCTAACAGGGAGGCCATGGGGCCCCAGGTCCCTGGAAAGGAGAGCCGGAACCAGGCCCCACCTTGAGTGAGGTAGGTGGCTCCCTGAATTGGGGGTCCGTAAGCCCCAGACCACCTGTGCCCAGGCTGTCTCAGCAGGCAGTACTTGGTGGGACAGGGTGGCTGTGATGGGTTTGGAGATTTGCCCCGAAGTGGTGCCAGGCCGCTGTGTCTTCCTGAACTCTTGCTGGCTACAGGCCAAGCCCTTTGTGCCTGGCGACCTCTGCACCCGGATGGCTTCACTGGGGGAGGGAGTGGGGGGAGCTGGCCTGCCCACGGGGCATCGCGGCACGCGGTGGGGGGTGACCTGGGCGGAAGGAGGATCCCGGGCCTCTGCTAGGGCAGGGAGGCCAAGGGAGTTTGGGCCGGGGGAGACACCCCGAGCGCCCTGCCTGCCTCCCGCCTGTTGCCGGCCTGTGATTGATGCAGGGTTTTTTTGTTTGTTTTGGCAATCAGAGGTGTGAGCGCTTTAATATATATTAAATGGTGATAAATAAGGGGTCCAGGCAGTCGGCCTGACGCGGCATTTGTCTTGGAGGGAGCAGAGATTGATATCTCGTGGGCGGCATTAAAAACTCCCGCCACAGTGGCATGGGCGGCCCCGGGGCGGCCGAGCTCCTCTCCGGGCAGGGCCGGGACCACCCTCAGCCACTGTCCCCAGCCCCACACCCTCACCCATCCCCTGCCTGCAAGCCTGCGGCCCTGCACGCCCGGACCCACCCGCGGGTGACTGGCACCGAAAGTCCCCTAACGCCCCGGCAGCCCCAGGCCTCCACTGCCCGGACACCCCGGGCTCCCCCGGCTGCCCCAGGTCCTCCTATTCGCCCCTTGGCCGGCGCCCTCCGCCCGCAGCCCACCCATACGGGGCCGAGGGGCCGCTGCGCTTCTGCAGGAGCCCATGCTGGCCTGAGAGGCACAGGGCACGAGGGCACAGGGTCCCAGGGCCAGCCCAGCCCTGTCCCGTGCAAAGGTCTTAGTGCCAGGGCCCAGCCTGGGGCAGCTGCATCCTCCACCCTCGGCTTCACCCCGGCCTGCCCTCATCTGATTGGATGGGCTGAGGTCACGTGTGCCCCAGCCAATCCTCACATCCGGGGCCGTGCACCGCCTCTGATTTGAGCCAATCACGGTTCACTTGGTGGGCAGGGACTTCTGCAGCTCAGCAGGTGGGAGGGGCCTCCACCAGGGTTGCCTTGACCTCTAGCTGACCTCTGCCTGACCTCTGGCTGACCTCTACCCTCCCCTCAGGAGGAATGCCCCAGGGTGAAGACAAGGTGGCGGCCAGGCTGTGCCGTCCAGGTGCCTGGGCCTGGAGCTCTGGAGGCCCCTGGGGGCCTTGGGGTGGGGTCACCCGGCAGTGGACACTGGGGGCACTGGGATGGGGGCACCAGGGAGTTCTGGGAGGTGGGATCTGGGGAACATGGAGGGGCACAGGAGGTTGGGCGCTGGGGCCATGAGGTGGAAGCACTGAAGGAGTGGGAAGGAGGTGCCCGAGGATGGGCACACTGGTCACTGGGGGGTGGCCACCGGGAGCGATGGGGCCTCTGCAGGAGGCGGTGGGGGGCACTGGTGATGCAGGACGGGTGAGGCCCAAAGTCAAGGCCATAACTTGGGAGGGAATCCAAGGGCAGGGGTCACAGCAGAGGCAGAGGTGCCCCTCCTCGCAGACCAGGGCTTCGCACGGGCAGCGCGTCCAGAGTGGCGGCTCAGAGGCAGCTCTGGGCTCATTATGCCCACTTTTAATGATATGCAAATTAAGGGGTGGTTTGTGCAGAATTTTCCAGAATGAGGGCAGTGACGTCTGGGTTGTCAGTGGTTGCCATGGAAAGGGGCGGCAACTTCTGGCTGTTGCCATGGCAGTGGTGACTGACATGACACACTGGTGGGCGTGTCTTATTGGAAGGTGCTTCTGCCCCAGACCTGTTTTGGCTAGTCCTCGATTTGGTCCAGTGTCCAAGCCCCACCTCTGGAGTCCAGTCCTGCTTCCTAGCTTACTGTGGAAGGGGGCACTGGGGTCACTGTGGGGGCACGAGAGTCACTGGGGGGTGGGCACTGAAGGGGTAGAGAGTGGGCACTGGGGTTGCTGTAGGGTGGCCTCTGGAGCCACTGGCAGGTGGGCATTGGAGAGGGGCACTAGGGTGGGCAGTACACACCCCAAGGTGAAGTCACAGGCCACAGGGCAATTGGATCAAGGAGGCCCTGGGTCCATGGGCCCCCAGCGTTCCCCCCTGCCCCGTCTCCTGATGTCATGGCTGGCAGCAGGGCACTGGGGCCAGGCCTGGTGGGGTCTTTGAGCTGACCCCTCTCTGGGGGACTGGAGCTACAGCCTCTCGGAGTGCAGTGGGGTGGAAGCCAGCCCCCACGGAGCAGATCAGATCAGCCTGGGCGGACGAGACGCAGAAGAGGGGCTCTGTCCGGGTCCCAGAGACCCAGGAGAGGAGGGGAGCATATTTTTATATTTTTAGTGTATCCCTGTGGCCATTGTGGAGAAGACTCCCTTTTTTCCCATTTTTCCAACGCGGGCTTTCTGGATACTGGTTGCACCTTCAGATTCAGCCATAGCAAGAGGAAACACCACTGCCCCCTGCCCTGTCACTGACCTGGCAGCGGCCTCGTGGGCCAGGACCACCGCAGGTGAGCCTGAGACCCGGCTCCCTCTGCTTTTCTACCCCCTGCACAGCCCTGGCATGAGAAGTGTCACAAAATATGCAAACGCCACAGCCTCTGTTGTCCTCCATAGCCTCCCAAGAAAAATGCCACTTCCGGGGCATTACCCGACTGGGTGCCAGGCACCCTCCTGTGGTGCTCACCTCTCGTGCTGGCAGAATTGATGGACACCCCAGGGAGATGCGGAGGTGTCCTGTCTACTCAGTTCATCAAAGTGTGTTTTCTGTAAAACACTTCCAGAGCTGACAGAGGTTGCAGGTGGCACCCTGGGGAGCAGGGCTGGCTCCTGGGGGTGGGGCAGCTCCCTGGCCAGAGGCCCCTGCGCCCCCCTGGAAGCAGGGTCCCGAGGGCCTCTGTTCCCCCAGAAGGGCTGCCTGGAACAGCCTCAGCCATGGAGGCTGGCGTTGCTTCCAGAACAGTGTCCCCACGAGGCCTTAAAGAACATCAGCTGTGCACAGGGGGCAGAAGTCCCCGCATTTATGTGCCTGGTGCTGCCTGGGAGGGATATAATGGGGGCTCAGGAGGCGTCTATGCCAGCCTCCCCTTCCTCTCAGGTTGACAATTCTGGCTTAACCCTCCCCCGTGAACGTGCTGTGCCCTGAGAGGACAGAGGTGGCTTCGGCAGGGCCAAAGACTGGGAGACTTGGGGGTCCTTAGTGGGGCAGGATCAGTAGGGTAGGACTCTGGAGGGGAGCAGGGACGAGACATCCCGCCCCACTTTGGGGGCCCGGGCCCTGTGTCTGCACTCCTGCCTTTGCCAGTTTGCTCTTCCATCACCGTCTCTTTCTTTTTTGGGGGGTGCTTTTTGAGGACGTTAGCCTTTCACACCTCTCACGTGTTGCAATCCCCCCGCCCCTATTTGTCTTTTTCTCATGAGAAGGCAACTTCTGCCATTTAGAAGTACATGATTTTGGCTGGGTGCAGTGGCTCCCACCTGTAATCCCAACACTGTGGGAGGCCGGATGGTCGGATCACTTGAGGTCAGGAGTTCAAGACCAGCCTGGCCAACTTGGCAAAACTCCATCTTTACTAAAAATACAAAAAGTAACTGGGCATGGTAGCTGGCACCTGTAATCCCAGCTACTCATGAGGCTGAGGCAAGAGAATCGCTTGATCCCAGGAGGCGGAGGTTGCAGTGAGCCGCAATCATGCCACTGCACTCCAGCCTGGGCGACAGAACAGGACTCTCTCTCAAAAATGAAAAAAAAAAAAAAAAGAAAGAAAGAAAAAGAAATACATGATTTTACATTAGCCAAATGTATCCATCTTTTATAGTGTTTGTGTTTGTTTGCGTAGAAAAGTTTTGTCTCCTCTGAGATTATGTCTATAGTTTAATTTGATTGCAAGTGAACTAGGTACCAAGGGGTCACCAGGCACTCACCCCATCTTCTGCTTTCTACGTTGAGAAGTTCCCTGCAGCCCGTGTTCCGGCCTCTTTTGTAGACTCACTGCTGGGCTCTGTGCTGTGTCCTGTGTGCCATGGCGGCTCCCTGTAGCTCTGTGGTCTGTTCTCATATCTGAATGCTGAAGCGCACACGTGCTTTCTCTGGGCTTCCTGGTGTTCTTGCATGCTTACTTTCCACACGACTTTAGACTCAGCTTGTCTGGTTCTGAATGATCCTGTTGTTTTTTATTGGCAATGACTTCAGGGATGATGCTCTGTTTCGTCTTTCCATCCTGGATGGGCTGCTTTTTATGTTCCCCAGCAGAACTTGAAAGCTTTCTTTGTACAGGGCTCACATCGTTTACTAAATTTATTTATTTATTTATTTATTTATTTATTTATTTATTTATTTATTTTCTTCTTTTTGAGACAAGGTCTTGCTCTGTCACCCAGGCTGGAGTGCAGTGGCGCAATCTCAGCTCACTGCAACCTCCACCTCCCAGGCTCAAGCGATTCCCCTGCCTCCTCCCACCTCCGCCTCCCAAGTAGCTGGGATCACAAATGCACGCCACCACACCCAGCTAATTTTCGTATTTTTGGTAGAGATGGGGCTTTGCCATGTTGCCCAGGCTGGTCTCGAACTCCTGGGCTCAAGCAATCTGCCCTCCTCCAGCCTCCCAAAGTACTGGGATTACAGTTGTGGGCCACTGCATCTGGCCAGTTTCATGAGCATTGTATAATTTTCTTTCTCTCTGGTTGTTGTGGATTTGGGCTTATTGATTTTGTTCCCAGCCTCCTTACTGACGTGTGCTTTTGCTATAGGTGGTTTTCAGTTGATTTTGCAGGGATACAGCCACATCATCTGTTAAAAATGGCCATTTCCCCTCCACTTTTCCACGTGGACTCCTATGTTAGTCAGCTCACTGCCACGATGGAAACAGCACACTGGGAAGCTCACACACAAACATTTCTTTTCCCACAGTTCTGGAGGCTGGAAGTCTGAGACTCCGGTGCCAGCAGGTTTGGTTTCTCCGGAGGCCTCTCTCTGGCTTGTAGGTGGCATCTTCTCACTGTGTCCTTACCTCCTGGGGTCTCTCTCTCCTTGGAAGGACACCCATCACACTTCAGATGACATTCCCTCAAGGTTCCTGTCTCCAGGTAGCCTGGCACTGGGGATCAGGGCTTCAACACAGGAATCATGGGATTGGGGGGGTGATTCCTGCTGTAGCAGCACCTGACTCTCTCTCTTCCTAACTGCAGGGCGCCCGAGTGGTAAGTGCTGGCACTGGCATGGAGTCTGACCCTGAGCCGAGGAATAGCCCTTGCAGGTCCTCGCTGTCCCCAGGCTGGCTAGGGCCGGGCCGGAGTCTGTGAGGGATGTGAGGTCACGCAGTTGAGGTTGAGGGGCAGCAGAGGCGGGAGGCTGGCATGCTCTGGAGAGGCTTGTTATCTGGGGGGCCATGGGAACGTCGGCAGGGACAGGGCAGGGTGGGCGAAGAGCTGTGGGAAGCGCCGGGAGAGCAGAGGGCCCTGGACCACAGGCAACACAGGGGGAGCCTGGGAGAGCCGTGTGGAGTCATCCCCCAGGCTCGGCCAGGCTCTGCCCAGAGCCTCCTGGGGCCCAGGTGTGTGGCCCCAGCAGCCGTGGCGCGGGTGTCTGGTCAGTGGCCCTGACCCAGCCTGGTGAAATGCACTATATAAATGTAAATTTCCCTGCAAGCCGCTCACTCACTCATTCAACAAGCGATCAGTGCAGCGCTGTCACTCCAATTTTCCACACTTTGTGTCTCTGTTCTCTGTCTGGGGCAATCCTGTTTCCCTGGGCCGTGGCAGGCTGGCAGCTGGAAAAGTTCAGCTTCTCAGACGCAGACAGGACCACCCAGCGGGCCGCCAGTGAGGGGTGGGGCACAGCTGCAGGCGGCTGACCCAGGCAGGATGTCCCAGTGAGGTCTCTCCAGGCTCGGGGATTGGGGCAGTCGCCTGGGATGGGGAGTGGATTTGGGAAGAGAAGAGCCTCATGGGTGGGCCCTGGGCAGAGGGAGATGCACGCCCATCTTCTCTGGGCAGATGGGGGTGAGGGAGGAAGAAGCAGGGGAGCTCCAATTAGGGCTCTCCCTCCCTCCCTTCCTCAGGGAGCTCCTGGGTACCTGGGCCTCCGGGCCTCCTCTGCACCCCACCTGGAGAGACAGCGGCACAGGGGCTGTCTCCGGAGCACTGTGGCAGCCTCAAACAAGACGCTCCCTCCAGCAGCAGCTCGCTTGCCTCCCATTGGTCAAAAGTAAACAGCCCATGGGGTCTCCTTTTAAAAGCAGGGAAACTGAGGCCAGGGAGTGAGGGATATACTCCCCCAGAGCAAGTAGCAGACCTGAGGCTCGAGGCCAGCCCTGGGCCACATCCCTGGCACCCTGGAGGAGGAGACAGCAGGCAGGGCACAGGCATCAGGGACTGGGCATGGATAGTGGAAGGGGGTGGCCATACTCAGAGCCCAGGCCCTGTCCCAGAGGCCCACACATCAGGCCTGACCCTCCCGTGTCTCAGCCACTGTGCAGCCCTGGCTGCCCCTATCCTCTGTGGGCTCCGTGCTGCCCCTCGTCCCCGGGGTGTTCCCTGCCTACGCCTGCTGGCTGAGATTCATTTGTCTTGGTGCCTGCACATCCCAGCTTTTGAGGCCTGGGAGGGAGGCCCAGCTTCAGTGCCAGGCAGGAGTGGAGAGGCTCAAGGCCTTCCGAGGGCTGCAGGTTCATCCAGTGCTCACCTGCCTGTCCTACAAACGGACACGAGCAGCCGACCAGGGACAGCAGGGCAGCCCCAGGGATGGGCTCGCTTTAAAAAAACACAGCTTTATCAAAGTATCACTGGCATACAACAAACCTCACATATTTAACGTGTACAATGTTATGGGTTTTGACATGTGTCCGTGCCAGCAAGAACATCCCTGGGACCCAGGACACAAACATTCTGGTCACCCCCAGAAGTCATTTCTGTTCCTTCCTGACACCTCCTCTCAACCTTTCCTTTGAGCCCAGCAACCACTGATCTTTTGTCACTGTAGATTAATTTTCACTGTCTAAAATTTTATACAAATGTACGTTTTTCCCCTCTGGCCTCTCTCACGCAGCATAATTATTTTGTAATCCATTCATGTCGTCTTGAGTAACAGTAGTTCTGTTTTGTTGCTGAGCTGAGCAGTACTCCATTGTGTGGTTATGATACACAGTGATACAGTTTACAATTCACCTTTTGATGGACATATGGGTAGTTCCAGTTTGGGGCTATTACAGATAAAGTTGAATGCACTTCATGTACAAGTCTTTGTGTGGACATGCACTTTCATTTCCCCTGGGTAAATGCCTAGGAGTGGAATGGTGAAATTGTAGGGTAGATGTATATGTATTTTTTTAAGGAAACAGCCAAGCTGGTTTCTAAACTGGCTGTTCCGTTCACTCCCCACCACGATGCACACACACCCTCCTCCATGTCCTCACCCGCACTTGGCAAGGTTGGTCTTTTTAATTTCAGCTACTCCAAGAGGTGTACAGGAGCAGCTTTATGCGGTTTTAACCTGCATTTCCCGGTTAATTAACAACGTCGAGCATCGTTTCACGTATTTGCTTGCCAGCTGTGTGTCTTCTCTGGTAAGAACGTCTCCTCAAATCTTTGGTGTGGTTTGAATTGGGTTGTTTCTGTTAGTATTAATCCGTAAGAAAATTTCCCCTGCCTTTTCAAACTGAACTATAACATAACATTAACCATTTTAAAGCATGCAATTCTGTGATTTTTAGTGTATTTATAAGGTTGTGCAACCATCAGCACGGCCTAATTCCAGAACATTTTCCTCACCCTGCGAAAGTTGATCGTACAAATTGGGTCATTCTTGTCACACCCAACTACAAGGGAGTTGGGGTCTGAGGGAAAGCACTCGGGGTACAAGACATTCCTCCAGGAATGTGATTCTCTGCAAGTGCAGCTGCTGAAACTGCTGTCACCTGAAAGCACCTCATCTGCAGCTACTGCGATCAGGGCAGCAACTCCAGGGCCGACTTTGCCCGGCCTGGCCCAGCCGAGGGGGCTTGCAGGCCCGAGCTTTTCCAATGCCCGACGTCCTCATGACCACAGGTGACCTTCCTGTTTCCTGAGCCGCAGCCTTGTCTGTATTCTTCGGAAGGGGAGCTCCCCTGCCCCGGTCTAAGTGTGTGCCCCGAACTGGAATTCCTTCCTCCCAAATAAAACCCATGAAACGTAGAGATTCATCTACGTTTTATTTTGACTTCCACGAAGAGGAAATCCTGTTCCGGTTCCGCTGTCGCTGCCTGCTCTCCACCCCAGTCCCTGCCACCCGGAGCCTGCACTGGGCCTCCGGAGGCCGCAGCCACTTGGGAATGGGAACGGAAGGGGGTTCCAGTCCCCCAGCTGGGACTGGCTGTCGCTGGGCCCGACCTTTTCAAGGGTTCCGGAGCTCAGCCTCCGTGGCTGGGCCTCAGAGACTGATAGACTCGGGATGCCCACGTCCCAGCTCAGGGCCCAGGGTCCCCCGACCGCCTTCGAGACAGCTGGGGTGGCCTGGACCCCCTGCCCCGCTGGACGCTGTGGCTCCCACCGCAGACAGTCCCCCAGCCCCGCCAGGAGGGCCGCCAATCACAGTGCCCCTTCTCTCCCACCACAGGGATTGGTTTAGGGCCAGGCACATGGCCTAAGCTGTCCAATCACAGTACCCCATCTGTACAACCACAGTGACTGGCCCAGGAGTGAGCACATGGCCCAGGCCACCCAATCATAGTGCCCCACCTGTCTAACCACAGTAATTGGTCTAGGGGCAGACACATGGCCTAAGCTGTCCAATCATGGTGCCCCATCTGTCTAGCTATAGTGATTGGTCCAGGGACGGGCACATGGCCTAGGCCGTCCAATCATAGCTCCATAGGGAGGAGGAGCAGAGCGGGCATAGCGAGGAAGGGAGGAAGAAAGGAGGCGAGGAGGGGAAGGGGAAAGAGAGAGGGAGGAGAGGAGTGGTGGGGGGTGGATAGGGGAGGTGAGAGGGAGTGAGAGAGGAAGGGCGGGTTAGCGGGGACAGGGGAGGGTGGCTGCTTTGCAGTTTAATAGGGTGCCAGCGCCCAAGGCCACGTGAAACCCTCCTTTCCAGGGCAGAGACTGTGGCTCCAGCCCACACAGGCCCCGAGGGAGTTCTGGGAGCAGCCCTCCATCCACGCCCCCGCAGGGCAGCCAGCCCCCTGCCAAAGCGGGGGGGTTTCACCCACCCTCAGGGCCTGATTTATAAGCTGTCTTGCTGCGGGTCATTTGCTTTCTCCAAAGCCTACAGAGATCTAATTGCCGTTTGAAGAAAAAAAAAATGCCCTAAATAAAGCAGTTAATTGCAAGTAGCAGCTCCTCTAGGCGCGGCCTTGCGGGCCTGGAGCTGCCGGCCATGGACCCCAAGCGAGGCGCCGGGGTGGGGCCCGGGCCGCAGGCAGGTCGGGGATCAGGCCGGGGGCGGCTGGGGTGGGCTCAGCAGAGCAGTCCCTGGCCCCGCGGTTAATTGAAATAACCGGGTCAATACAAGGCCGCCGGGACCCAGCCCCGTTTGATCTCTCTCCTGGGCAGATTAATTGTTATCAATTAGCGGCCCCGGCTAAAGGGCTGCACTGTCAGGCCTGATGGGGACCGAGCGTGCCACAGGTCCTGGCTGATGTCCTTGGGGGCAACGGGCCCGCCGGGAGGGCTTCAGCAGGGAAGCCAGGGGTCAGGGACCAGGTCCCTGGGGCAACGCCAGTGCGGGCAGGCCCTGAGCCTAGGACAGCCCACCACGGCTCCAGCACCGGCACTAGCACGGCTCCTGCACCGCCCAGGACGGCCCAGCACCGCCCCAGGGCGTCCGCTGCATAGCCCAGGATAGCCCCAGGATGGCCCAACGCCGCCCATTAGGGCCCCAGGACAACTCCAGGATGGCCCCAGCACAGCCCCCGCACCCCCCCAGCACCTCCCCAG
This sequence comes from Chlorocebus sabaeus, assembly GCF_047675955.1. Lineage (NCBI taxonomy): Eukaryota > Metazoa > Chordata > Mammalia > Primates > Cercopithecidae > Chlorocebus > Chlorocebus sabaeus. The sequence goes on along the minus strand of NC_132930.1, from coordinate 48,281,296 downwards.
GAGGGCCCCAGCACAGGGCAGCACAGCCCCAGGAGAGCCACAGCACGGCCGCAGGGCCCGCGGCGCTGTGGAGCGCATGAGCCGGGTGCGCCCTGGGGTGCGGCCTGCGCTGGCAGCCCCAGCCCAACTGCCGACCACTGCTGCCGTAGAAACTGGACCCATCCGCGGGACCGGTGCAAGGTGCGGCCGAAGGGAGGTGGCGAGGCCGGGCCGCCGGGCGCTGGGAGCCGCGGCCACATCGGTGGAGCAGGGCGAGGCGCCACCTGGCGGCGGGCCCTCCCCTCCCGTGCGCGGCGCGGGAGCTGCTGGGGCCCCTTCCCGCTGCCGCAGCCCGCCTGGAGGTCCCCGCCCTCCAAGTCCCTGCCGACCGGCTTCTTCTCCCATCACGGCGCCGTCGCCTTCAGCCTCTCTGGATACTGACTGTCATTTTAAAACCGGGATACTCACAAATGGTCTGGCTCCCCACACCCCAGGCTGCCCACACAGGCACCCCTGCTGACCCAGGCAGGGCCCAGGCTCCCGGCCTTCTTCATAGGACCAGAACACGGAGGGGGACTGGGGAGTGAGGGCTGCCTGAGCCCGGCCTTCCTCATAGGACCACACCATGGAGGGGGACTGGAGAGTGAGGGCTGCCTGAGCCGGGTCTCTGGAAAGCAGTCCTCGGGGCTCAAGAGTGAGGCTGAGAGGAAGCTCTTTCCTTATCACCCCACCCTTCCTACCTCTCTTTGCTGGTCCCAGCTGGGTGGCCATACTCTTTCATCTTGGACTAAAGAGCCCTCCAGGGAATATGGGCCAGGACACGACTATCCTGAGCCTTGGAGCAGCTGAAGTTGAACAGACTCGGCCTCAGCTCGGTTTTTGCCATATGTGCTGGGTGGCCCTAAGGAACTTGCTCCACCTCTGAGTCCCAGTTTCCTCCTCTTGCATAACTGTTCTGATTATTAAGAGACCAGGTGTGGAAAGAGCTGTGGACCAGGAAGAAAGGAGATGATGATGGCAATGGCTATGGTGGAGGTGAAGAGGATGATGGTGGTGGTGATGGTGATGATGGTGATGCTGGTGGTGATGATGGTGGTAGTTGGTGATGATGGTTATGGTGGTGATAATGGTGATAGTGACAATGATGATGGAGGTGATGGTGGTAGTGATGGTAGTGATGATGGTGATGATGGTGGTGACAGTGGGGTGATGATGGTGGTAACGGTCATGGTGGTGGTGATGATGGTAATGGTAGTTATGGTGATGGTGACAATGATGGTGATGGTGATGATGGCAATGGTGATGATAAAGGTAGTGGTGATGGTGGTGGTGATGACAATGATGGTGATGGGGATGATAGTGGTGATGGTGGTAATAGTGGTGATGATGATGGTGGTGATGATGGCAACAATGGTGATAGTGGAGATGGTGATGATGGTGGTAGTGACGGTGGTGGTGATGATGGTGATGATGATGGTGATAGTGATGATGGTGATGGTATTGGTGATGATGATGGTGTTGACGATAAAGGTAGTGGTGATGGTGGTGACAGTGATGGTGGTAATAGTGGTGATGACGGTGGTGGTGATGATGGTGACAATGGTGATGGTGGAAATGGTGATGGTGGTGATGGTGATGATGGTGGTAGTGACGATGGTGGTGGTGATGATGGTGATGGCGATGATGGTGATAGTGATGATGGTGATGGTATTGGTGATGTGGTGATGATGGTGATAGAGATGGTGGTGATGATAGTGATGGTGATAAGGATGGTGGTGATGATAGTGATGGTGATAGGGATGGTGGTGATGATGGTGATGGTGATGGTGGTGGTAGAGATGTGATGGTGTTGGTGATGGTGGTGATGGTATTGATGGTGATGGTGATAATAATGACACTGGTGATGGTGGTGATGATGGTGATTATATTGATGTGATGATGGTGACATTGATGGTAGTAATGATCATGGTGGAGATGATGCTGATGGTGGTGACAATGGTGATGGATGGTGGTGGTGGGGCGATGATGATGATGGTGATGGAGATGATGGTGATGGTGATGATGATAGTGATGATGGTGGTAATGGTGATGGTGGTGGTGGAGATGACGGTGATGGTAATGACAGTGGTGATGGTAGTGATAATGGTGGTGATGATTGTGATCATGATGATGGTGATGATGGAGGTGATGATTGTGATGGTGGTGATGGTGGTGGTGGGGATGATGATGATGGTATTGATGACAGTGATTATGGTGGTGATGATGGTGGTGATGATTATGATCATGATGATGGTGATGGTGATAATGACAGTGGTGATGGTGATAATGGTGATGATGGTGGTGATTATTGTGATGGTGATGGTGGTGATGATGGTGATAGTATTGATGGTGATGGTGATGGTGATGGTGATGATGGTGGTGATGATTGTGATGATGATGATGGTGATGGTGGAGATGATGGTGATGGTGATAATGATGACAGTGGTGATGGTGATGATGCTGGTGACTATTGTGATGGTGATGATGGTGAAGATAATGGTGACGGTGATAATGACAGTGCCAATGGTGGTGGTGATGGTGATAATGGTGGTGATTATTGTGATGGTGATGATGGTGGTGATTATGATGGTGATGATGGTGATGGTTATGATGGTTATGGTGATGATGACAGTGGTGATGGTGGTGATGGTGATGATGGTGGTGATGGTGGTGATGGTGATGATGGTGGTGATTGTGATGGTGATGATGGTGGTGATTGTGATGGTGATGATGGTGATGGTGGAGATGATGGTGATGGTGATAATGACAGTGGTGATGATGATGATGATTGTGATGGTGGTGATGGTGATAATGGTGGTGATTATTGTGATGGTGATGATGGTGGTGATTATGATGGTGATGATGGTGATGGTTATGGTTATGGTGATGATGACAGTGGTGATGGTGGTGATGGTGGTGATGGTGGTGATTGTGATGGTGATGATGGTGGTGATTGTGATGGTGATGATGGTGATGGTGGAGATGATGGTGATGGTGATAATGACAGTGGTGACGATGGTGATGATGGTGATTGTGATGGTGATGATGGTGGTGATGGTGGTGATGGTGGTGATTGTGATGGTGGTGATGGTGGTGGTGATTGTGATGGTGATGATGGTGGTGGTGGAGATGATGGTGATGGTGATAATGACAGTGGTGATGATGATGATGATTGTGATGGTGATGATGGTGGTGGTGATGATGGTCATGATGATTATGGTGGTTAGTTGTATTACTTATCTATTGCTGTGTAACAAATTGCCTGAAAACATAGTAGCTAAAATCAGGAATATTTATTATCCTGCATGGTTACTGAGGTAAAAATCAGGAATATTTATTATCCTGCATGGTTACTGAGGGACCCTCAGAAACTGGAGAGCAGCCTAACTCTAGTTCTGGCTCAAGGTCTCTGGTGAAACTGCAGTCAAGTTGTCAGCCATGGTTGTAGGCATCTCAAAGCCTGACTGGTGGTAGATTCGTTCCCAAGAACATCCTGAGGCTGTTGGCAAGCCACCGACGTTCACTGCCTATACCCCAGGGATGTCGGTTTCCTGCCTCTATGGGCTTCTCCATCGGCTGTCTGAGTGGACTCGCTCCAGCCGCTGGCTTCCCCCCAGAGAAAGGGAGAGAGAGATGGGGTCGGGAAGGGGAGGAAGGTGAGGGAGAAATCCAGCCAGCACCCAAGACAGAGGCATGCTCTTTTCTACAGCCTCCGCTCAGAGGAGCCACCTCCCCTCCTACCACATCACCCAGAAGCATCGCTAGGTGCAGCCGCACTCCAGGAGGGGACTCCGTAGGCGTGTGCATCCCTGGGGCCATCTCAGGACTGCCAGGCAGACACTGTGATGAGGAGAATGCAGAAGGAGCAGAGGGTATCTTCTGGCTTCAGCCACCTCCGAGGTCAGAGACCCCACACAGTCCCTGCGGACTCCAGGTCTCACACCTGACTCAGAAAAAAGAGAAATTCTTGGGCCACACCCGGAGCTTCTTGTGATTTGCTTCTTCCTGCTGGAGCCTGAGTCCTTCTGAAGTGTTCTGTGAGTTGTGGCTGTGTTCATGTCTGTCCGTCAGCCAGATGGTGGGTGCCGTGTCCCTGAACCTGGGCCTCCTGAGCCTGGGCCTCCCGCCGGCCTTTTACAATCTGTGCATTCCCTCCAGACAGCTGCTCCTCACTCCCAGGACCCCTCTACCAGGGCACCAGCTAGGAGGGAGGCAGAGGGGCCAGGCACTGAGCAGGGGAGGGGCTGGCAGGGACCCTGTACCCAGCCCCTTGGAAAGGACACAGACCCAGATGGAGCCCGTCCCTTCAACACCTGGCCCAGGCCCCTCCCCAGCTCTGCTAGAATAAATCCTCCTCTAACAACCTCCCGCTGCTCTCCCAGCGTCTGAAGAATGAACACAGCTCCCCATAACTTTCCAGGCACTACCCAATGGGACAGTTTGTAATAAAATTGCTTCTAAAAACATATTTGCAAGTCGCCACCACATTTTTTAAGCAGAACAATCTCTCGCAGAGGCTCTTCATCTCCATGATTAAGTAACCGACTTTCTCACATAGATTTTGCTATATGCATCTTCACCAGGCTGAGGAAACGCTGTCTCCTCAGCGGTTTCCTTTAAAAAGTGTTTTGATGTGTGATTTACGGGGTTATCTGATGCATCCTCTCCTGGAGTGGGTTGACAGTGAGGGAAGGGGTGCCCTCGGGGTGCATCTGTAAGCCAGGCTGGCTCAGCAGGGCCTGGGCTCCAGGACTCACCTGAGGCTCAAGGGGTTCCGGTCCCCTGCTCCTGGTGTCCTGCTGGCCTTCTCCCTCCCAACCCCAGGCATCTTCCTGGGCCCTCTGCCACCCCTTCTCAGGGGAGGGAGGCAGCGGGGAGTGTAGCATCTCTGCACCTAGTCTGAGGCCACTGCAGGCCTTGGGTAACAGTGACGATCCTGCCCCTGGAGCTGGACCACGGGAGGGCCCCCGCCCTTCTCACATGCAATGAAGTCAGCCAGCAGTGGCCAGAACAGGCGCCAGCCCTCAGCGCACCAGCAGAGACGGGCTAGCCCTAGGTGGAGACACTCGCTCTCTGCGGTGTCTGGCACCGCAGTTGTACAGGGCTGTCCTGGTCATCTAGGCAGAGCCCCCCGGCACGCCCACACTATGGTGGCCCTGGGGAGTGACTGGCCCCCAGTGGGTGACTGGGGTCAGACCTCGTGGCCACTATGACCCTGCTGCCCTCCAACCTTAGTGTAGAGGCTCCTCCCACAGAGCTCCCACCAGGGGGTCTCGGGGACACCCACCACCTGTCATTGGGTCACTGATATTTGGCTTCTGTAAAAGTGTCAGCCAGTTGAAATGAAATTTTGTTTCCCACCCCATCTGCATGGCATCTTCTTAGACCCCTCACTCACTCCTGTGGGACAAAAACTGCTCCTCACGGATGAGCCCCCCACCCCCTGGCGGATAGATGGGGTGCTGGGAGGGGCCGGTGCCAGGCCAGAGCTGCAGAGCACAGCAGGGGATCCTCAGCCTTGGGCCCTCAGGCGACTTCCTGGCCAGGGGGCCCCACTCAGAGGGTGGCTGGTGCTGCCCCGGGAGGCCAGCTTTGCTGCACACAGGCCCCGGGCAGTGAGGCAGTGCTGCTGGCTGAGGGGCTGGGCAGGACCAGGGCCTGGTCCACTTGGCCTCCCTAGGACAGCCTCCACACAGACAACAGCCCTGGAAAGGCCGTAGGCTCAACTTCACCAAGTGCTGCCCGTCCAGGGGCTGGTGCCACCTGAGAGGCTCACCTGACTGACCCCGTGACAGGTAGGCTCGAGGCAGGCGTGTAGTCTGCCCACCGGAGGACCTGTGTTGCTCCCAAATACGCTGTTCACCTGTGTTGCTCCCAAATAGGCTGTTCACAGCCCTGTGGTGTGGTTGGGGCGTATTTGGGAGCAACACAGGTCCTCCGGTGGGCAGACTACACGCCTGCCTCGAGCCTACCTGTCACGGGGTCAGTCAGGTGAGCCTCTCAGGTGGCACCAGCCCCTGGACGGGCAGCACTTGGTGAAGTTGAGCCTACGGCCTTTCCAGGGCTGTTGTCTGTGTGGAGGCTGTCCTAGGGAGGCCAAGTGGACCAGGCCCTGGTCCTGCCCAGCCCCTCAGCCAGCAGCACTGCCTCACTGCCCAGGGCCTGTGTGCAGCAAAGCTGGCCTCCCGGGGCAGCACCAGCCACCCTCTGAGTGGGGCCCCCTGGCCAGGAAGTCGCCTGAGGGCCCAAGGCTGAGGATCCCCTGCTGTGCTCTGCAGCTCTGGCCTGGCACCGGCCCCTCCCAGCACCCCATCCACGAGTGTGCACTGCACACCCATCCATGCATCTGTACACCTGTGAGTGTGTCCACCCCGTGCCAACAGCAGGCAGGGAGCCACCCTGACAGCCACGGTGGGGGCACCCAAGTCTGCACTGCTGGGCAAGCTGGCCACCCAGACAGGCTGTCCTCACCCCGAGCATCACGCGCACCGAAAGGAAGGACACTGGCACTGAAGCCTGGGGGAGCCCTGAGGACTCTGTGCCCAGTGAAGGAGGCCAGTAACAAAGGGTGCGTTCCGTGACCCCACTTCTGGGAAGCACCCTCCTGGGAAGCATCCTTCTGGGAAACAGTCGGAAGAGGCAAATCGGGATCGGGATGAGGGATGAGCGGTCGCCAGGGGCTGTGGAGGGGATGGTGCAGGGCTTCTTTAGAGGTGATGCAAATGTTGACAATAGACTGTGGTGATGGTTGTGCAGCTCTGTGGAAAATGAAAAACACTGAATTTTACACTTTAAATGGTGTGCAAGTCATATCTCGATAAAGCTGTTTAAATAAAAAGAAAGAACATTAGGCCAGGCATGGTGGCTCATGCCTGTAATCCCAGCATTTTGGGAGGCTAAGGCAAGTGGATCACTTGAGGCCAGGAGTTCGAGATCAGCCTGGCCAACATGGCAAAACCCCGTCTCTATAAAAAATACGAAAATTAGCTGGGCATGGTGGCACACGCCTGTAATCCCAGCTACTCGGGAGGCCAAGGTGGGAGAATCACTTTAATGTGGAAGGTGGAGGTTGCGGTGAACCAAGCTTGCACTACTGAACTCTAGCCTGGGCGACAAAGCGAGACTCCATCTCAGAAAAACAAACAAAAACATAAATTGGGGTGCCACAGGGGTGTTTGGGCAAAGACTGTGTACCTCCCTCTGCCTGGGCCAGGTCTCCAGGCTCCCGGAAACCTGGTTCCTCTCCATCTCCTCAAAGGCAGTAGTGCCTGGAGCCAGCCCTGGAGACCTCCCGGCCGGCCAGCTAGCTGCGAAGGCTGGGGGCCAGCACCAGGCTCTTCTGGAGCCAGCACATGCACTGACCCTGAGGCCCAAGTGGCTCTTCATGGAGTACTGGGTCTGGTTAGGGCAGAGGGTGGACAAACAGGCCCAGGGTGTCTGTGTGCCTGGGAAGGGGTGGCAAAGGCAAAGAGAACCACGGTGGAACGCACCCTGCTACAGGGGCTGGCCCTGGGCCCAGCTCCCAGCAGCCTCCCACAGGCCCCTCACTCCCCTCTGCTCCCTGAGCGCCCATGATGCAGGCAGCTGGGCAGGGGCTCGAGCCTCAGAGGGTCCCCATGGGATCAGCCCAGCCTCACCACAGCCACACTCCAGCAAGGGCAGAGTCACTGGGCCTGGGGGCAGCCTGAGGGGGCGTGGCCGCAGGCGGGCAGACTTTCCGCTGGAGAAGGCACCACCCCACGCCACTTGGGACCCCCTTGGACAGCCCCTCCCCAGGCCCATGACTGTAGGAGGCCTAGGGGTGGACCCCCTGGCACCCCCGCCCACAGGCCAGCAGAGCCCCCCAGCCCTTGTTTCCCCAGGGTAGAAGTGGTTAGAGATATATTAATTATATTTCTGCCCCTTAATGGGCTGCTTACTTTATGATGTGGGGACACAAAAGTAAATTTTAAAATCAATTATACAATTACATATGTAGCAATAACAGAGGACACAGCTAATCTTCACCGGGTCAGGACTGCAACCTTCCAATAATGCAGGTTTCATTAGGGGAAGGGCTGTTATTGCCAAGAATTACAGAAATAATGGGAGTGGGTGTATTCAGCGAGAAGTTAACAAATGAGGCTGCTCTGGAGATAAGACGCAGAGCCGGCTGCCGGCGAGAGCCGTGGAGGCCGAGACACTGGGGGTCACCCGCTGCTGCGGGAACAAGAATTAATTTTAGACGCTTCCTTCGGGTCTGGCTGCGGGGGCTTCTGCCTAGCGGAGGGTGGGGCGAGGGGTGGGCGTGGAGTGGGGTCCCTCAGCCTCCTTCCTCTCCCCTGCTGGATCCTGTCACTGGAGGCCCCGCTGCCCGGCCCGCCCTGATGGCGCGGGTAGACCAGGGGACAGGTGGCCAGGCTGCCAGCACAGGGTAGGAGAGAGTGGGCTCCGCGAGGGGTCAAGGGCTCCTCTGCAGTCAGCGTGGGGCTGCGCCACGGCCCTGGCACCCACAGGCCACGGGGATGGTTTCCAGGGGCGGGGGTCGAACCAGCGTCCAAAACCTGCTGAGCCCAGAAGGGGCGCAGGCGGAAAAGGGTGAAGGCCTGGCTAGGGGAGGGAACGGCTGGACAGGCAGCGGGGGGCCGCGGGTTCCCACAGTCAGCCGGGGACCTCCCACCTCAGACGCCAAGGAGGGGTTTCTGCAGAGACAGGTGCGTCCCACCCGCCGTGCCGGCAGGCCCGTCCCTCCCACTAGCTCCCCGCGCTCAGCACAGAAGCAGCTTCTGGAAAGGTCTGAGCCGCCCTGTCCTTCCCAGCCGTCCTCACTCTGCAAAGACTCGAGCGACCCCGCGGACCCCGGCCCCGTCCTGTCCAGGGTGCGCGGACCCCTCGCTACGCGGCGGCGACCCCGGGGACGCTTCTCCCTCCTCCTGCCCCGCCGAGGCCGCCCCGGGGACGCTTCTCCCTCCTCCTGCCCCGCCGAGGCCGCCCCGGGGACGCTTCTCCCTCCTCCTGCCCCGCCGAGGCCGCCCCGGGGACGCTTCTCCCTCCTCCTGCCCCGCCGAGGCCGCCCCGGGGACGCTTCTCCCTCCTCCTGCCCCGCCGAGGCCGCCCCGGGGACGCTTCTCCCTCCTCCTGCCCCGCCGAGGCCGCCCCGGGGACGCTTCTCCCTCCAGCCCCGCCCAGGCCCGGCCCCTCCCGGCGCAGCGAGGCCCGCGCTGATTCCGGTGATTCCTGCGGCCGCCGGGGCCCCGCATGCAAATGAGCCGACGGCTCCGGCCTCTCTTTCCTCGCGCCGGCAAATAGACTCTGATAAGGGGATCTTTGTAATTACACGGAGCTACACTGGTCAATTCTGACTTTTAAATACCGCAGGGCCGAGAAAGGGAAGAAAGCGCGAACACATGTTCCCGGCGGCCGCCGCGCTGCCTTTGAATCCCGCCCCCGCCAGGGCCCCGTGGCCCGGCCGCTCTTTGTGAAGCGCTATCGCTCCATCTCGGCGCGAGATCATTTCCAAATTAAATTTTATGGTCCATTACTTACCGCTCCGACACTGGTCTAATGGAATCTTAAATGGAACTGACTTGATCTGCGTGGGGCTGGCCTCTCAGTTAAGATGTTATTTAGTTCTAATTATCAGATAATGAACTCGGGAAATTTAATTTTTAATATTTGTATGTCAAAAGTCCATTGTGTTTTGGTGAGAGACTTTAAATTAAAAGTTAACGCGGGTCCAGCACCAGCCCCAGCTCATCCCTCCAAGGGCCGAGGCCAGGCCAAGCCCCTCCCCGGGCGCCTGTTGGCAGGGGTGGCGCCTGAATGACCCCGGGGGAAACGCTGTCCAGGAGACCCAAGCCCAGACCCTGGCGCTGCCTTGCTGCAGGGCCGTGCAGCACTAGCGTGGACAAGGCAGCCTGGGTGCTCTGCACCCCGGAACTGGCCCCCGGCTGAGTGCCCGCCAGCAACTCCGAGCCCGCGAGGAAGAGCGCCCTCCTGGGCTCACAGCTGCCACTCGGGTCCCCACCTGGAAAGAGATTGGACCCAGCATCTACAGCAATGCTTCCTCCCGCTGTCCCCAAGACCCCCAGGGGCGGCGGAGGCACATAGGAAGAAGGGAAGCGCCTCAGCCCACAGGCCTCTGGCGGACACCTTGGCTTCACAGACAGGTACAGTCAGTTCCCTTTGTCCCTGAGGCAGGCAGGGAGCTGTCTGTCCTGTCCCCATACACGCAGGAGTGTTTCCTCTGCAGGACTCAGCAGAGGCCGCATCCGGAGAACAGGCCCTGCATCCTCAGGGGCAGCACACAGAACAACCCCACCAGGCTCCCCTGCAAGACCCCCTGCAAGGCCGGCCTGTAGCTGAGGCTGCTGCTGCCACCCTGGGTTCCCCCCAGCTCTTTTGGCCCCTGCCCCCAGTCACCCTTATGTCCCTTGGTGGGAACACCCAAGGCCTACCTGTCCCTGTCCCCTCACAGCCACAGGCAGGGCCCAGGGACGTCAGTGCCTTACCAACCTCCTGCCCAAATACTTTGAGTCCAGGTTTTTCCAGGGCAAGCCAGGCTCTGTGACCTCTGTCCCCTCCTGATGTGGGCCTGGACTCAAGGCTGGAAATTCTCCCGACTCAGCCCAAAGTCAGGTGCCACTTGTGCTTTGTGTAACAGACCAGGTCTCAGGGATCTGACTGTGTCTCAGCAAGCACAGGGACACCTCCTTCCTACCCTGAGCGTCATGAGGCTGGGAGAGAAGGGAGGGGCAGGGAGAAGGGAGGGGCAGGAGGGCTGCAGAAGACCAGCAGGAGGGCTTCCGGAGGAGAAGCCACTACTAGGAACCTGCTGGGGCCTATCTGGGTGCTGCAGGAAGGCTGGCAGGCCTGGCCCCTCCCCCTCTGCCTGTGACTGTACCAGGGTGCCCACATGGGGCAGAGATGGTGCCATCTGCCCTCCATCCCCAGCGCTGGGTGATGGCTTCCACAGTGGCCACAGAGTCTGCACACACTCAAGACCACCACAGACAACCAGCCAGGAGAAACTGAGGAGTTCCCCAAGGTGTCTCCCTCAGGGTCTCCCACGAGGAAGCAAAGGCAGCCCAGTGTTATCAACTGCTGCATGACCAACCACCCCAGAACCTAGTGTCTTAAAACCATGACAGCATGTTTTGCCCACAAATCTGCACTTTGGGCAGGGCTCAGTGGGGACAGCTGGCCTCTGCTCCTCTTGGTGTCACTGGGGTGACTTGGAGTCTGGGCTGGAGTCGTCTAGAGATGCCTTCACTCACCATCAGGTGGTTCAGGCTGGCTGGGCTGGAACCCTTGCATGTAGCCTCAACTTGACCTGGGCTTCCTCTCAATATGACCGCCAGGATGAGGGTGAATTGCCTTTTGTGATCCATCCTTGGAAATCTCCCAGACTCAGCCTGCCCCATTCTTCTTCTGTTTGAAGCTTGTCCTTACAGTCAGCTGATACTCAGTGTGGGTGCGGAAATTATACAAGACACGTCCAAGACTGTGGACGTGGTGGGGCCAGCTTCCTGGGATGGGGCCAGACTCAAACTCTCTTGGGGCCTTTTGGCCCCAAACTCTCTTGGCCCCTTTCTAGGGGCCTCCCTTGGAATTTGGAGCCCACCCAGCCCCTACCGGCCAATCTCCTCCCTCCATGCTTCCCACACCCACCCAAATCCTGTGGGTAGTGGGCTCTGCTTTACCAGACAATCCCTTGACTTCTGCCTTCCCAGGGAAGGGCCTTCGTTCTCAGAGGAGCTGGGGTGCTCTGAGAGTGGAGTGGGGGTGTCTCTGCCCCTGCACTCACCCTTCCACCTGCTGTGCCCTGTGCATCCCCTGAGGCTCAGGTGCAAGCCGTGCTGTCCTCAGTGCTGTCCTCACAGGGAGCTGTGCTGTGGCTTCTGCTGCTTCCTCCCACACTTCCCTGTTTGAGCTCCTTGGACAACTCTGCCATTCGCCCCTGGACTCAGGCTGTGTACTTTTAAATCACCTTCCATGAGTTGGAGAATGAACAACTGGTTTTAATCCTTCTCACTTTTTTCAGATTTATTGTCAACATAGATTCCTCTGGTTACTGAGGGCGAGAGCAGAGGAGTCACCTTTGCCCTTCCTTCTCACTCTTTCCAAGCGCTGCACTGTGGTTTCGTTGTGCTGTATCCACACAGCGTGTATGTTTCAGGCCCCGAGGCTCCAGGGCTCCTGCTGCAGCCTCCTTGCTGTCATGTCAAGGGGCCAGCGTCTTCATTAATTCAGGATAGCACCTGCTCTGGAGCCGACTCCTGGCTTTGCACTTGCAACTCTGGGCAAGCCACTTAACCTGTTTTCCTCTGTCTAATCTGTGCATGGGGGCAGTAAAAGGACCTATCACAGAAGCACTGGGAGCACGTAGGAGGGGCTGCACCAGCCGTCCTCCCGAAGACCCCCTTTGTCCTCACAGAGGCACTGGGAGCACGCAGGAGGGGCCGCACCAGCCGTCCTCCCGAAGACCCCCTTTGTCCCTAGGGGATATGTTCCAAGACCGCCAGTGGAAGCTGGAAACCTCACGTAGTAGCAATGCCTGCACACTGTCTTCTCAGTCTGATAATCGAGGTGGCTGCTAAGTGACTAATGGGAAGGCAGCATCTGCGGCGTGGATCCACTGGACAAAGGGAGGACTCCCGTCCGGGACAGGATGGAGCAGGCAGGTGTGAGTTTTCACCACACTACTCAGAACATCACGCAATTTAAAATTCAGAATTTTTTTTTTTTGTTTTTTGTTTTGTTTTGTTTTGTTTTTGAGACAGAGTCTCGCTCTGTCGCCCAGGCTGGAGTGCGGTGGCCGGATCTCAGCTCACTGCAAGCTCCGCCTCCCAGGTTTACACCATTCTCCTGCCTCAGCCTCCCGATTAGCTGGGACTACAGGCGCCCGCCACCTCGCCCGGCTAGTTTTTTGTATTTTTTAGTAGAGACGGGGTTTCACCGTGTTAGCCAGGATGATCTCGATCTCCTGACCTCGTGAGCCGCCTGTCTTGGCCTCCCAAAGTGCTGGGATTACAGGCTTGAGCCACTGCGCCCGGCCCAGAATTATTTTATTCTGAATTTTCCATTTAACAATTTTGGACTGTGGATGACTGCAGGTAGCTAAAACTGTGGAAAATGGAACCATGGGAAAGGTGACTACTGTGTTTACGTCGGATTCTTGTGAGCTCCCTCCCTGTGCCACAGCCTGCCTTGGGCACCGAAGATTCAGCACCTAAAACAGGGCTGGTGGCGGCATGGTGCAGCATCCGGGAATGTCTTTCTGCTCTCTTCTGATGGGAACAGTAATTTGTGTGACAGATTCTTTCCCCCCAAACATCTGTGTGTGTTGCTCAGGGTCGTTTGATATTTCAGAACACAGGGGGAAATCTAAGCTTACCCCAAAGTATCACAGATTTGTGGGTAATGCATGTCCTTTGTTTTTTTCTGGCTGGCTGGCAGGAAGATTTTCCCCCCTTGATGTGGAAGAAGCACCTGAAGGTCTCCTGCCTGTCCCCGGCACCAGTTTCCCCAAGGCCTGCACCAGCCCCTTCTGACTTCTGGTTGCACTTCTGGTCACTTGTGATTCTCCACATTAAGTCACCCAGATTTGCCCCGTGTGGTCTCTGTCTTCTGGTTGGACCCAGACTGAAACAACTTCTTCGTGACTTTTTGCTCATATTTTTAAATTGTGGTTAAATGTACATAACATGAAAATTACCATTTTTGGCCGGGCGCGGTGGCTCAAGCCTGTAATCCCAGCACTTTGGGAGGCCGAGGCGGGCGGATCACGAGGTCAGGAGATCAAGACCAGCCTGGCTAACCCGGTGAAACCCCGTCTCTACTAAAAAATACCAAAAAACTAGCCGGGCGAGGTGGCGGGCGCCTGTAGTCCCAGCTGCTCAGGAGGCTGAGGCAGGAGAATGGCGTGAACCCGGGAGGCGGAGCTTGCAGTGAGCTGAGATCCGGCCACTGCACTCTAGCCTGGGCGACAGAGCGAGACTCCGTCTCCAAAAAAAGAAAATTACCATTTTCACCCTTTTTGAGGGTACAATTCCATGGCACTGGGTATATTCACAATGCTACACAACCGCAACCATCCCCACCATCTGTCTACAGAGCTCTTTTCATCCCACAGCCCCTGGCACCCACCATCCCACTGTCTGTCTCTAGGAATTTGTATATTCTAGGGACCTCATATAAATGGAATCACACAGCACTTGTCCTTTTGTGTCTTATTTCACTTAGCATAATGTCTGCAAGTTTCGTCCTTGTTGTAGCACGTGTCAGACTTTCCTTCCTGTTTAGGTTGAATAATATTTCATTGTTTATGTATACCAGATTTTGCTTATCCGTGTACCCTTTGATGCTTGGGTTGATCCACCTCTTAGCTATTGTCAATAGTGCTGCTATGAACATGGGTGTGCAAACGTCTGTCTGAATCCGTGCTTTTAATTTAGTTTCTTTGGGTATATACCAAAGGAATATACCTAGAAGTAGAATTGCTGGTTCCTGTGGTGGTTCTAGGTTTAATTTTTTGAGGAACTCTCATCACGTTTTCCACAGCAGCTGCATCATTAGGCACCTCCCACCAACATGCACCGAGTTCTAAATGTGTCCATGTCCTCACCAACACTTACTATATTCTGTTTTTTTGATAGTAGCCATCCTAACAGTGAGAACTGGTAACTCACTGTCGTTTTGATTTTCATTTCCCTGATGGCTGATGACATAAAGACTTTTTCCATGGCTTGTCGGTTACTTGTTCATCATCTCTGGAGATACGGCCGTTCAAGTCCTTTGCCAATTTTTGAGTTGGGTAGTTTGTTTTGTTGTTGAGTTTTAGGAATTCTCTACATATTCTAGATATTAATCCCTTATCAGATATATGATCTGCAAATATTTTCTCCCATTCTGTGGTTTACCTTTTCACTTTCTTGAGAGTGTCCTTTGATTAACCAAAGTTTTAAATTTTGAGTAAGTTGTATTTATTTATTATCTTTGTCTGTGTTTATGGTGTCATATCTGAGAAATCCTTGACAAATCCAATGTCATAAAGATTTCTCCCTATGTTTTAAGGGTTTTATAGTTTCACCGCTTACATTTAGGTCTTTCATCCATTTTTACTTAGTTTTTGTATGTGGTTTAAGGCCAAAGCTCCAACTTTATTCTCTGCATATGGATATCCAGTTTTCTCAGCACCTTTTATTGAAAAGACTGTCCTTCCTTTCCCCATTGAATAGTGTAGCACCCTTGTTAGTCACTTGTATATCATGGTGAAAATCATTTGACCATATATGCAAGGGGTTGCTCCTGTACTCTCTATTCTATCCCGTTGGTCTAAATGTCTGTCTTTATGCCATTACCACACTGTTTTGATTAGATCATTTTGTAGTAAGTTTTGAAATTAGAAAGTGTGACTCCTTCAATTTTGTTATTCTTTTGCAATATTATTTTGACTGTCTGAGGTCCCGTGAGATTCCATATGAATTTTAGGAGGGACTTTTCTATTTCTACAAAATATGTTGAGATTTTGACAGGGGTTGTGTTGAATCTGTAGATCATTTTGTGTGGTATTGTCATCAGTACAATATTAAGTCTTTCAGTCCATGAACATGGGCTGTCTTCTCGCTCATTTGTGTCTTCTTTCTTTCAGCAATGCTTTGCTGTTTTCGAAGTACAAGTCTTTCGCTTCCTTGGTTACGCTTATTCCTAAGTATTTTATTCTTTCTTACACTGTTGAAAATGGAACTGTTTTCTTAACTTCATTTGTGGATTGTTCATTGTTAGTTTATAAGAATTGTCATGACTTTTTAAACCTTTAAAAATGTACTCATAATATACATACAGAAAAGTGCTTAACATATGAATGTATCACTCCATTATCACAAAATGAAATCCATGTAACCACCTCCAACTCAATAAATAGAGGATTACCATCTGATGCCAACTCCTGGCACCTCTGTGCTCCCCAAAGGTAACTACTTTCATAGTTTCTTACTCCATAAGTTTGTTTAGCCTGTTTTCACACTTAATAGAGAGGAACCCTGCAGTGAGTAACTTTTTGTGTCTGAACACTTTGGCTCCATCAACATTGTGTCTAGGAAGCACATTCATTTTGCCATGTGTAGCAGTAAATTGCCCATTCTTATTTGTAGAATGTTTCATTGTGTGAATATACCACAAATAAGTTTTCCCTGTGCTGTTAGCAGGCATTTGGGTATTTTCTCATTTGATGCTATTCCAGGTAGCAGAGCTGGGAACATTCTTGCACGTGTCTTTTTGTGAATGATGTGTATGTTTCTGTTTCGAGGTGCCCCTCGGAGTGGGGTTGCTGAGTCAAAGGGAGTTCTTGTGCTTGGCTTTTGTAGATGCTGCCAGAGAGTTTCCTAACATGCTTGCACCGATGTACATGACACCAGCAGCGATGGGAGTTCTGATTGCTCCTTAGTAGTGGCTGGAGCTGGTTCACAGGGGCTTGCAAGAGCCAACCATGCAAATCTCTTCCAACTCCACACGAGCAACAACAGACTGGTAACTGGAAATCAACCACAGCGGGAGTACTAGCACCTTGGAAATCATCCCGCACTGCAGATAGGCGAGTGCTGGTTAGGCGCTTAGCGGCACATTCCTGCTCCTCTTCCTGGCCAACCCTTGATGCTTTCAGTCTTTTTCATTCTGGCCTCCCTGGTAGATGTGTACAGGCATCTCGTTTTGGTTTTATTTTGCCACTCCTGCTTCCTGATGACGCTGGGCACCTTTTCGCTTGCTGGTTAGCCACTAGGTGCCCTCTTTCGTGAAGCGCCTGTTTGAGTCTTTTGCTAGTTTTTGACACTGCGTTGACTTTTTCTTATACATCGGTAGCAGTTTTTTATGTGTTGTGATTATACAAGCCCTTGGATGATGGCCTGTGGTGATTTTGATGAGCAAAAGCTCTACTTTTCTAAATTTTTTATAGTTAGTACTTTATGTGTATTATTTCACATCCCCATCCCGAGGCCATGAAGGCATTATTTTTTTCTGCAGGGTCAAATTTTGCTGCATCCCATGTGGGTAGCAGCTAACCCAGAATATCTATTGATTATATCTTCCTAAAATATAACAGTTCTGTGTATTTTATTACTAATTTCACACAAAGAATCCACCCAATCTCAGCATTTTCTTCCTTTCCTGGGGGTGAGCGTACATTATCTTTTAACATTGTTAAATCATTTCAGACTTCTAGGTAGGTTGTAAAAATAGTACAGAGAATTCCCACGCATCCTTCACCCAGATTCCACAAGTGCTGGCATTTAGCACCCTTGCTGTCTCCCACGCTTCCTCCTCCTCCTCTATCTACATCGTTTCTCATCATTTATAGGTCGGCTGCAGACATGACATACCTCTAAGTGCAATGCACACTTCCTAAAAGCAAGGACATTCCCTTATGTAACTGCAGTACAAACATCAAAATAAGGAAATTAACATTAATAAAATATGATCTAACCTACAAACATTCAAATGTTGCCACTGTTCTACTGTGTCCCTTTTTTTAATCATCCAGCCCAAAATGTCATCCTGTGCTCTTTACATACGTGAGTCTATCCACACGCGCACACACGTCCCGGCTCTGACCACTGACGGGCTGGAAGCAGTCACACCCTGATGACAGTGGGCACATCTGCCACTCAGATACTGGATCCTAAATACCTCCCAAGTCATACTTAGAGAAGCAGCCGAACCCAGGGCTGGGGCAGGGAATTATCACAGAGTAAAACCAGCACCGAGGGTGAGAATCCCACAGCGACCCTCCCTGGCAGTAAGCCGGGCCAGGCTCATGTTCGAGTCCAAATCTTAGCTTTTCTTTTTGAGTCAGGGTCTCACTCTGTCACCCAGGCTGGAGTGTAGTGACGTGATCGCAGCTCACTGCAGCCTCCAACTCCTGGGCTCAAGCGATTCTCCCACCTCAGCCTCCTGAGTAGCTGAGTAGCACGCACCACCACGCCCAGCTGATTTTTGTACTTTTTGTAGAGATGAGGTTTGTCTCAAACTCCTGGGCTCAAGTGATCCTCCCACCTCAGCCTCCCAGAGTGCTGAGAGTATAGGTGTGAGCCGCCACGCCCGGCCATCCTAGCTTTTTTTAACTCAAATTTTAGATTTTTAATTTTGAAAGATTTGATGTTTACAGAAGATTGTGAATTGCAATACAAAGTTTGCAAGCACTTGAGCCCAAGAGTTTGAGGCTGCAGTGAGCTGTGATCGCACCACTGCACTGCGGCCTGGGTGACAGAGTGAGATTCCATCTCAAAACAAAAGTGAGAAAGGCCTTGCTCAGGTGTGGGTTCCTGGGTTGTCTGGGTTCACGCTGCCCACTTCCGACACTCAACCAAACTGTCCCACGTCGCTGGTCTGGCTCATCCCCTCGTGCTGGTGCTGGAACTCCAGGGCCACACACACCACACACTGCCACCAGCTTCCATGTTGTTCGTCGCTGCTTGGTGGGTGCAGCCATCCCCCGACCCTGGTGCCAGCCAGGGAGAGCCTCTTCCCTCACACCCACTGCCATTCACCGTGCAAAGCACCTGTGTGTGCCTGTGTGCGCCTGTGTGTGCCTGTGTGTGCCTGTGTGCGCCTCTGTGCGCCTGTGTGTGCCTGTGTGTGCCTCTGTGCGCCTGTGTGCGCCTGTGTGTGCCTCTGTGTGCCTGTGTGCGCCTGTGTGCCTGTGTGTGCCTGTGTGCGCCTGTGTGCGCCTCTGTGTGCCTGTGTGCGCCTGTGTGCGCCTGTGTGCACCTGTGTGTGCCCGTGTGCCTGTGCGCGCTTCTGTGCACCTGTGTGCGCCTGTGTGCGCCTCTGTGCGCCTGTGTGCGCCTGTGTGTGCCTGTGTGTGCCCGTGTGCCTGTGTGCGCTTCTTTGCACCTGTGTGCCTGTGTGCGCCTCTGTGCGCCTGTGTGTGCCTTTGCTGGTTTTCATACTGAGCTGTTGTCTGTCTTGATCTGATTAATTCTAGGAACCTTTTTTTTTCTTTTTTCTTTTTTTTTTTCCCCCACGACGGAGTTTTGCTCTGTCGCCCAGGCTGGAGTACAGTGGCGAGATCTTGGCTCACCGCAACCTCCACCTCCCGAGCTCAAGTGATTCTCCTGCCTCAGCCTCCTGAGTAGCTGGAATTACAGGTGCCCACCACCATGCCCAGCTAATTTTTGTATTTTTAGTAGAGACAGGATTTCACCACATTGGTCAGGCTGGTCTCCAACTCCTGACCTCAAGTGATCCATCGGCCTCAGCCTCCCAAAGTGATGGGATTACAGGCGTGAGCCACCTCGCCCAGCTGATTCTAGGAATTCTTTCTATATTCTGGACACTAGTCCTTTGCTTATATGCACAGAAGATATCCTCTCGGGCGTGTGGAGGTCCTTCTCTTAGTGTGTCATTTGACAAAGAGAAGTTTCTGGGTTTGACACCTGAAGACGACTCGTGTGGACAGCAGAGAGCTCTGGTCTACGGCACGTAGAATGGGGTTGGCAGCAAGTGGCAGAAAACCCATACTGGCAGCGGCTTAGGTGAGGTCGTGTTTAAGAAATAAATCAGGCCGGGCGCGGTGGCTCAAGCCTGTAATCCCAGCACTTTGGGAGGCCGAGACGGGCGGATCACAAGGTCAGAAGATCGAGACCATCCTGGCTAACACAGTGAAACCCCATCTCTATTAAAAAATACAAAAAACTAGCCAGGCGGGGTGGCGGGCGCCTGTCGTTCCAGCTACTCGGGAGGCTGAGGCAGGAGAATGGTGTAAACCCGGGAGGCGGAGCTTGCAGTGAGCCGAGATCCGGCCACTGAACTCCAGCCTGGGCGACAGAGCGAGACTCCATCTCAAAAAAAAAAAAAAAGAAAGAAAGAAATCAGAAGGCTGTATTTAAGAAATAATTGTATTTATCCCTGGTGTTAAAACCAAAAGACACAGCTGCTGTGTGTCTGGCACAGCTCTGAGGAGACCTGGACACACCTCCTTCCCTGCCCACAGGCAGGACGTTGGCCCCCACAGGGAGGCTGGAGGCTGGAGGCGAGGCCCCTGAAGGCAGGCTCAGCCTGGGTGAAAGTCCATTTTCTCTAGAAGGAGTGGGGACTGGGTGTGGGGAGTCACCTGTCCTTGTGGGGACACCTTTCTCCCAGCACCAAAGGGAGAGTCGGTCATTCCCCACTCCGGGCAGCAGGAGGAGGTTGCACCCACCGGGACCCAGGCCCAGAGCATCAGTCAGGGACCCCCTCTCCACCCCCCACCACAGCAGAGGCCCTGCCTATGTCCCTGTCCTGGCAGCTGTGCGTGTGTCCGGGCCAGATGCCCCTCGGCCCTGCTCCACACTGCTGACTCTCCTTACCGAGACGCAGGCATCAGAGGGTGACCAGAGAAGGGGAGGCAGACGGAGGGGCCTGGGCTGGGTAAGCGTCTCCCAGGAGGAGGACAGATTTGCTTTCAGACACAGAAGCAGCAACAAAGTCTCTGCTGGCAGGGGCAGCTGAAGGCCGGGCAGGGCACGGGCTATGAGGGAGGAGCAAGGCCAAGGGTTGGTGGGCCAGGAGGGCAAGGTTGCCCCCCAGCAGGCTGGCGCAGGCTGTACCTCTCTGAATCTGGCCCTCATGTGAGCTTAGTGGTGGGGGTCCAGGAGCCTGGGCAGCCAGTTGGGCACAGGGGAGGCCTGTGTGGGCTCTAAGGAAGCCACTCATCCCAGTGACCCCAGGTCTCAGGCCTTCTACCTGTCCTGCCTTTCCCACCAGCATCTCTAGGTAGGGGCACCCAACCCCGTCCTCCAGCCCTGACTCCAGCTGGCAGCCTGGCTCTGCACCTGCATCAAGTCCGCAGGGGTCCCAGACACCCCCCACCCACCCAGGTCCAGCCTGCCAGGAAATCCAGGCAGAACCCGCTGTTGGGGGACCCCTTCCCAGGCACCAGCCGTGAGTCCCCATCTCTGTTGGGTCTGGAGCCTCCTACCCACCCCAATGTGTCCCTAGCAGCCTCCAGTGACCCCCATTAGCAATTCACAGCCTCAAAACACCAGCCCCAGGGAATGGCTGGGCCAAGCCGGGGCAAGTGAGACAGAAGACACCCTCAGAGGACAGTCAGTGGGACTCAGGGACAGCTGACATGGCCACGGGCAACCCAGGAATCACACCTCGCAGACACAGACCCACGAGTGGAACCAGAGCCACGCGCCCACACAGACGCAGGGGATGGTAAACTGTCCCCCGCGGCTAAACACCCCCTAGTCACCAAGGGGTCCGGCCTCTCAGCAAAGCCGGTCAGAAAGACCCACGCCGAGCGGCAGACCCCCGCGGGAAGGCTGGGTGGCGGGGTCCTGCCCCTAACTCTGTGAGAGGCGAGCCCTGAGCCCTGGGCGGTCCACGGTGAGCCACGGTGGCCAAGGGGCATGGGTCTGTGGGCACCACGGGGAGCCTGCCAGGAACATTAGCTCACGGGGGTCTCTTTCGAGTGCCTGTCGGCAGCTGAGTGTGACAAACCAAATCCACCTGGACACAAACGCAGTGCACGGCCTCCCCGTCCCGGGAGTTTTCTGGCCTGGGTGGGGCAGGCAGGGAGGGTCTTGGGCGCATCTCACATCACGGGGGCTGGTGGCTCAGAGGCCTCGGGACAGCTGCTCTGCCCAGGGGCTCTGGGTATTCAGAGGCCAGTCAGCCGCTCACACCTCAGGCCGCGTTCCAGCCGAAGCCTCTCATCTTCCCACTCAAATTTGTGCTCTTAATTGCAATCAATGCCCAGAAAAACAATTAGCCCCCGACCGGCCGCACTGGTCATCTCCGGTGGCAAGAAGGACTGCGGAGGGTCATGCCCACGCAGTGAAGGGGCCGGAGGGGGGCTGTGGGGCAAGATCCATCAGCCTCCCCACAATTAGCACGCCGAAGCGCCACCCTCGCCTCCTAAATTACGCCGGCGGCCGCAGCCAGCCCAGACCAGCGTAAATCACGTTCTGACTGCCGCGAGTTAGGGCAGCGGCTCTTCTGCTAAGAGCAGTGTTACTGTCTCCTAAATCCCAAAGCCGTGATTGATGCCACCTGCTCCGCACGTGCTGAGGCCACCATCTGCTTACAGGGAAACATAAACTTTGAATAAGCAGGTCCTGCTGATTTTAACTGGGCTAATTTATTGCTCACAAGCGGAGGAGCTGAGTTCGCAGCAAATTTCTCCAGCCACCCGGGAGCCCGCAGCCTGGCCCTCGCGTCTGCGATGGGAGCTTGATAAGGTCACCGTCAACAGCATCCACACGGCGCCACGCCAGCCGCCGGCCCCCAAAAGCACCAGAGAAAAGAGCCCCAGTGAAGCACCACCCGTGGGGGGATTTATTTCTGAATTAAACACTCCCAGCCCCAACGGAAGCCTATTCATTTTCACAATCAGCTTTCTTCCCAGTTGTAAACACTCTTTCTAAAACTTGTGCATGATTTTAATTACAGATAAGTTTCTCTTTAAAGGCCGGGCATTCATGCCTGGGTTGCTAAGCTGAATTCGATACATCTCTATGTTAACAGTGTCCGGTGGAGGCACAGGCTGGGCTCGGGCCGTGCACCTGGCTGGGCAGCTCCTGGGTTTGAGGCATTCCTTGGCACAGAGGCACTGGAGGGCTCCACCACTCCTTCCACCTTGTTGCCCTGGGACATTGGGGACCCAGGAAAAGTCCTCTGTCCAGCTCCATGCCCCATGAGGCCACAGCCCAAGAGAGCAAGCCCAGCAGTGTGCGGCTGAGGCGCACCGGAACGCACCCCCTCAGGCCGCACCGACCAGAGTGCACCCCTGTGGCCATGGCAGCCCTGCGGTGGGAGTGTGTCTGTGCTTCTGCAGGAGGGGAGGCTGTGGGAGGCTGGTGCATAACAAGGGCAAACAGGAGCTAAGGCCACCAGGGCTCGTCCTAGAGCCAGCTCTGGGCTGTCTCCTCCAGGAAGCCTCCCCTGACCTGCCTTTCCCCAGCCCTTGCTGGGTGTCACCGCTGCCTGTGGATGCTGAGCCTATGTCCTCCCCCCAACCCATACCAAGAGCTTCTGGAAGCTGGGAGAGCCTCTAATATCATCTAGGTCCCCAGTCCCAGCTCAGAGCTCTGCAAAGCCAGCCCCTCACCCCCCAACAACTGAGAAAAGGCCCAGGACAGCCACACTGCTTCCCCTGGGTGGGGATCCTTGGAACCACTGCCAAAGACAGACTGTTCCCCGTGCACTGTTCAGTACTCGCGACACCACCGAGTCCCTAACCCCAGGGTACTGGGAGGCCCCCTAGAACCTCCTCCAGGGAGCACCAGCACCTGCCTTGCTGGACTGAGAAGAGGAGACCCGGGTTCCACTCACCTTCCCAGGCCAGAACACACTTGCCTTTTCTGGAAATGGAAGAGACACACTCAACCAGTGTGATGCAAGAGGCGAGAGCTGGGGATGAAGGCACATAGCCGTCTGCAACACCAGACGGGGAAGGGAAGCTCCCCTTTGGGCCCATCCCCACGGTACTGGACGGGTGGAGCTCAGGCAGTATGTGTGTATGCACGCATGTGTATGTGTGGGTGTGTGTACGTGTGTGTGCACATGTGTGCATGCATATGTGCGTGTGTGTGCATGTGTGCACGTGCACACCATGTGAATATGCAAGTGGGTCATTTGTGCATGTGACTGTGTGTGCCTGTGTGAGCACACGGTCAGGTGCATGTGTGTGTTCGTGTGTATCTACATGTGTGTGCACGTGTGCGTGTGAGTGTATGTGCATGTGTGCCTGAGCACATGGTCAGGTGCATGTGTGTGTGTGTGCGTGTACATGTGCATGTGTGTGTGCATGGGTGCATGTGTGTGCTTGCGTGTGTGTACATTTGTGCACGTGTGTGTGCATGTGTGTGTGCACGCATGTGTGTTCGGAGAAGCCACCTGGAGCTGAGGAGAGTCCAGGAGCCTGAGGCTGCCCCACAGGCACGGTCGGCTTTGCCGTGGGTTTTCAGCTCCCTGGGTTTGAAGGAATGTCCTTCTATCCATAGAAACTGAAGGAAAACAAAAGCCAGGGTACAAATATTTCCATTCGGTTTTCAAACGGAGGCCCCAGGCCAGGCCAAGCCTCATCTCTGGAGGTCTCTGCAGCCTCCAGCGTCCGTGTGATTTTTCAGTGGTAAATGAAACTGCCAAGTCCTGGCTGTGTTGCACGGCTTCACCATCATAACTTTAAATCCCATTATGATCACCTCATTTTACAACATGCTTTGGCCCTGGGATCAATATATCAAGAGGGCCCAGCGCCGGTTACGATCTGGACAAGATTCTGAAGCGGGGGCTGCTGCCAGCAGGGCCCCAGCCTCTCCTGCCCCTCGGGTCACGCCTGCCCGGAGCAGGGACTCCCCAGGGCACAGCAGAATCCAGGAAAGGGGCAAAAGAGGGGAAGCCATGGGGGAGGCAGCGAGGGGCAGGCGAGCCCCACAGCCTCCACCCCGCACCCCCGTGGCTCCCCCAGCATGTTACAGCAAGCAGGTGTCCAAGAGCCTGGTTCAGCTCCAAGTTGCTCAAATGGGAACCAGTGCAGACCTCGGCTCCAGGGTGGCCCTGGCACCCCGTCCTCTTACTTGACAGGATCCCCAACCTCCTGCACACTCCCAGGGTGAGGCAACCCCACATGGGTGCCGGGCAGCAGGGACCCAGGTCTTGCCTTTGTAGACAGGAGATGCGACCAGCATGCAGGCAGGTGCTATGGGGAGGCAGGGGAGGGTGACGGCATCCCTTGCTGTCACTAAGGCCCTCTCCATGGGCTGGAGTCCCAGAACCCTCCAGGGGAGCACAGCAGAGCCAAATGGAGGAAGCAAAGATACAGATTAGCTTTTGCTGAAACAGGATGACAACAGCATTTTCTCTCATTTATGAAGTTGGACCTCATCAGTGAGCAGAGATACCTGGAGTCGAGGCCTCTGGGGCAGACCCCCTGGTACCTCCCGACCCCCACATCCCACAGGTGGCTGCCAGCCGGGCAGCCCACCCTACCCGGCCAGAGGAACCGCGGGGACCCACAGGCCTGCCTGGAAAATCAATCAGCATGTTGGCCCCGCCAATTTCCAGGAGCATGAAACCATTTTTTGCCCAGCAGGGCACTAATGTCTAATGCGGCCGAAAGCAGAAAGAGGCCACATGGAGCCCCGCAGGGATCCTTACACTCCCCAAACAGCCCAGGACCCAGCCCCATCCCTGCAGCCTTCCTGTTACATCTTGCTTGGGAGGGCGGTGACAAAAGGCACAAGGCACATGTGCGGGCACACACAGGCCCACGGTGACACCTCACACCCTGCACTCATGCACACGCGGCACACACGCAGGCCCACAGCTCCCTCACACCCTGCACTCATGCACACGCCACGCACACGCAGGCCCACGGCTCCCTCACACCCGCGCTCATGCACACGCCGCGCACACACAGGCCCCACGGTGACACCTCACACCCTGCAACTCATGCACACGCCGCGCACACGCAGGCCCACGGCTCCCTCACACCCGCGCTCATGCACACGCCACGCACACACAGGCCCCACGGCTCCCTCACACCCTGCGCTCATGCACACGCCGCGCACACACAGGCCCCACGGTGACACCTCACACCCTGCAACTCATGCACACGCCGTGCACACGCAGGCCCACGGCTCCCTCACACCCGCGCTCATGCACACGCCGCGCACACACAGGCCCACGGTGACACCTCACACCCGCGCTCATGCACACGCCACGCACATGCAGGCCCACGGCTCCCTCACACCCCGCGCTCATGCACATGCCGCGCACACACAGGCCCCACGGTGACACCTCACACCCTGCAACTCATGCACACGCCGCGCACACGCAGGCCCACGGCTCCCTCACACCCACGCTCATGCACACGCCGCGCACACACAGGCCCCACGGTGACACCTCACACCCTGCAACTCATGCACACGCCGCGCACACGCAGGCCCACGGCTCCCTCACACCCGCGCTCATGCACACGCCGCGCACACACAGGCCCACAGTGACACCTCACACCCGCGCTCATGCACACGCCGCACACACGCAGGCCCACGGCTCCCTCACACCCCGCGCTCATGCACACGCCGCGCACACACAGGCCCCACGGTGACACCTCACACCCTGCAACTCATGCACACGCCGCGCACACGCAGGCCCACGGCTCCCTCACACCCGCGCTCATGCACACGCCGCGCACACACAGGCCCACGGTGACACCTCACACCCGCGCTCATGCACACGCCGCGCACACGCAGGCCCACGGCTCCCTCACACCCGCGCTCATGCACACGCCGCGCACACACAGGCCCCACGGTGACACCTCACACCCTGCAACTCATGCACATGCCGCGCACACGCAGGCCCACGGCTCCCTCACACCCACGCTCATGCACACACCGCGCACACACAGGCCCCACGGCTCCCTCACACCCTGCGCTCATGCACACGCCGCGCACACACAGGCCCCATGGTGACACCTCACACCCTGCAACTCATGCACACGCCGCGCACACGCAGGCCCACGGCTCCCTCACACCTGCGCTCATGCACACGCCGCGCACACGCAGGCCCACGGTGACACCTCACACCCGCGCTCATGCACACGCCACGCACACGCAGGCCCACGGCTCCCTCACACCTCGCGCTCATGTACACGCCGCGCACACACAGGCCCCACGGTGACACCTCACACCCTGCAACTCATGCACACGCCGCGCACACGCAGGCCCACGGCTCCCTCACACCCGCGCTCATGCACACGCCGCGCACATGCAGGCCCACAGTGACACCTCACACCCGCGCTCATGCACATGCCGCGCACACGCAGGCCCACGGCTCCCTCACACCCACGCTCATGCACACGCCGCGCACACGCAGGCCCACGGCTCCCTCACACCCCGCGCTCATGCACATGCCGCGCACACGCAGGCCCACAGCTCCCTCACACCCGGGCCGAGAGGCTGCTGTGGTTAGGGGTTGGAGAGGAGGAGCATAAGCCCATCACTGCCCCCACTTCACACCCAGGTGCTACATCCAGTTCAGGTCTCCAATATCTGTCTGGCTCCCCAACCCGTCCTGGGCTCATCTGGCGTCTGCAGTCTTTTGTAAGGCCCAGACCAGCCCAACCCAGCATGGAAAGGACCTGAGCCTTCCCTTCACAGACGGGGCGGTGGAGGCCTAGGGTCACAGCAGGGTGGGGCTGCCTCCCGGGCCACACTCGGCCAAGACACTGGGTGCAGACCCTGGGGTAGGAGGTCGGCAGTCTCTGACAAGACAGTGGGACCCTCTGAGCCAAGACCGGCGGGACAAGGGCCCATCCACTGCCCTGTGCCACAGGGAAGCAGCATCCAGAACCCAGGGGCCCCAGGTAGCGTCAGGCCCGCTGTCTGCCTGTGGCTGGTGAGGAGGCGCCATGGGTCCTCAGAGGCAGTGAAGGGGCAGGAGGCAAGCTTTGTGCTGGACGTGCAAGTCCAGCAGCTGGGAGAGCCCAGGTGGTAGGGGCAGCCCCACAGCAGACAGGAGAGGCCTGGGCAGAGGAACCGCTGTCCTACTGTTGGGGGCAGGTCCATGCTGGGGCAGGGGAAAGGCCAGGGCACCTTGAGACTCAGAGAGCCCCTTGGGGTTGCTAAGCCCTTCCAGCCCAGCCTGCCTGGGGAGGGGGTGCCTGATCCCTCAGCCACACCCCTGACCCCCACCCCTGGCAGTCCTCCTGGGTCCTGGGAGCTGCTCACTGGTGCTATACCTGGGACCTGGGACTGGTCGGATAACAAGGTCGAGTGGGGAGGGCCGGGGATGGGGCTGGGTCCACCGCCTGTCGCCCTTGGCCCCTGGCCTCCACCCTGAGGCTGGAGTGCATCCAAGAGTCGTCCGACCCAGAAGCCCCCGAAACACCCAGCCTGCCTCCCCGCAGGCTCACCAGTGCCGGGAAAGGAGGGGCTGCCGATGGGGACACAGAGACACGCAGAAGTGCTAACAGGTGCCTGGGCCGGAGGGAGGGTTCCTGCGGTGGGAGGGCAGAGGTGGGAGGTCAGGGGTGGGAGGTGCAGGAACATCCCCTCGTGTTCCCGGACCAAACTGAGGGTGGGGCTGCTATTTCTTGTGGTCCAATAACGAGACGCAGATGAACTGAGGAGGAAGAGAGTTTTTATTTCCGAAACTGGTTACAGGGAGAAGGCTGGGAAATTATTGCCAGACCAACTCAAAATTACAGCTTTCCAGAGCTTATCTACCTTCTATAGCTTATGCCTACATTTAAGTGTGCATCCATCTAAAGACATAAGTGATTAACTTCTTTTAATCTATAACTAAAGTCTGGGTCCTGAAGACCTTCCTCTGCAGCCTCAGTAAGTTTAAGTCGACTTCATCTAAGTGGGTCTAGGTGCTGGGGTGATTGCCCTTATCTTGTCTTCTGCTAAATCACAGAGGTTTGGGGAGTTCCTTCAGACCCACAATAAAACATATTTAATCCTAAATGGGTCCTGTGAAGAATTCATTCATTGTCTTGTCGCTTTAAGGCCCAGGAAAGGCGTGGGTAAAACTCTGTGTTACATTCCAACCTTTGTATAAGGCACTGGCTTTTAATGTTTAACTTCACTGTCCAGCCAGCGCTGAAGCAGGTGTTATGGAGGCCTGCGTTAGTGACACCTGGCCTGCCACACTTGGAGTCCTAGTGTAGTCCCCGAAGTCAGGGAGGGACGGGACCCACAGACATGTGGCCGCGGGGAGAGGCCCCAGGGGGCGTGAGGCCTGGTGACCCTCCCACGGCCCGGGGACCAGGACAGCTGCAGCCTGACCTGGAGAGGTGCCAGTCCCAGGAGGCCCTGGCACTGGGTGGGTGCGCAGCCCCAGTCCCTGCCTCAGCTCCCGGGGTGGGCCGGATGTGCTGCCCAGGCAGGGGCCCGGAGCCCCCCCAGCCGCCGTCTTCAGTGATTTGGAAGTGTAGAAAATGGGATTATCCAGGAACAGATGTGCACAGAGCGGGTGAGATGGAAAGCGCTGCCGCTGCGCTTGCCTTTGATTACCTCTGACGGCCACGCTGTCCACGCCCCCCCAGCACCCAGCTAAATTCAGCCCCAGCCCCACCAGCCAGCGCCTCATTGAAATTGAATTGATACTTTGTGAACTTCATTTGTGAATAATGTGATCTGACAGGGACAAATGTGACGGGGAATTGTTTTCAAACCTCCTCCAAATGGAACTTATTATTGGGTAAATACAGATTCCTTTGTCTCCGGGCCTCTCCTTCCACCCTGGCGTCCTCAAGCCTGAATACGTATCAACCCCAAAGGTAATTGAATTGATGATGCAGAGGGTGGCGGCCAGGTTGGGGACCCTCCCCAGACTGCAGGTCCTCAGCGGGCAGCAGCCGTGGTGGCCCTCGCAGGCCGCCCTGCCCGAGCACCCGCTTGGCCCTGCGGCCGCGTCAGGCCTCAGATGTCTTACATATTAATTTCCCGCTGCAGAGCATTTGCGGAGCGCAGCTCAAACCCAGTTAGCTGGATTGATGAAGGTGGCAAAAGGATACGACACACGCTGATTCCACCTTTTCAGCTTCGATTAGCTCCGGCCGGGAGTCTGTCCCCGTCAGAGCTCCATTACGCGGCCGACGGAGAACTGGGGAGGGGTCGGCTGTAACGGTGCCCAGGAAGGCTTCAGTGCTGGGCCATTATCCTAACAGGCCACCCCCGAGAGAGCCAGGTGGGGTGTTGGGGCATGGCAGAAGCAGCCTGAGAGCCTCGGACGCCCACCTGCGAGGGACAAGCATTCGCCTGTGGTGGCCCGGCTGCAGCCCCTCCCTGTTCCTGCCTTCCCTGTCCACAGGCCTGGGGAAGCATCATCACTGGCCAGGCCCTGGCGTGCCTGTGGGCACATCCCACAAGACCCCAGGGACTCTCTCTCCCTGCCAGGACACCTCCTTGGCTCAGGCTCAGGGGGGCCTGGGGATCCCGGCTCCCCACCTTTCTGCCATGCAACATTGATGTTGGGGTCATAAAAAGCACCTGTGGGTCGGGCGTGGTGGCTCAAGCCTGTAATCCCAGCACTTTGGGAGGCCGAGACGGGCGGATCACGAGGTCAGAAGATCGAGACCATCCTGGCTAACACAGTGAAACCCCGTCTCTACTAAAAAATACGAAAAACTAGCCAGGCGAGGTGGTGGGCGCCTGTAGTCCCAGCTACTAGGGGGGCTGAGGCAGGAGAATGGTGTAAACTCAGGAGGCGGAGCTTGCAGTGAGCTGAGATCTGGCCATCGCACTCCAGCCTGGGCGACAGAGCGAGACTCCGTCTCAAAAAAAAAAGAGAAAAAAAAAAAAAAGCACCTGTGTCTGCCCCACGTGGCTGCAAATGTCCCCTTGTTTAAGCACCCAGACGACAGCATGAGGAAGGACACTGACCTGCCCTTTACAGACGAGGAAACTCAGTCCTGTGTGGGCGGGGGCCGCAGGCTGGTGGAGGGGACACGCATGGCACCCTGGCAGCCATCACACTGCAGCCCCACCCCACCTCCTTCTCACCAGCATCTCAGCCAATGACAGAGGACTCGGAAACCTCTGCCCTCAGCTGCACACCCTGGAATGAAGATCCCTGGAGCAAGTGAGGAGGAGAAAGCAGACGTGACTCAGGAAGATGCTGCCAGGCGCCGGCCCCACCCCAGGCCCTGGGAGCCCTGTCGGTTCTGACAGCCCTGAAAACACCACTGATTTCAGGCCCTTCCTGCGGGTTTCTGGTGAGGATGAAAATAAGCCACCAAAAAAAAAAAAACTTAGAGACCTATAGATTTAGAAACTTAGAAACCTTTAGACTTAGAGACTTAGAAACTTATAGACTTAGAAGCTCAGAGACTTAGAGACTTAGAAACTTAGAAGCTTAGAAAAGCCACACCAGGTGGCTATCTAAAAGCACCCACCCAACGACCAGGTGGCCATCTAAAGCACCCGCCTGATGTCCGTGTGGCTATCTAAAACACCCACCCATATTCCTGGAACTCAAACAGAAGAACAAGTCCGGGAAATACCCCGCGCGGGTTCAAACCAGGTTCAAACCAACCAATTAGAGTAAGACATCTTGCTCAGGCCATAACCTGCTCCAATCATCTTGCGCCTCAAGCTTTGTGAATTTTTGTAGTTTTTGCCTTTATAAACTGTCTGTAACAAGCATTCGGGGCCCTGTGGCCAACTTCGGACATAGGACCCTAGCGCGCTAGCAATAAATCTCTCCGCTGTGACTTCCGTGTCGGGTGGTCTCTCGCGGCGACCCCTGCCCAGGAAGGAATCTAAAAACTAGGTTCCTACAAGGACAGCGGCTCTGAGTCGGCCTCGTGGAGTCAGCGTCTGTGTTCTCGGAAATGCTGCAGGTCCATCCCCGGGGACACTGGGGGTCTCTGGGCTTGCACTTCGGAGGCCAGAGCCTCCCAACTCAGCTCGTGGCTCAGGGACACCGACTGTGCTGTTCCAGCTCACATCCCGCAGGTCTCCCTCAGCCCCCAGGAGGAGAGAGCAGCAGATAGAGCAGGGGCCACACCAACCACCGCCTTCCACCTGCTCCGGACCCTAAGTGGGCACAGGCACAGGCAGAGCCAAGGAGGCAGCCCAAAAAGTCGGGGCCCTTTTCCCTGGTGAGATGTCCTGAGACCAGGACACACCCCATGCTGCCCGCCTCGGCCCACACCAAATCCATGGGCTCCAGACGAGGTTCTGCAGCCTCTGGCCCATGCCTCCCTGCAAATCCATAGGACCCAGACAAGGTTCCAGAAGACCCTGGAGGGTCCCTCCTCTGTCACCTCACTTCCTCCTGGCCCCACTGACTGTACCTATTTTAGTTTTTACTGGAAGCAAAATTCACATAACCTAAAATTAGCCATTTTACACAGTACAGGTCTGTGGTACTCGGTATGTTTGCAATGGCACCCACCCAACACCAACGGTGCCATCCCAGGTTCTCATCTTCACCCCAGTCAGAAACCACTGGCTTCAGGGGCCCAGCCCCACCCTCCTCCCCAACCTCCCTCTGCCTTCAGGGGCCACACCCCCCACCTCCTCCCAGCCCAACACCCCCCATTCTGCTTTCTGTCTGTGAATTTGTCATTCTGACACGTCACATGGCCTTATTTCAGGGCTGAGCACAGGGTCCCCAGGTTTGTCTACGCAGTAGTGGCAGCGCATCCTTCCTTTTAAAGGCTTTTCCCTTAAGAATGCAGAATATTCACACCGCATTTTCCCTGTTGTGGACATTCTGCATTGTTCCGGACATGGACACTCTGCCCCCTCCCCACAGTGTGGACACTCCGCCCCCTCCCCCGGCGTGGACACTCTGCCCCCTCCCCCGGCATGGACACTCCCCATTTTTTCCCGACGTGGACACTCCGCACCCTCCCCCGGCGTGGACACTCCCCATTTTTTTCCCGACGTGGACACTCCGCACCCTCCCCTGGCGTGGACACTCCCCATTTTTTCCTGGCGTAGACACTCCACCCCCTCCCCCCGGCGTGGACACTCTGCCCCCTCCCCCGGCGTGGACACTCCCCATTTTTTCCCGGCGTGGACACTCCGCACCCTCCCCCGGCATAGACACTCCGCCCCCTCCCCCGGCGTGGACACTCCCTATTTTTCCTGGTATGGACACTCCCCATTTTTCCGGGTGTGGACACTCCACCTTCTTACTCATTCCTCCAGGCAGGGGTGCTGTTCGCCTCCCCTGCCTGGACGTTGTGAGTGAGCTGCACAAACAGGCAGTCAGGCACCGTCTTCCTTTCTCCTCAGGGCCCTTTGGGAACCGTGCAGACACCCTGGCCATGGCTGAGTGGGGCAGCCTGGCGGCAGGAGCCCCGAGACCAGCTCCGTCCACCCACACTCCCCAGAGTCCCACCGTGAGTCATCTCGAGAGTCCGCCAGGGCCAGAACCTCTAACAGGGATGACAGCCTCGGTGGTGCCCCAACTGTCCACTACTGGAGTAGCCGGAGGGTCTGATGTGCGGCCCCCAGGGCCCTGGGGTGACCCGAGGAAGCCACTGCTCCAACCTCCCAAGCAGGAGCGTCACCCCAGCACGGCACGTTCCAAGGCTGTGAGTTTATCTTACAAACCAACGACTTAGGAAATTGCCAAGATAATAAAGAATTTTGCGTGGCCTTCACGCTCTGCACTCCGATGCAGTGGGGCTTCCACGGGGAACCCACAGACAGCGGGGCTTCCCGGAGCCGGCGCCTTCGCTCCGCCTCACGGGCGCAGGTGGGGTCACTTCTCTGACTCGCAGGAGGAGACAGTGGCCACAAAAACGGACCTTTTGTCCCACCCGGCTCTGCGGGGGCTGCAAAATCTATCCTGGGCTCTGAGCAGGCCTGAACCACACACCTTCTGACCGGCCGTCACCCTGGGGGTCAGGCGGGTGCTGCAGACCCTGGCGTTTGGCCAGATACCGGGCACAGGCCTGGGGATCAGTGGGGCTAGGACAAGAGCAGGCTTTGGCCGGGGGTGGGGGACGCCTGGGGTGCCTTAGGGCTCGATTTGGTTTGCTCTTTTGTCCCTGCAGCTTTAGAGAAGGAGGCAGGAATTCAGGAAACCCACTGGGTATGCACCACAGCAGCCCCAACCAGGGCAGCCCCTCAGACAGGAGCCCGCGTGTGAGCCCCAAGGCGCCAAGGATCTCGGAGGTTTCACAGTCCAGGCCACTGTGGCCCCCACCACGGATGCCCCGCGCCCACCCACCGTCCTTCCTGCTACTGAGGCCGGAGCTCGGGGCCTGAGACACCCACAGCCGGGGTGTCCAGCAGCCACCACTGGCACGTTAGAGCTGCCAACAGCATGGATTCCTGGACAGGTGAGGACGAGGGCGCAGGCATGCCCACCCTTGTGCCGGGCTCGGGACCCTGAAGCCCTGTGCACAAGCCAGGGAGTGGGCAGGCCGGGCACCCACAAGCCATGGGGTCTGCCCCCCGGGCCTGCTGCTGCCCTCTTGCTGTCCTTACACTGCTGTGTCCTGGGATTCCCATCTGAGATGACCGCCCAGTGTCCAGGCCACTAAGGACGATGCTGCGGGCCTGAGGTCACTGATCCAACCCCTTCTCCAGCCCTAAACAGAGTTCAGGGCTCACCGCCCTCATCACAAGCATGAAGAAGTGGGAGGACTCGGGATAGTGGGAGGGGCAGCTGGAGACCTGGGGTCCCAAGGGCCAGCTGCAGATGGTGGCATCTTTCTGGCTCTTTCTGCAGAAAAGAGTCTGATAGGTGCTTGTAGGGGCCAGAGGGACCAGCCCAGGCTGCCCTGACCAGACAGGGGCTGCTCCAGCCACTGCCAAGGGTCCCCTCTGCCAGCCCAAGTCTGCCCCTAGAAGCAGAGCGAGTCTCTCCAGAAACTTCTGTGGGCAGTGCACGCAGTGAGACCTCCGAGTCCTGCTTGCCCAGGGGAGTCACTGACATGTTGAGAAGCAGTGGCCCCTGCCCCCTTGCCCCCAGGCAGAGCTGAGGCAGGCGC